>NW_004955421.1:23948284-24004176 GCF_000276665.1 Chinchilla lanigera | reverse complement strand
TTATTTCACTTATGAGTATGGTCTCTAGTTGTGACCATTTAAATATAAAGGCCTCGAGTTTATCTTTCTCAGAAGTGTATTGTTATCTTTGCTGTTTTAGATAAAGAAATAAGTTTACAAAGATTAAGTGATTTGCCCAAAGCCACACTGGTGGTGACAAGCTTGCTAGACTAACCCAAAGCCTTTTGACTAAATCTGGTGCTATGGCACGTCTTCTCTCTGCTTCTCTACCGGAGACGTTACAGACGAGATGGCACAACCTCTTAACCAGGTCTGTAGTGCAGGGATGAGAAAGTGCAGGGCGCCGGAAGCCCCTCTCCTGGACTGAGCCGGGTAAGCTGGGCGCTCTAGCGGCCCTGGAAGCCATTAAGTCCCACTTGCCAGCCGAGCTGACAGCAGGGCACCCCACACTGTTCTCCAGGGGTGAGTGACAAGTTGGGGATGTGGCTGGCGATATAGTAATTGAGTGTGATACGAAGACAAATAAAGAGGCAAGGAGTTAATGACGTGTTGCCTTGTTAAGCGGAGCTGGCCACGCCTCATTAGACTTAAAAGAGTTACTGGAGACAGTAATTGTCAGAGACAGTGAAACTGTGGTATTAGGAGATAAAAAAGCCAGTATCAAAGAGAAATAATTTCCTGCTTAATATGGCCTCTGCTGTGCTGCCTGGCCCAGGAATCAGACTGGGGGGCGCTTTTGGCTTTCAAGTTGGGTGGGGCATCTTGCAGCATGAATCACTTTGGACCATTTTTTATAATTATTAATATTATTATTCATATGAATTGAACAGGAGAATGAGCTTCAGTGTGACATTTCCAAACGTGCGTCTAACAAGCTGTGATTGTACCCAGCCGCCCTCCTGCCCCTCCTCGCATCTCCCCTTTCCCCAGCAGACCCACTTCCACTTTTACAGCACTTGTATTTCTTTTCCTAGATTCCACACATGGGAGAAAACGTGTGATGCTTTGGGCCATTCCCTTTTCAATGGACTCCAAGTATATCCTGGGTTCCAAGGTAAGGGATTCCCACAAAAGCAATCAAGGTCATCCTGCATAAACTGCATGGATGGTGATCCGATATGAATTGATATTGACATCGATCCAGTTATGTTTAAGTCGTGTATTTATTCTGTCTGTGCCGACAAGTTCTCTGTCCCAGGAAGGAGACGGTGAAAGGGATCAAAATACCGTGTACGAGTTGTACTCGGTTCCTGGGAAGTTACCCAACAAAGCATTTCTCATAAAGCCAAAAATGCTATCAAATGGCACTATGAAGCGCTGGTCGTAGTAGGCAGCTAATGAAATCAGCCTCGTGGCTTTTGTCCCACCCCCTCTTCCCTCTCTCCTCTGTTTTGTTTCCCTGCACCATGGGACCTGCCTGAGCCTTTGGCCATCCTTGGTGTCCCAGGTGCAGGCTGGCCCTGGAGGCAGGTGCAGCTCAGGCTTCCGTCCTGCTGCTGGACAAGCAGTGCCTTTGGCCCCATCTCAGGCAGCCCGGCTACAGCCAGGAGGAGCTACAGCCCCGTGTGCACTTTTCTGCACTTGCTCCCACTCTTCCTGGTGCTTCATCCCTTCTTGTGGCACCGCTCCATCCCGAGGACAGCCTTCACCGGGCTACTGTCCCAGTGTGGGGTATTCTCTCCCTCTCTTGGGCTTGCCCAGGTGTGTTTTAGGGAGAATCCTGTCTCCAGTAGTTTCCATGCCCCCACTTAGTCCTCTTTTAATTTTTTATACAATTACATGAGGACGTGTTTTAAAACTGAGCTGTGTAGTCCACATCTCATTCCCTTGGAGTCTCCTGGGTTCAGGTCTCATCTACTAAGTGGGATTGAAGGTCTACAGGACCACGTCTTCCAACACCTCCTCTCTCGGTCTTCCCCACAGTCAGGAGATTACCAGTAAATGCATGAATGAAACCCCACTGGAGTTTCCATCAGGGTAGCTTGTCCAGGATGACCTTGACTGTTTTCATGTGCATGCTTTCCTTAGATCCCAGTGTGCACGTAGAAGCCACTGAAAAGTTATCGTCCCAAGTGACTAATGCAGTTATGTGGAGCGGTGCTAGTTTTGTGAATGTTAGAAGAGGAGACTGGCGGGACTAGGTTATAGGTTGCATTGCTCTATACAGGTCGGATTGTTTCATTCCAACTCTTGGTATTTTCCCAATCTCTGCCAACATTTTCCCCAGAAGCAACATTTTATCCACTTAACTTCAGTCAAAATTCAAAACTATGGAAAGAAGGGGAGGAAAGAAAGGAAGGAAGGAAGGGTGCAAATATTGCACTAAACAGATAAGATGTCACAGCTCAATTGTAGAGCAAAGGGCAGGGCTCATGGCATTTTTGTTTGCTTGCTTGATAAAGAAGAATAACTGTAACTACGTTCACAAAAGACAAGTAATTCACACAGGAGAATCTGAAGGCCCAGGATGTTCACAGTCTTGTGTAAATTCACTATCCTTAAAACCAGTAAATGTAGCATGTTACCTTTACCGAATGGTCACAAGAGAGACTTGGTACCAAAGCACAGACTCCTGAGACTGGTAGAAGTTCTAGCACGCAAAGATGACATTTCAGACATCTAGGAGCTCTTTAAGCCTGTGCACAGAACAGCTCAATTCAAACACTCCAGGTAAGACAGGCACACGAGCTTTAGTACTGCATGGTTTCTATTATATGAGAAACCCACAGTACAAATAAGTTTAAAAGCAAAATAAAAGCTAGATAATAGGAAAGAGAGATAGACTTTTGCAACTAGGAAGGGAGCCAAGAGTTAGAGAAGAGACAGAGTGTGGAGAGGAGGGGAGGTAGAAAGAATTAAAATGCATTCTGTACACGGACCAACTCCCCATGATGCCTGTGATCACCGTGGACTGCAAACATGTACTCATAAAAATTTAAAAATTAAAGATATTGTGGCTAAGACAGTAGAAAAAAGGAATGATATGTTCTCCAGTCAAGTGTGATGAATTAATACCCAGAGTAGTGAGTGATTCTTATTCTTTTGGGAAGTATTCTTATTAATAATCTTCTTTACAAATAAGATCTCTGAAAATTTCTGAGAAAAAAGATGACATTTCTGCACAAGTAAAATGATTATAGGCATCGACATACACATAAAGTGTTTTCAACTGTATTCAGAGAATTCTGAAACCACTTTATCTAATTCAGGAACGATAGTAAGCTCCCTGAGGGAGTCCATAAACCTCAGGTTAAGAAATGTTCATCTAGAAATCCCCCAAAAGAAGGTAACAAAGGAATCCAAATTTAATCCTGTTAAAATTTACCAGTAGTTGAGCACAACTAAGGGGAGGTAAGATTTTATTGAAAGCAGATTTAATTTAATTTATTTATCACAGGACTTGTATACTGAGTCTCTGTGTGGATAAAATCATTTGATTTTTGAGGCAGAAGAATGAGTGGAATGTCTGCCTCATAAACAAGGGAAGGAGAATTGCTCCAGATTTAATGTGTTATGCTTAATGTTTTGGAAATAACAGCTTGAAAAATTGGAAGCACTCATGCTAAAGACGGGCCACCAGAAAAACGATCCTCTTCCTCCCACCTCTCAGGTCTGTGGAATAAGTAGGGAAGAGTAACATTTCCCAAGTGGAAATGTCGTGAAGGACGCTGACCCTGTGAGCAGAGTTCTTAAGAGCTATATTTTGTTGCTGACTCCTACACAGTCTTCCTTATAAATCTACTCAGCCCACATATTTTTCCCCTATTGCAAATTACAACACTTTGGAAGAAGGTGTTTTGTTCCATTGGGCATATACATTGCAAATTGGAAGTGTATTTAAACTTATGCCACTTGTCCGGTAGGAAAGAAAACCAGAAATCAGAAAATGTTAATGCTCCAAAGACTTACACAGCTAATTTAACCCCTTCTTAAATATGAGGCAAGTTGAGGAAAATGACTTGCTGAGGGTTACAGCTAAGAATCCCAGGCACCACTGCTTTTACATTCTTCATAGAAACACTGGACCCGCTAACAGCAGGGCTCAGCAGCAGTGAATTCCAGGTGCTAAGTGTACAGTTTTCAAAAAGTCTGTTTTGTTATGCCTCAGTCTTACCATGTACACAAGAAACTGGACAATGGTCACGGTCATAGCGTGAGATTAACTCATACAAAAATACTTCTGATGCTCTCTGGGAAATAATTCCATTTTCAGTTGTTGATGAGAAGCCATTTGGCAAGCTTCCTTGGGTATCAGTGTCGTGGCTGAGGTGCAAGTCCAAAGTGGAGGAAGAAGCCGCACAAACACCAGCCCTCTAAGCCTGGATTAAGTCCAGCAGCCTCAGACACAGGCTGTGAAGATCATTATTCTACAGAGCGCCTCATTTTCTTCATCATACCAGGCAGCTCCAAACGTTTCTCCCAACAGGACTGATCCTCTGAAAGGACCATTTGTGGAAATCAGGTGGGAGGAAAAGAGGGAAGGAACAGAAGCCTTCAGAAATGAGAAGGGAGTGTGTGACACCCTGCGACGTAACGAACTTGTTAAAGCTGGAGAAACACAGGGGTAAGCAGGAGAATGTCCTTCTTTCCTCCTGCAGAAGGCACTGCACCCTTTACTGTGCCTGAGCTTTCAGCTCTGTCCTGAGCTGTCAGCAACGAGCTTTGGGGCTTTTTGCTGAGCAGTGTGCCCATGTTGTCCTTATCCTCCAAGCCTGTCCTAGTCATTAATGCAGCTGAGAGGTAGAGAATACAGCGTCCTGGCTCCCCGGAGGAGCAAAGGATGTCACTGTGATAGAAATTAGGCTGCACCTTCGTTGGTCCCAGGACCACTTTCAGAGTCCCCGGCACCGCCTGTCAATGTCCTTTGTCTGGGCTGGCTTTTAATTTAGGATTGTGGAGAAATGGGTTTACGCGAGAGTTATCAGCCCTGCTTCCCTGGAGACACCAATATTGACTGAGACTAGAAAAGCAAACAGTATCAGATAACCTACTAAAATAAAGCAGGGAAAGTCATTATACTTTTACTTTATTGATCCAGTTCCTGTCTACATGGGGAAAAAAACAACTTACATTGTTGAAGCAGGGAAGTCTGTAAGGCTATAACAACACATTGCTGAAAAGGAGACACGCATCTGCACAAGGAAACAAGACACTGTCCCGAGCAGGGGCCTCCGCTGCATGGTCCCGCGATGTGCTTCACACGTGACAATGTCAGGCAGGCAAGAAAGGATGATGACAATGGAAAGAGGGTAACTGTGTGTGCATGTGTTTAAACCAATATACAGGCTTTCTGCATGGATAAAATGCACTTAAAATGCTTTCTTTTGATCTTGTGTTAATTATTTCAGATATTTTTTATAATAGCGTAAATACACCTTGAGAATAGAATCCTGCTTGTCTTGATCACAGTCCTCAGTCAAGTTCATTATTTGTGAGTAATGAACAGTATCTATTAAATTGGTATTTACTATTAACACATTTAACTTTGATAATTTCACTGATTTGTAAGTCATTACTATGTAGACGGAAAAGATCAACCGTTGTAAGGATTAATACTTTACTAGTATCACATATATACACAGTACATACATATCATACACATATACATATATAAACACATAAGATACACACACACACAAAGAACAAAATCACTTTCATTTCACAGCTTCCTAATTGCACATTTGACATTTGCAAAGCAATACATTTTTCATTAAAAAAAAAACAAACTTGGATTCAATTTCTTTGATAAAGTCCTACTTTCCTTTGTGCTGTCTGGGATAATTGTACACATTTTTTCACAGGTCAGCAACTACTTACTGGTAGTTTTTCACAAGAACTTTAAACAATTCACTAACGAGCATTTATTAAACTATGTGTCAAGATCTGCACTAAGAGCTACATGGGAACCAAAGAATTAGTGATACTGTCCCGGGCACCAAGAAACACAGCTGGAGAGGGGAGATGGGCATCATCTCAGGAGGTTGTTCTTGAGTGTCACCCGTCAATCCAAGACTGCATGGCGGCAAAGAGAAGCGTCGCCCAGGAGTCTGCACCCACTGAGGTCATTGAGGTGTAACTGGGTGGTGCTCAAGACTTTGAGTCCTGAGTAGAGCTCTGACACGGGGAGGCGAGGGCGCCTGCAGAAGCAGAGCCGAAGGGCCGTGTGTCAGATGCTTTTAGCCAGTTTGTAGGACTTGGGGAACCGCTGCTGTAGGTTTTATCCTAGGATGGACCCAGAACGTCAGATACAACCAGCCTGGACAGTGTAGCCCCACCTTACGTACAGTGAAACAGATCTTCCTGAACTGCACCTTGGAGTTAAACCCTTGACTGACCTGGAGGCAGAAAAAGCTACTGAAAAATGGAAAACGAATTGTGCTGGAATAGCAGGAAACTGGAATTCACACACACACACACACACACACACACACACACACGCTCACACCTAGGCAGAACTTACACCCTCACAAAACTTAAAATGGATTGTAGACATACATGTAAAAAGCAAAAACAGAGGAGGAAAAGTAGGCAACCTGGGGTCTGTTGATGACTTTTAGATATAACACCAAAATGATGAAATATAAGAGAAATAACTGATAAGATGGACCTCATTAAAATTAAAATTTTCCTCTTTGAGAAAGACACCGTCAGGGGAATGAGGAGAACAGGAGACAGACAAAGAGGGGAGACCACCAGGCAATGGCAGCCTCCTGGGAAATTTTATTTAGTAAACTTTCTGCTTTTCCCAATGCTATTTCAGTACCTTGACTTACCAGAGCTGAGGATCAGAGCAAGGAGGGAAATGTGCCCAGCACAAACACAAATCGAAGGCCATATTGATTGAAAATGAGCCCCTGGCCACCACGGGCAACACAGCAGGGAGGGCCACGGTCTACTGCACCCTTAATTCCTTTCTTTTTGAGATCAGGTCTCACCTAGTTGCTAAGTTACCCAGGCTGGGCTCAGACTTGTGATCCTCGTGTCTTACCTTTGGCATCACTCTTAATTCCTGACATGTATACACCACCACAGGACACTGGGCGTTGGAAGGCTCTGCTGGGTGTCTTCATCCGGGTGTTCTGGAGCTCAGGACCTGGGTGGTGTGGGATCAGGTGGCTCACTCTCCCAGCTTCTGTCTTGAGGAATCCCACTGAGGACTTTGGTTAAGAGCAGCTTCTGTCCTGGTGCCTGAGAGCTGGAGGCAAATCCACGCAGGTATTTACTTCCCTACCCCTCCCCTCCCCACCTGCACCTTCCTGCAGGTCTTTCTGTGCCAGGCTCTCAGGGCCACAGGGCACCCAGAAGCACAGTTTGGACACCAAAAGGTAGGAAAATATATTATTTTAAAACCAGAAATTTAAATGGCCTTTTAACTGGCCTTTAGTACATGAAATCCTAAGAATTTATGAAGTTTTGATCTCATTACTGCTCAGATGTGTCACCGCTATAACTTCTAATTACAGTCTATGGTAGCTTTTCAAACAATTATATTCATGAATGCCTTTTAGACAAATTTTACAATCTGATTAAAATTGGCTATTCTGCATCTAGTTTATTATTTCAAAACCTGGTGTGCCAGATAATCTTTCTATGCTGATGAAATAGGACCAACAAATGAAAGTTTGCAGAGACGTTATAAAATTCACATTAGGAAAGAAATCACTTAGGGTCTGAATTAATCAGGTAGAGCTAGCTAAATTACAAAACATTTAAATGATTGAAATTACACCAAATGGGTGAAATAGACTCTTTCGCACAGTAATAGAAAGATCTGGGTCATTGCCTTTGCATTTGAATCCTAATTCCTCCTTCTCTGGACCCATTACAGCATCCATTGGTTCACCTTGGGACAATGTGGTGAGTACAGAGCACCTCCACATAGGGCACTGGGCAGATCTGATGACACTGTATGTAAATGTCCCATTAATGTTGTTTATAGAAAAAAAAAAATCTTTGGCACTCTGAATTCACAAGCAGTCAGAATTAGCGAATCTGTGAACAACACTCTATTTCATTCACTGATTTTGGAGAGCTGGGACAGGATGTGTGGAGGAAGTCACATGACTACAGAGCAAGCTTAGTAGGTGACTTGATTGGTTTTGATTTTCCTCCATACATTTACTCTACTCTTTACTGAAGCATTTTCTGTAGATCATGTTCTATGCTAGGAGCCAGCGTAGGGCAAGGCTAAGAAAGCAGCTGGGCACAGGGGCATGTACCTGTTATCTCAGCACTCTGGGAGGCTGAGACAGGAGGATCAAAATTTCGAACCCTGCCTGGACAACTTAGGAACTTAGCAAGACCTCTGCATCATTTCCAATTTTTTAAAAATATTTTTATTGTTTTTTATTGGTTACTGTCTTTGATTGTTTGATTAATCTTACATTCTTACATCTAATGGATCGAGCAACTTCGTTGAAGATAACAGTATGTAATTTGGCAACCATTATAAATTTCTATCATTTTGTCTTGAGGTCATGTATCTTTTTGTTGTTTCTGTATTGTTTTGATTTTGTCTTCACTGTTGTCAGTTTTTTAATTTTTAAAAGAAAAAAAAGAAAAAAGGACCAGGACTGAAGATGTAGGTCAATGTGAAGGCCTTGGGTTCGATCCCCAGCACTGCAACAATGATAACAGCAAGACTACGGGACGATGGTAACTCATTAAGTCTGGCCCATGCAGCAGAAATGTGGCTGCCCAGCTAGCACTGAATTGCCCAGCCTTTCTGTGCTGCTGTCCTGTCTTCTTCTTTGTCATCCTCAGGACAAGAGCCGCAGGGAGAGAATTGGTTTAGGCATCCTGAAGTAGCTGTGTTCACTTCCTTTGCCGAGAGAATGAAAATGGAAGTGTCTTGTATCCAGCCTAGACGTGCAACAGGAGCTGGCAGCCTGCAGCCTGCAAGCCCGGTCCACACAGTGAGTGTTTTTGTGAACAAGCTGAGTGCGTTCGTTACCACTGCTTTGGGGCTACCACAGCAAAACTGAGTGGTTATTGTGAGAGAGACCGTCTGGCCTACAGAGCCAAGAAATATTTATCGTGTGGCTGCTTGGTACAAATGTTTCCTAAAGGCTGACCAGAGGATGGCAGAGCAGTAAAAAGCAATGGATCTCTATTCCCAAATGACCACACATGGCAGAGGCGCTCTGAGAATCTGAACCTGTCTCTTTGGATGATTATTAATGAAGAAATAAACTTTTAGGTCTTTCAGGCCTGCGTTTTTAGGGTTTCTTTGGTCTCCCAAAGAAAAGTCGGTTGTTTGTGTTGGTGAGATGTACCTACTGAGGCTCTCCATATTTGGAGATTGGACAAGATCCCAGGAAACAAATCAAATCTAAATTCATTTGGAACTGATCAGCACTCTTTAGGAGGTAAAATAATCCAGCATTCTTCCTTCCTTTTTTTTTTTTTTTTTTTTTTTGGTACCAAGAATCGAACTCAGGAACTTGTGTTTGCCAGGCAAGCTCTGTGTTGCTGACCTATATCCCCTGCATTCTAATTTAGCATTAGAATGATCCAGCATTCTCATTTAGATGATATTATAAAAATGAAAAATTATGTGGGTAGGGTGAATCCTGGAAAAAAGAAGATGACCCCTTTTCTTTTATTCTGTTCCATTTAAGCCAATACAGACTTATAAGACTTTTCCTTTTTATTTTATTTTTATGGTCTGGTTTGTAAAAAGAAAAGAAAAATGTTATCTTAATTTTAATTCTTCCTCATTACTAATGATTTAACTTCTAAATTCCCCCTAACATTACCTATGTTTTAAAAAAACTTAGTGTCAGCTCAAGCTGTCAGAAATTATAAGAAAATGAAAATATTAAAGTGCAAAATCTGCATCATCAACACATCCATAGTATGAGGAGGACACTGATAAACGGTGCTAAATCTTTTGTGATTAATTTCTCAGTTGAATTTTCTTAGAATACTTTTCACCACTTAAGGGAACTCACCTGAAAGAAAAGTCTTTGCCTGACTCAGACACTGTCATTCTTCTGAATAGGGATCACCCCACTTAACCTCAGATGAAAGAACAGATGACTTGCAAGCTCCTTCCTCTACATGCCTGCAACTTCCTGCTCTTCTGTTGAGACCACTTTTCAAGTTGCTATCACCCCCATCTGACATTTTGTGAGGTTTTTTCAAGGCTGCAGGGAAGCTGCTGCCCGATCCGCAGGTCAGCTAGAAAAGAACTCCTATTCTATTCTGCAGAACAGAATAGGAGAGTCAGGAGCCGGGCAGCAGCTGGGACTCAGTGTGTCCAAGGTCTGGCAGGCACTGTAACGGGCAGCGTGTGGGGTCAGATATGGGAACAGCAGTTGCCAAGAGCCAGAAGCAAGAGGACTGCGGGGTTTGGGGAAGGTTTATTGTCACAGGGGTATTTGGACGAGCAAAGCAAGACTGCATCTGAAGTTTATAGCACTGACATTCCAGGAACCAGAGGCAGAAAATAAAGAGAGAGAAAATAAAGAAGTCCAGAATTTATAGCCAGTGCGGGTTCCAAGAAGTAGCGCAGTAGGAGGTAGAAGGTGAGAAAGCTGGGGGGAGCAGAAAGTAAGCGCTCCCTTCGCAGTTGCAGTTTCTAATTGGCAGCTCCAGTAATTTTCTGTGAGTGCCGGGTCTTACCGGTCCACTGCTCAGAGGTTCTTGCAGTTCTCACGTCACCATGAGGTCTGGTGCATAAATGCACAAGGAAACAGGCCACCAAGAAAGTACAGTACTCCTTGCCTTTTTGGGTAAGAACAAGGAGGACTAGGATTCCAAATAAGAGCCCACACTGATTTGCTTATTTTCAAGACAAAGCCCTAGCTATTATTTACAATGTCACAGCATAGGTAGAAAGTGCCTATCTTCAACTACCTCTCTTAGTTGACTCCTTAGGGGTTGAGGAAGGGCTACAGAAAATGATGCCTGTTGGGCAAGTTGATTAGAGAATATAGAAACTGTTCCTTTATTGTGGAGAGCAACAGTCAAAGAAGTCAGCTGAAGGCATGCGTATGCTAAACCACCAGAGCACAGCTGGACCATGCCACAGTGCCTGGGCAGCTAGGAAGTTGTAGCTGCACAAAGCAGACATTGCTAGGGGATGCAGAGGTCCAGGTAAGCTGGGATGTTGTTATGGGGATGCACAAGTTCAGTTCAGTTGGAACATAGGTATGCGGATGCCCAGGTCCAGTTTAGGAAGGAAGATGCCATCAGCCCATCTAAAAGCATAGCTTTATGTAGGACTGTACCTCCAGAAAGGAGGGAAATAGTTACCATAGACTTCCAGTTAGCAATGCCCAGGAAACAGAGGTGGTAATTTGACCCTACTCTGAGATATTTGACTACTGCATTCCTCACACCAGAATCTGACACTCGATAGACTCCAGTGATCCACATATTTCCCAAAGCCAGCCAGGATTTGGACTCCGAGTTGGGAAACTCATTTCTATACTGCCTCTTTTCCAGCTGGAACTTACAGATGGATGAATATTGGGCTTTCTAGCTTGTCCTTCCACCCGCTACAGACAAAGGTGTACACACGGCAACCTATTTTCCATCCCCTAGGCTTTCTGCCATTGTATTCTGCACATCCAGCCTCTCACACTCTGCATTCCTGCGGGTAGGAGGTCCACAACATTGTGCTCACTGCCATGGTGCCTTAAACAATTAAGAGACACTGCGGTGGACTGACAACTGGTGGTCAACTGGTAATCCCCCGCTGAACTGAGTAAGTGTGGTGCTGGGTGTGGGAGGCCCACCTGAGGATTATTGCCAGCGGCATAAGAGGCAGAACTGGAGAAGAAGTAGACTGTTGGGAGCTGGTAGATGCTGCTGGGAGCCTATTGGAAGTGGAGAAAAGCTGTAAGGAGCTGTTGTTTCTCTTGGAGGAGCTTGTCATGCTGGCTTTCCTGATGAACTTGGTTGTTTTCATCCTTCAAGGAGCTCGGGACCTTGTTGTCACTGAGAATGGCTTTGGTTCACTTTCAGGGAGCTCTGGTCCTCACTTTGAGTATCCCTGCCTGGCTCCAGAGAGGAAGATGGTGCAGTGCTCAGTCTCCTGGAGAATCCTGCTGCATTGCCTTCCCTGATGGGAACTCTGCTGTCCTGATCATCAGAGGAGCTTTGGACCTCACTGTGGCTGAGGATGGCTGTGGTACCTTTCAGGGGGGCTCTGGTCCTTACTTTGAGCATCACTTCCTGGCTCCAGTGCAGATCCCTCAGCCTTCTAGCATAGACCTTCATCTCGCTGCCACAGACTTTCTGGATTCCACCACTGACCTTTGGGTCTTCCCAATGCAGATCTGTGAAACAGGCCTGCATGAGGTGTTGTCATGGGCTCTGGGCCTCCAGCTGGGCTTGTGTGAGGCATTGTTATGGGCTCTAGGTCTTCAGCTGGAATGCAGGACATTATCACGGGATCCAGGCCCTCAGCTGGATTCTTGGTCTGTAGAATGTAGACAGATCTCCTGCACGCTCTTGTATATGATCCTTTGGGTGACTATGATAAATAATCTTACAAAATAAGTGTCCTGTATCATATTGTTCCTCTTGCAAAATCCCAAACCATGACAGACACCAAGACTGGCCATCAGTGAGTTCCTGTGACATTTACAAGTGAGCAACTTGATCATGAAAGGGCTGCTTGCTGCTCATGGCAGGCAGGCCTATCACGTAAGAGAAGGAGCTGCCCAGGCCTCACGAAGCTTCCCTTTCTCTTTGTCTATCTGAGTTTTCTTTTGTTGTCCCAGTTGTCCACCTTCTTTTTTACAAGGGTTTTGAGAACAAGCAGGTCAACAATTTGAGGAGACGTGCGGCCACACAACTTAGCAGATTTCCCTCCCAGCCATATGCTTCCTGCTGCTCTTGGGTCCACCCACACCTCTGCAGCCTCGCACTTCGTCCTTATCCCCAGGACCTGCTTGTAATGCGCTGGAATTCAGCTTTGTCGCATCCCCTTCTGCAAGCTCAGCAGAGCAGAGTTTACTCTGAAGCACTGTTTCACTTTCTTCCACTGCAGATGATAAGACCAAGTTATTTTTAATCATGGAAAGATTTGCGTTACATCTGAGCAATAATTTGCCTCACATTCAGCCCCTGTAAAACTACAGCGACGAAATCACTTCTTGACTTCTCTCTTCTCATTCCAAGAGACCTCTGAGATGGACTTCATAATCACAGACTGGGAGAACAGTATATATTAAGCTATTGGCATTCAGACCTATTTTTAAAATGCTGAATGTTATTCACAACTTGAGAAATAATATTATTGACCTAGAAAAATCACAGGACTAAAAACAAGAGCTGTGAATGCTCACAACAGCAAATGCAATCAAATCTATTCATCCTGGACTCTCTGGAAGGCTCTCATCTTGAAAGGAAATTATCCCCTCAGTTTAGGATTGACCCCAAGACCACAACTCAAGGACCTGGGTAGAAAAACTTCCCAGCAACAGTAATTTCTGTATTCACACCACAAACCAGCTGGTGGATTCATGATCCGGAATGAAGAATTGCTTCCGGACATGCTGGAGTCCTAAAGGGGCCAAGTCCTGCTGGTCCTCACACTGTCATTCTGCATCACTTGATTAAGGGAAAACTTTTCAAGTAGCACTTCCCTTATCCCCACATATTGTCTACACTAACGCCAAAGTCATCATCCCTAATTCTGATACAGTTTGGACCCCATAGCTCACTAAGTACTTGGGCTAGATTGACCTCAAAATAACTGTGCCAACCACTTTCCTAGTGTCTGGGATTTTAAAGTAATAGGTTTCCTCACATGGTAAGAAAGGTGTTATGGTTTGTGTCTGGATTTCTGCCCAAAGCCTCTTGCAGTCCTTTAGCGTTTAGGACTGATCGATGGTCCAATGCTGGGATTATAGGTGTGTGTGCTACATATGCCCTGGAGCAGTTAGTTTGCACACAATATAAGGGAGGGAAAGAGGCTTACTTGTCGCTCCTCCTTTTTTGCTCTTGCTGCTTTGCTGTCTTCAGTTGCCATGAACTGTTGCCCTCTGCCATGTGCCACCCTGCCTTGGAGCCAGTTGAGTATGGACTGACACCTCTACAAACTGTGAGCTAAATAAAGCTTTCCTTCCTTAATTTTGGGTGTCATGTATTCTGTCTCAGCAACGAGAGAAAAGTAACCAAGATAGAGGGTGAATGGAAATGCCTTTCTATATATCAAAGTTCCCAGGCCCATAGCCAAGAGCACGGGCAAGGTGGCTCTGGATGGTCAACTTTGGGAGAGGGACACCAGGTTGACTTCCACCTGTTGAAGAGACAGGTCGTCCGAGGAACATTCCATAGGTTTATCAAGGTGCAGGAAGTGGGGTTCAGGGACTGAGGCTCACACCTCTGAACCTCAGGAGCATACCCATGAACACGCCCATGCCTGTGCTTAGAGGGTGGGGGCACAGGGATTTGAAAGGGTCTTAGCACACTTTTCTGCAGTTTACTCACAGATTCAGATGGGAAACAAGATCTCTGAGATGAGGGACCAGGGAGATGATCATGGTGCTGGGGTGCCCCAGCTGCATGGAAACACAGAGGGCTGCAGGGGCAAATTCCAAAATGCTGGGGAGATGTGGGACTCCACTACATGTTGTGTTGCAAACTTTGAAAATATCCTTTCATTTTCACCAGGCAGTTGTAGTTTGGGACTGTGTGCTAAGCAAAACTAGCCGTGAATTTATTGATGACCTTCTTTTTAAAAAATGAAATAATATGTCCACCTACAAGGGGTACACTTCAGTAAGTCATGACAAGTTGTGCCATACTGAAAGGTGTAAAGATGGTTTCACATAAGATTTAGTAATGTGAGGAGGAAACTGCAATACGGTACTAAGTGAAAAAACTCAAACTTTCTAGTGTACACAGCAAGACACCAGTGATGGACTTAGAATAGAAGGCCAGAAGGAAGTAGAACAGAAATCTCCTAAAATTCTGCCAGCTAGGGCTCATAGCAACTGTAAAGAATTTTTTTTATATTCTGAATTATCTAAAATATGTTACAGTTATAATTGGAAAGATAGCATGTTTAAACTCATTCTGATCACAGTATCACTATCAACTTCATAAAAAATTATAATTTGTAAAAATTAACTTTCTATTACTAAGGAACTGTGACTTTCATTATTGCATCTAGGCACAAGGGCTGCAGTAGAGACCAGACAGACGTTATGGGGTATCAGAGCCTTTGAAGCCCAAATTATCCTCTATCTCAGAAGATCTGGCTTCAAGTCACTGGTGTGATCAATCAAGCCAGCTTTACAGAAACTCTAAAGAAAAAAACGCTCGTGGATTTTTCCATGACTTACATCATTTAACTTAAAATATTACACAAGTATGAGGCATATAATCCTCTATTCATGTGCTACTTACATAGTTATAAATTCAAAACAAATTCATACATTTGCTACAAAGAAAACTGTAAAATGAACTGGAAAACCTAGTTAGAATTCCAGCTCTGCCTCTTCCGGCTGCTGACCTTCTGCAGGTTATTAATCCTTTTTCAGCCTTCCCTTCTTTCCGGTCAAATGACATTCACAGTGGCAGCAGTCTGTCCTTTTCAAGGTTAGCTCTCATATTTGGCATAGTAATTATTCTGAGAGATACCAAGTGCCAAATGCTGGGATGAGAAAGCTTTCTCAGCTTTTCCCTCTACTCTTTTTTTGAGACAGGATCTCACTATGTAGCCCAAGCTGGCCTTGACCTTGAGGCAATCCTCCTCCCTCAGCCTCCTGAGTGCTGGGGTTACAGGTGTGTGCCACACCGAGGGACTGTTTCCCACTAATCTGAAGGGTGAGTCTTAATTGCCGCATTGAGATGTTCGGTTGGTGTATTATCCCATTTTCTGTTGCTATAATGAAATACCCGAGGCTGGGTATTTATAATGGAAAGAGGTTTATTTAGCTCGCATTTCTGGATGCTCGGGAGGCTGGCTGAAGCATCTGATGGGCTCTGATGAGGGTTTTCTGGCTACGTCACAATTGACCAGACACAGTATGCTGGGAAAGTACCTGAGAGGAAGAAATCGCAGGGCAAAAGCAGAAGCCAGAGAGATCCAGGCACCAAGCTTGCTCTGTTTACAGCACCCTGCTCTCTAGGGATCTAACCAGGGTCCCCGTGAGGACAACATTAATTCCTTCCAAGAGTGATGCCCCAGGGATCAATATCTCCCACGAGGGAGCCTCTCTGGAAGGTTCTTTGGGGCCACAGCACCCAACACGGCCGCTGGGGGGCGCCTTCCTGTGGTTCCCTTCTGCAGTCAAGGAGAAATTCTGCGTGTCCTGAGGGTTCATGAGCCATTTTCCCTCGGCGCAGTGCTTACCTGGTCCTACTTCGTGCTGGCTTGAAATCTACAGCTTTAGTTTCTTTTCCCTTTATTCCGATGTTCCCAGTGAGAATGCAAATTGTCATAAGTCAAGTAGTGCCTGAGGAGGACATTGCAATCCTCCTGCCTCGGCCTCCTAAAAGCAAAAAGGAATAAGATACAGACCTCCTTTGGAGGTCTTCAGACCCAGCTTAGCTTCCTGTCCATGATGGAAAAACAAGTAAACACTGAATGATTTCTTTCAATAAAGTCACTAGATGGCAATTTAAAATATTCAGTGTCCCTATGTTGGGACAGATATGTGATGACCACGGGCAGCCATAAAGGATGTGCTTTCAGCCTGTGGAGCATGGACCACCAGCAGCGGACATTCATGCTGCTCCTCCAGCACAGCTTCAAACAGCTGGTGAGCGAGAGGGGAAGTGACATTAGGGAGGTCGGAGTCAGAGCACATGGGTGACGCTCTGGGGACTTTCATGGCTAGTGGGGAGGTTGGAGGTGTCAGTCCCAATTTATGATCCTGCCTGACTCCCCACCAGTGGTCAGGGAAACCACTGGTGCATAGAAAGTAGGTCAACTAACTTCCTTTTTTTTCTTGGAAATCTGAGTAGCAAGCCACACAGAGCAGGGGGAAAAATGAGTATTTAAATCAAGCAAATTCTGAAACATTTCATGATATAAACATGTTTGCTTCATGTCAGTGCCTGTAGGTGGGAAGCCATTGACGGTCACTCTGTCACTAGGAGGGCCAAAGACTGTCGATCTTTTGCTCACTTAAAATAAGCTTTGGCCACATGCAACAGAAAAAACACAAAGCAGTTGCTGAAGCAAGGCACAAGCTCACTTCTCTGTGACATCCCTCTGTGATGGGCAGTACCAGCTGGAAAGGTAGCTCCTAAAATCCCATACTCCGGATCTTGCACCCTGATGCTTTTAGCACATATATTGCTTTGGTTTCTAAGGCCACCTTGTAATTCAAAGCAGAGGTTCCAGATAGTGCATCTTTAATAAAGGAAAGCGAAAGAGGGAGATCAGAAATACAAAAAGGATTCTTCCTGATAGTCTATACTTTTCAAGAAAGCTTATTGGAAATCCCACTCGACATATTCATTTCTACCTCGTTGATGTCACTTGATCACATGGTCACGTCAAGCTTCAAGAGAGGCCAGAAAATGTTTAGCCTTTAAGAAGGGGGCGTAGATGGGCATTGGGTAATAGCAGGAAGTCACCATTTACTTTCTCCCTGAGAAGTCCCACAATACGTCATCCATCATCTGGAGACCTGGGAAAGCCTATGGGAAGGTTCAGTCCAAGTCTGAAGGCCCAAGAGCCCCAGGACCCACTGGTGTACATCCTATTCTGAGGGCTGCAGAAGAAGAGATGAGCCTTCCCCCTTTCTTCTGCCTTCTGGTTCTACTCAGGCCTTGCGGTGCGTGGATGAAGCCCACCCCCACGGGAAAGGCCGTCTGCTTCCCTCGGGCGACAGAATCAAGTGCTGCTCTCACTTGAACCATCCTTATCGTCAGCAGCAGAACCATGTGTGATCTGGGCAGACTATGGCCCAGGCAAGTTGACACAAAGTTAGCAATGCCGCTTCCACTCCAGAAAGTCACCTTCCCTCACCAGAGCACAACAGCCCCAGGTGGAGCTGTAACAAGCACTCTCAGAGCACACACCATGTGCTAAGCACTGTACTGGGCACTTTCTGTCACTTTATATCAGGGATGTGGACAATATATGATCAGAGGATCTGGCGCTATGTCTCATTCATGTTTTTTGTTTTTGCAGTATTGAGGATTAAACACAGGGCCTTTGCACTGAGCTATATCCCTGGCCCTCTTTGGATATTTTTTTTTTATTTTTATTTTGAGACAGAGTTTTGTTAAGTTCCTAAATTGCCCAGGCTGGGCTCAAACTTGCCATCTTCCTGCCTCAGCCTCCCAGAGTGCTGGGATTGTAGGCGTTTACTACTAAGTCTGCCCCTCAGGTGTCTTTTCTTCTTGGCACACAGTGGCTGGTTGTGGAAGGACTGCAGCAATAATTATGTGCCTCCTGTTTCTGGCCCCTTTTCCTCTCCCTTCCTTCCTTCTCCTCCTTGAAAGCAGAGGAGGGAACTAAAGTTTCCCATCGGTTCTGAAGAGTTCATGGAAGCCTCGGGACTTGGCGGGAACCAGGACTCAAGCAAAGTTACAAACTGACAAAGCGAGTCTGCCCTTTCCCCGAGTGTCCCGCGGCCACCTCCTCTCTCCTGGCCCAGAGCATGTTCGCTCTGAGGGCTGATCGATCACCCAGGGGTGTGCGGGGCGCGAGCCTTCCTCCCTCTCCGTGGTGAAAGCTTGGGACGCAGCGCAGGCGCACAGGCAGCTGCTTCTCCAGGGGCACCGAGGAGGGGTCGGGGTCCAAGGTCTCCTCTCCTCTCCTCTCCTCGGCGTCCAGGCTGGGGGCTGGGAGTCGGAATCCAGGACCAGGGGGATTTGGGGTGACCACCCTAACAGCATTTTCTTCCCCTCCTTCTCCGTCTCCTCTCCTCCTTCTTTGCCTTTTTTTGCAGGCCAGCGCTCTGCCCCTGAGCTGCACCCTCCTTTCTTTAAATTGTTCACACTTCAGGCCAAACAGGGCTGACGACGCTTTTCCTCCATCGCTTCCGGAGAATTACGTCTTCCTATAAATGAACAGCTTGTTCTGGACCTTTTCAGTAAAAATTTGAATCCTCCTTGAGAATAATTGGGAGTAATTAATTGGTAGGTTCTTGATATTTCAAGAAATAATAGTTATTACCTGAGTTTCCACCCCGCAAAGAATATAAAAGAAGAAAAAGGAAAGAACAAAAGAGGGAAAAGGAACAGGCAGGTATGCGCATCTCCGAGTAGATCGAGCTCAGGGGTTTTTCATTAAGAGGTCTGTATGTTGAACTGGGCATTTTCCAAAGAGAAAACATGTTTTTAAACGTAAGTTTCAGAAAGCATGCGTCATGGAAATTAATCACACTTCAAAGGACCTATGTACTAATAATTTTCAAGTATTTTCTATTATGATTAGAAACAAAATTAATAACAGCACAAGAGAGGGCAAAGGGTTCCCGTATATTCACAGTTCGAGGTCTGGATACCAAGTTGTGTCTTCAGAATGGCCTTTCCTGGGTGCAGTGGGGCACAGCCATAACCCTAGCTACTTGGGAGCCTGAGGTAAGAAGATGGCAAATCAGAGGCCAGTGTGGGCAACCTAGCAAGACCTCGTCTCAAAATAAAATTTAAAATAATTTTTAGGGGAATGGGTACTGGCGATGTTGCTCAGTGGTAGTGTTGCTGGTTTGATCCCTAGTACTGTACACACACACACACACCAGACTTTCCTCCTCACCTTGTAGAAGATTTAGTGAAAACCAGTCTGGAGCAGGTCAAACTCTCCCTCCAACGCCCTGATGGCTTGGGGGCTGACCCTACGCAGATAAGCAGTCATCCATTTGGGTTCTGTGGTGCCATGGGCTGGTCGGCACAGCGGAAATCCTCCTGCCTGCGCAAAGGTCTGAGCGGGCCAAGCAGAACCAACCCTGAACGAGGAGTCTGGTGATCCCGGTAGCACCTCCAGCCAACTGCCTTTGCCTTTGTGTGTGCAGTGGGATTCGCAGAGCAGAGCCCCTCCGGGGTCTTTTCTGACTCCATGATGTCGGATTTTCTCTTTTATCTGAAATTCTGAAAAGAAGACATGTCTTTGCCTTTATTAAAGTTCTGCATCTTCATTTTGGGTTTAAATGTGAATGTCCGTGACAGGAGAGCAGCATATTAATGCAGTTTTAATTGTTTGAATAAATAAACCTGTAAAATTTTACTTTACCTTATTTGTATTTTGGTGCTGGGAATTGAACCCAGGGGCAATTTAATGTAAAATTTTAAATTCAGCCTTATCATTGATAATATAAGTTTACAAAGGAAGGCTGATTGCTTATTGGTGTGGTTTTCTAAATCTTTCACAGAGTGAAAATTCTCCTGCAAACTATTGTTTGGATGGTTTGCATAATACTTTGCAGTTGTATTCTAATTGCTTCAGAAACAGTGACGTGAACTCTTTTTTCTGAGTTTAGTCTTGGTTCCTATGTGGACGGATTTCAAAGTAAACCTTTGAAGATTAATCTCGTTCATGGAGCTACAATTAGAAAACAAGATTATGAGATTAGCAGCCAAAGGAGCAACTTTTTCAAAAAGTGTTACAGGTTACTATGTATTGTACTTTTTAATAGAAAAATCCCCGCATTGGAGTTCTTGCTGTATCTCTCTTGGTATCTTGAAAATTCTCCTGCGAACAAGCTATCTGGGCTTTCCTGTTCCTCTTAAGTTAGCGGGTGTTTTGCAGGGCTCCATCGGTCAAGGGCGCGCACTGTGACAGTGCTGTGCGTTGAGTCGACAGCAGTGTCGGTCCTCTGCCCGCACGTTGGTGCCATTTGCCGTTTTGTCTCTCAGTGCTGGGAACTCCGGGGTGTTACCTGTTCATCAGCTTCCTGAGCTAATGCTCCTTTCTCCGGTTAAAACGCCTAGCCCCGTTTGGTACACTTTTGGGTTGCTTGCTTCTGTGATTACTAATAACTAAGTGTGTCTGCTGAGGGTAAGTCATTTTAAGGCACAGAAACAGTCCTGGAATAAGGCGCCCAAGTACGATGCTTGCCTCTCTTGCTGCGTGACTCAGGGAAACAAACACCAGCTTTGGAGTTAAATTTGTATCCTTTCCTGGCTCGGTGGCTTTGGGCAAACCATGCTACCTCTTGGAAGTTCAGATCCCACCTTGTGCAACTATAAGGCAAATATCTGCCTTGCAGGTTTGTTGTGATGTGTAGAACTAACTTGTCTGAAGTGCAAAAACAACGTGTTAAATCACACTCTGTGGTTAGACACTAATTGTTTTTGGTCATTTGCTAATATAAGCACTAGTAGGCTCAAGTATCTCAGGCCAGGAGGTTTTCCCACGCCAAACCTGGGCTCACTCTACCCTAGCAGGCGTCTTTCCTTCGGTTACAGCATGCAGGGGTGTGGGGGAAAGGAATACATTAGGGGAAAATCTAGTTGTATGAAAGACGTAAATCAGAGTCTTTTTTTGGACTATGCAACCCACTCTGTGAGGAACATCTTTGCCCTTGCTGTCCTCTGTTGCAGAGCTAAGATGTGGCTTTAACCACAGTAGCAACCCACACACCTCTTATTTCATGATCGGTACGGCAGACCTACCATTTAGTCCTTTAAAGGAAGTTACATGAAGTGTGTGACCCTGTGCCGAGCCTCACGTGCCCTCTGAGGTGTGGAGGAAATTCACAGGATATTATGGTTTGTGTTTAGATGTCCCCCCAAAGCCTCACATGAACACAGGTGGGGCTTTTCAGAGGTGGCTGGTTCTAGAGTGTGTGATGGTGAGATCAAATGTGCGATCCTGGGATCAAGGGTGTGTGATTACTAGATTAGTCCACTGATTGGCTTGGCATACTTCTGGGGAACATTAAAGGTGCCTCACCCTGGGCGAGAGTGCTACCTGCCCTAAACGTAGGTAGCCTGGGTGGAATATAAGGGACAGAAGGAGGATCCTTGCTTATCACTTGCTGCTTGCTACTTCACTGCTGTTGCTGCCTTCTGCCTGCCATGAACTGTTTCTCCTCTGTGAGGTCCCTCTGCCGTGCCACCCTATCTTGGACTTTGGACCCAGCCAGTTATGGACTGAAACCTCTACAAACTGTGAACTAAATAAACTTCTCTTCCTTAGCTTTGGGTGTCAGCTATTTTGCCTCAGCAATGAGAAAAGTAACCAAAACAGAGCACGGTGATGAAGATGGACCCAGGATGCCACTGGGGGGTGGCGCTGGAGAGAGTGCAGACCAGATTGGAGCAAACTAAGCCAGCAGGCCAATGAGCGCCACAAGGCCAAGCAAAACCTCAGCATCACCAGCTCCCGGGAAAACAAATTGCACAGGAAACAAAAAGGAATGGAAGTGTACTTCTTGTCTCAGCAATGAGCAGCACTTTCATGATACAATTAGTTAAACACTAGATCTTAAAATTATGAGCACTACATCAGGAAGACGGGAGACTGAAACTGCAGGGGTGGGAACAACGAAAATACGTTTTCAGAGGAAAAAAAATCAATAATGCAAAAATCTGAAAAATGAAGCAGCAGCAGTATAAACATTTTGCTAGAAATATGAAACTATCTCCAAAAGAAACAGCTGAAAAGGTTGAAGTTACCTCTTTCTAAGGAATACGATGCTCTTTAAATTATTTGCATATATAATTTTAATAAAATTACAATGATAGAAAAAAAAAACAGCCAAGTGACAAATATGAATTACAATATTTCTTAAGTAAACATCTTTCTAAAAAGTAAACAAACCATTTTTAAGTGTTGGGTTTTATTTCTGTGACATGGATTTCCTTCCCTTCTTAAAAAAAATGACTCTCAACAGAAAAAGATATTCCTAGCCCTAAAAATAATATGACTAAATTAAAGTTTGATAAACTAATGATGCATACTAAGACTCTCGGTTTGTGCACTGATATGTACTTTGGATAGAATAAAATGCATCCACTAAATGGCATGTTGATCTATATCTGCACAACCTCTATCACAATCAAAATATAGATGACAGACCACTGCAGTGGCACCTGCCTATAATCCCAGTGATTTGGGAAGCTGAAACAGGAGGATCATATGTTCAAGACCAGCCTGGGCAATTTAGGGAGATCCTGTCTCCAAATAAAAAGAAACAAGAAGGGTGGGGATATAGCTCACTGATAGAACTCCCCCAGGTTCAATCTTCATACTGCAGAAACAACAACCCCCAAGAAAGATGTTGATGAAGGGACATTTCTATTATTCCTGAAGGTTCCCTTCTCTCAGATTATCCCTACTCTGTGCACTCCTTGCTTACTTTCTGTCACTTTATATCAGATTTATTGTTTCTAGGGTTTTATGAAAACAAAGTAAAATACATAGTACACATTCTTCTGTGTCTGGCTTCTTATACATTTGAGTTTCATCCATGTCGCTGTTGTGGTGTACCTTTCATTACTAAGTTGTATTCAAAGCACAATTTGTGTATCCATGTAAAAGTTTTTGACAACTTTCGAAACCATTCTTTTTTTATTCCTCAAGTCTCTTGATTACAGGCTCTTCCTTCCTCCAGACAAACTCTCTCCATGGTCAATTATCAGAGAGAGAACAAGGAGCTGAGAGGAGTCCGCTGCTTCTGGTACCCCAGCTCTGTTGCTTAGCAACAAACAGAGCAACTGTATTAGTTTAGTGGATTCTGAACAAAAAGGTAATCATCTTTTATCCCCAGATAGAAAGGAGACGATGTCATTCCAAGAAAAGTAAGGGAAGAACAAAAACCATGGACATGGAAAGAAAACACATCTTGTAAATAAAGACGCAACAATACACTCTGAATTCACACCTTAGGTCCCACCAAGTGTTCTTGTAAGACCAAGGAATCCTCATTTATATTAATACCACAGCGCAAGGCAATAGTGTGCAAAAATCTTTAAAAATAAGTGATGTCAGAAATAATTAACAAGCCAGGACCAAAATAAAGAGAAACATGTTAACCCTATTAGTACTACTACCAGGAAGAATCAATCAGAAGGGTAGGAGAAATTGTGTTCCATCTGTGTGCCCCTTCCACATAAAAGACAATCTAATTCCAGTAGATGCTATTTTTACCATTTTCTGTAACCAAAGTGACTGATTTACATTTGTCCCCATCCCTAATCCACAAAACAATGGCGTCTGCTTTGTAGGCAAGGTTGCTGATCGAGGTTTTCTGTTTTTAACTTCCTCAAGACTTTTGCCAACTTGCTACAATTACTTCCTTCTCATTATCGGTGCCCCCTCTCAGCACCCAGCAGTGTAATTCAGCAGAAAGAGCTCTGCTGAGAATCTTGGATTTAATGAGCTGAATATCCCCCAGCCATTTAATGCCAAGCGTTTAACAATCAATCAGAGATCGGTTTTACTTGGTTTTACAGGATTGTGCGGGAGACAGCAAGCCTTTGCCCTCACCCTTCAGCTATTCCTAGAGCTGTCCTCATCTCTCCTGACAACAGATTTCTTGGTTTAAATCACGCCCCAAGGGAATGGATACGAAGCTGTGGTCAGGCAGTTTTCTGTCAGCGCCGGGAATCGAGTAGAAGACAGTTTTGCGGTTTCATTTATTGTAGGAGCCAAGATGATTGACAAATAATTGGGTTTATACTCCCCTGTTTTCTGGGATTATAAGGATCAGTTCTCCCATCAATGTGTTTAATTGCAGCCTTCAAAAGAAAAGAGAGCAACACATCTTCCCGAGCGGTATTTTTTTTTGCGGTCTAATTTAGAATCTTCTGGTGTTTTTCTGGTTTTGCGTTGTAAGAGACATTCGCTTGTGTTCAGAATTGTGTGTGCCGTAAGAGCACAGCAAGACACGTAAACAGGAAGGCAGGCTTTGCCGAAGAGCTTGCAAAATAAAAATACGAGCTGGGGCCCCTCACAATGACTGCTGCTCAGAGCCGGCAAAGGCAGCAGCCGCTGTAAGGAGGGGGTGCGGCGCCTTCTGGACGACTGCGTGCCCACAGTATTTTACCTTCTGCTGTGACATTTTGTGGCTGTGGTTTCTGCGCTGGGGAAATTTATCAGTTAAAAGGATAGACCTGATGGGAAAGTGTGGCTTTGCACATTAACAAACCCCGGGTCGGAAGGGGCAGGTTACAGCAGTTTACTGAAACTGATTCTCCTGTCAGACTTCTGAAAATTGTGTCCACGTCTAGTCTGTGTGTTTTCAGTTTTACAAAAGAACAGCCAACTCTCTTTTTCTTAATTTTTAACTAAGTAAGTAATCCTGAGGCATAGGTGGTGATGAAAGAAAAAATATCTAAAGGCTTTGGAGCAGAGTAATATTCTATGAACTTCGGATATGGATCAGTGGTGGTACTGAGGTTCGGTTGGTTTTTATCTCGTCCTTCTTCATCTTTTGAGCTTTGTTTTCACTTTTCCTCTCTGCTTTGAGTTTCTGGTGAGAAACTAACAGGGATAGGAAAAGGCACGAAGCAGCTCCGCAGCAGTAACGGAATGGAAAGCGAATATTGCTGTGTGGGTGAGACAGAAGCTCTTGTGACGTAGGCGATAGGGTGTGCTGACAGCGGTGAGGGCTGCCGAATACCACAACGAGTTAGCAGATAACTGCTGAGCATCTTCTGTGTCTAAGGCACCATATGTACCCATATATTAAAGCAAACTTGTTTCTCAAAGAATCTGGAGGGTCCTCCAAGGGGACTTATTTGAGGGGCAGGGTATCCAAGGAAATCAAGGCCGTCTATGGGGACTGGGTCAAGTGTCGTGAATGGCCTGATCAGAGCCAGGGATGGCCGGGGGCAGGAAGGTACCTTAATTTTTAAAATCTGAGTAACTAGGACTAATACTTACTGAGGATTTTCCAGGCAAGAGAGTTTGTTAATGCGCAAAGCCGCACTTTGCCATCAGGGCTATTCTTTTGACTGATAAATTTCCCCAGAAATGCTAGGAGAGTAGACAGACCTGCGGACCTACTGTTACGGAGGATGTGGTATGGGCCGAACCTTAAGTAGGGTTAACAATGATTGAAAAGAAAGGGAATGGGGTTGAGAAAAGATCATGGGGGTAAAACAAGTAGCCAGACAGGACTAGGGCTGGAGAGCTGCAGGTGACACACAAGGGGAGCACTGGGACTCTACCTGTCAGGAAGCGGGAGGAGGAGGAGTTGATGGGGTGGAGCACAGCTCTCTGGCCCCTGGACTGTGGTCTGGACCAGTGAACGTGAAAGGCAATGGCCTCAGCATGCATGGAGCTTCGCCCTTGGCTGAACCCAGCTAAGTGTGGCTCTCAGATCCCACTAACGAGGATAGTAATGTACTGGAAAAGAAGACGGCAGTCGAATCTTCCAGAGCCTCAGTCCCGGCATCTGGAGTCCCAGAGTACAGGTTGGAGGCAGGAGGAAGGAGAGAGAGCAGCCGGGGGGAAGTGACCAATGAGAGAGCTTCCGGCTGCCTTCTCCTTCCTGCCTCTTCCTCATCGCCTTCCCTTCCCTTGTCCTCTTTGATCACTCACTGAGTGGCCAGGCAATGGGGCGAGAGAGTGAGGGAAGGCAGCTATGACTAGGTGCCGGTGTTGTTTCTGTACTTCACAAAGATCCCAAAATTTTACAGCTTGTTGGATAGAACCACACACACACACACACACACACACACACACACACACACACACACACACACACACGTATTTCCAGTAATTGCTCCAGGTGAAAGTAAGTCTGCTTGCCAAATAATCTCTCCTTTTCAGAGGCTGGTAGGGAAGGTGACATTCATTCCTCAGATCCCAGCCTCAGATTTTGGGGAGACAGTGCCCCTGAAGGTGAGTCCTCTTTCCTGTGAAGATTTTATCCACAAAGAAAGAGTTCTCCATGTGATAGGAAAAGGAGACAGAGGGAGGTTACTTCACCAATGAAATGGACTCATGTGGGGGCACACGGTCCTTTTTCAAATATAAATTTGTAAAAAATAAACAAAGGTAACTTACAAAAGGAAGATCCCTGTCTCCCCTTTTGAGAGAGGATGACAGCTGGTGCTGCTCTGATCAGAGTGTGGCCTTGGCGGCCAGAACAGGGGAGGTGTGCAGTAGAGATGAGCTGAGAATCAAGGGCAGCACTGGGTCGCGGAGGGGCAGAGGCTGGGCCCACGCCCCTGCACCCGCATCTGGCTTGCACACCTCCACGCGCTTCTAAGTCCTCAGAATGCACCCTGCCAAGAGGAAGGCCCAGAAATGGGATGTGCCTGGAGGTGCTTTTATTTTAGGGAGGAAGCCAAGCAGGCACTCTGCTAGAAAGAAGCCTGCTGAAGCTCCGTGGAGAATTCACTCCCAGCACTGTGCTGTGGACGGGAAAGTGGAAGTAACCCTCCTCGTAAGGAACTGAAGAGGCTGACTTCGCTCCTTTTCAGGGAAGGAAGGTCCTGACGAGGTTTGGGTCTTGTTCAATCGGCAAACCTAACAGTTCAACATATTTGTGGAAATTCTTGCATAAAATCAGTTAACAAGTACTTGGGATTTTGAAATAAAGGGTCGATATAGGTCCTTGGTCACCTGCTAGGGTCATCCTTACTACCCACAGTGAAAGAAATTGAGTATCCTGAAGAGAAAAATGAATATAGCAATTGAAGGCGTGTGTGTGTAGGGGTGTGTGTGTGTGTGTGTATGTGTGTGTGTGTGTGTGTGTGTAGATATGGGGAATCGAACCCAGGGCCATCACACTAAGCTATATTCCCAGGTTTTTAAAATGTTTTATTTTGAGGCAGAGCCTCCGTAAGTCGCTAAATTGCCCAGCCTGGGCTTGAGCTTTTGATACTCCTGCATCAGCCTTCCAGAGTGCTCAGATTACAGGCGGACGCTGCCACGCTAGCTAAGACCTGCTTTTTTATGCTTCAGTAGGAAGAATTCAGCACTCAGTCACGAATTTTGTTCATTGGAATACTACCCATCAGGATTATGGTGAGGCTTCAAGCTGTCCACTGGTCAGAAAGCTATTCCCCTCTATCTTGTGTTAGATATTGACCCTTCTTAACGTCCTTACAATTTCTGCTGTTTCCAATATCATGTTTTCAAATCTCTACTCCTTTTCCTCTTGACTGTGCAACCATTGGAAGTTGCTAGGCCTCTCTGAGCTTCTGTTTCCTCATCTGTAAAATGGGGTAGTAACACCTACTTGAGAGGAAGAACAATTTCCAACAGCTAATCCATAATATACTCCTGATAACCTTGGCTTCGCTCTCTCCTCTCACACCTCTTCCTGCCTTCCATCCGCAGTGCCTGCTGTCTCTCCTCACAGAATAACGCCTGCAGGCCACAGTACATGGTTTGACTTTTCCCTTTAGCCACAAGATAGAAAAAAACCAATAATGGGAACAATCCTGTGAATTAGATTGGCTGCACGCTGTTTCCTGCTGCCAACAATTCAGATTCTCCAGGGACCAAGCTGAATAGGCACTATGTCAAAATGAGGAGCTCCGCAATCCACTAGATGACAGCATTTCATATTCAAATGATAACAGTTCCGACTGCACCACACAAAGGCGTGGGATCGTATGAATGTGGAGGCCTAGAGTGAATTTTCTCTTGTCAGTGCCCCTCTGCAATTTTAACCACAGGACAGAGAGAAACAGTTCGAAGTCTGCTGCCTGAATTACTTAATATCCTCATGTTTTCTTTGTCCCTGCTCATTTTTAAACCTTTAAATAATACATGCAAACCTAAGGCAGGATGGAAACGTTGCCTAAGTGATTTTTATTGTAAAATACAGCTAGTTTTCCTAATGATATTATAATTGGTAACTTTCAATGTACCGCTAAAGCTGGCTTGGTGCTGGATTTTGTTTTCCTTTTAGTAGATGTTGCTCTGTGTTTCCATTTTACGTTCTTTGAAGTACTTGATTTCTAAGTGTCATGGCATTTCCTTCTTTTTAGATGCACCTATTCAATAATAAAATTGTATAATTATGCAATCTTACATAGGTGAGCTACTTACTAGTTATGACTTCTACCATAAGGGAAAATATCCCTACATACGACTATACTTTAGTATATCTTAATGTGTACGAACTATCACATATATAAGATTAGGCAAAAAGATAAGTAGAAGGTAACTTCAAAATATACGGAGATCAAAATGTGAATATCCTTAATTTTATCCGAGAGCTCTCACAAGGACAGTAAATGAAAGTGTAAGTAAAAGAAAGCGAGTAAAAGACATGAATAAGGAAGAAAAAAGGGTGATAACATGGGGAAGTACGTGAAACTCTAGGAATCAAAGGATTCGTTAATTTAATTAATCCACATATCATTCTTGGTTATTTTGGTTGGCAGAGTTGTTTCTTTTTTAATTATCAATTTAATATTAGTAAGAATGCAGGAAACAGAAATTTTTAGGTATAACACTAATGGTACTAAAATGCATAAAAGAAACTAACTTCTCTTACCTCACAATTGCTTATTTAATTATTTAAACTTGAGGAAATGCTTGTGAAGATTTAGCCTCAACTTCAGTTATTAAGTGTTATTTAGAAGTTAAGAAATAGAAACAGTGTAATATTTAACTTACAGGGAATTGACTAAATGAGTTATGGTATAGGTATACAATAGAAAATGGTGTGGGTACTAAAAACGGCATTGTAGAGTGTCTTAGTCAATGCTCGTCTAACAAAATCCACTTAAATGAGTAAACTAAAGGAAAAAAAGAAGAGTTAGTGAAAGGGCCAAGCAAACGAACTCACAAACACCTAACAGCACCATCTTCAGCCAGGCTAGCTGGGCGGTGAAAGTGGAAATCAAATTCCAACGCTGGTCCGTGTTTCACCCCTAGAGCCCTGTGGTCTCTTGTCCTTGCTGCTTCTACAAGATTATCTCCTTATCTGACTTCCGTTTTTAAGTGTCTTGTGGTCCTCATGCTAATTCTGCCCTTCATAAATTCCATTTACAAGGAGCACCTTTCTTGGATGTTACCAGCCCTGGCCTAGACCTGGCCTGACAGTTCAGTATGAAAACTTCCGTCATGGTCAGCCTAACTCAGTCTTTTGTAGTTGTCTTAGTCAGCTTTGGAGACTACAACAAGATACAGGCTGGGCGGTTCACACGCACGAGAAAGTTGCTTTTCTCATTGCTCCTGGTTTGCAGATGATCATCTTCTTGCTATATTCTCATGTGGCAGGGAGGCAAGCTCTCCGTTTTTCCTGTAAGGGCACCAGTCCCACTCATTAGGACCCTAGCCTCATGATCTAATCACCTCCCAAAGACTTCATCTCTAAATACCATCCCTCTGAGGGTCAGATATCCTTTGGAGAACTGTGGGGAATGACAGCATTGAGTACATAGCAAGGGCTCAGTTCTGAATTGCTACAAGAGAGAACCTGACCTAGTCTGGGTCAGATCCAGACCCAGTTCCATCAGAGGTACGTGTGCTGGCATGATGCTAGTGGCGGAACAAGCACAGCGACGCTGTGAGTTGGAATGACATGATGCATAGTTACCACTTTCAGCCCTAAACTGGGGGAGAAGAGAATCGCTAGACATGGATTTGGCATATTTATTATGTAGGAAGATATTTAATGCTATAAAAAGATATTTACATCCTACTTAAAGGAAATAGTTTTCACTAAATATGATATGGAAATACTTTTCACTATATCTGTATCTGCATCATCTATCTGTCCTTACTAAGAGAATTTTTGGTATGAAATTATGGAGAAATTTTATCTTCTTTTTTCATGGACTCCATTTTCTAAATGTTCTGTAATAAACTAGCATGATAAAAGTAATACAAAAAATATACATTTTAATACAAAATATAAAAACAGGTAGACATTTTAAATGAAAAAAAGGAAAGGGCTAGGATCCTAAATTAATACCTACCAAAACGATTATCGATATTAACAAGAGACTATTTTTAGCCAGGCAGAAAATACCAGAGTGGGTAATACTGTCAATATCTTGCAGCAAGTGGAGATATTTCCCCTAAAAGTCATTATGTTCCTACTTGGTGAACATGGGGAGTGAGAATTAAGAACACATTTAAACTATAGGAAAACTATCAATATTGGTGAGAGATTTTTAAATGCTTATATCCTGATTGAAGCTATTAATCCACATGCATTGAGAAAATGTATCACTTGAGAGGAACAATTCCTAAGCACTCCAGGAGTTGGGACAAAATTCGGTGCTATAGGAGCTTTGCCTTTTATCTCTTCAAGATAAAGCTCTCCCTTTCAGTTCCCTCACTGTCTCTTTGCTCTCAGCTACGATTGTCCACCCTGTCCTGGACACTCGCATTGATCAACACTCCCTACGCTTCTCCCAACACATATTTTAGTGTGCCAGTAATAACAGCCTTCCTTTATAAAAAAAGTTTACCTCAAAATGGAATTTTAAGAAATGCTAAAAACTTCCACTCTTATTTGTTTCTCTCCAGAAAATAAGTATTAGTTAAAGACTCCTTTCTCTAGTACCACTTGTTCAATAGGCTTTCTTCCAACATATGCTTTTGGACCCTTTGTTAAAGATCAAATAGATGACAATGTCTAGAGAGGTTTCTGCATCCTCTATTCTGTTTCTTTGATCAACATGTCTCTTTTGTTCCAGCACCATGCCATTTTCATCACTATTGCTTTGTAGTATAGCTTGAAGTCTGGTATTGCTATGCTGCCTGATTTGCTCTTATTGTCCAAAATTGCTTTTGATATTCGGGATCTCTTCTGATTCCATATGAATTTTAGGATTGTTCTAGATCTGTAAAGTACACCGTTGGTATTTTCACTGGGACTGCATTGATTATCTGTAGAAGGATGAAACTAGACCCTTATCTCTCAGCATATACTGAATTAAAATAAAATGGATCAAAGATCTAAACATTAAAACAGAAACATTAAACCTTCTGGAAGACAAAAGAGGTAAAATACTTAAAGACATAGGAATAGGAAAGGATTTCTAAACAGAACTTCAATTGCAGAGGAAATAGCAGCAAGAATCAATGAATGGGAATATATCACGGTAAAAAACTTCTGTACAGCAAAGATTCAATCAGTAGAGGGAAGAGACGACCTAAAAGGAATGCGAAAAATTTTTTACCAACTACTCCTCTGACAGAGGACTAATATGCAGAATGTACAAAGAACTAAAAATAAATAAATAAATGGTTTACCTAAATAAATAAATGGTGGTTTACCTAAAATTAAAGACCCAGTCAAGAAATGGGCAAGAAAAATGGGCAAGAAATTATACATTTTAATACAAAATATAAAAATTTAAATTTCTTCCTTTACAGAGGAAGAAATACAAAGTGCCAACATATATATGAAAAAAAAAATCACTGATCATTAGAGGAGTGCAAACTAAAACAACGCTAAGATTTCATCTTACTCTGGAAAGAATGGCAATCACTAGGAAATCAAACAATAGTAAATGGTGACAAGACTGTAGCGAAAAAGGAACCCCTCTTTGTTTTCTGTTGGGAATGCAAACTAGTACAACCATTATGGAAATCAGTATGGAGATTTCTCAAGGAACTGAAATTAGAAACTCCATATGACCCAGCTATCCTCCTACTAGGTATCTTCCCCAAAGAGTTGAAATCATCAGCCTACAGCGACACATGCATATCAATGTTTATAGCGGCACAATTAGTAATAGCTAAATCCTAGAAGCAACCTGTAGTAGGTGACTGGATAAAGAAAATGTAGTATCTGTATATGATGGAATGCTACTTGCCTCTAAAGAATGACAAATTTGAGGCATTTGTAGGAAAGTACATGCACCTGGAAGATATATATTGAAAGAAATAAATCAGACACACAAGCTTGAATAACACATGATAGCCTCATTGAGTGAGGCAAAGTGCAAACAAAGAAAATGATAAAAGATGGATAGAAAAGGAGAAGGGGACAGATCTCGTCCAATAGGGTCAAAGTGGTCCAAGGCAACAAGGAAGAAGGAAGGGAGAGGGGAAAGAGAAATGAAAGGAATAAAGATGTACCATGTACAGGAACCTAATAACCCCGTCAATGTAAGCCATTATAAGCCATAATGTGTTAAGACAAATAATATCAACAGGTATGAAACAGGTGATTGGGGAACCAGAGTGAGGAGGAAGGAAGTGAAGAGGATAAAAAAAAGAACTGTAGTATGTATGTGTAACCACTCCTCAAGATGGTCTTAATCTGAATACATTACAAACATGTAGTAGTAACATGGAAAAAGTACCAATAAAATTAATTTTTTTAAAAAAGATTCATTTCTCTACATGAAGCCAGTGTCCAGAAGCCAATATTTAGATTGAGACCTATCTGGTCAGGAATACATTTAGCCATAAATACTCTAGCATGAATACTTCCATCAGGATTTAGAATTTTGCCTCCAACCCCTTTCACTGAGGGGCAGAAGGAGATTGGTGGCTTTAAAAGAAAGGAACCTGGGAACTGAAATGATTGTCCAGCCCTCTCTAGGAAGAAACAGCTGGGATCAGCAGGAAGGCACCAGGCCCTTGGCAGGACACTACTCTGGGAGAGCGACTGGGGAGCAAAGGTTTGGAGGCAAACTTTGCGAAGTGTTGATTTAGCTCAGAGCTCCCCTGGCGGCTCCAAGGGGTGATCCTTATCTTTGCACTAATTCTCTGGGGTCTCTGGCCATCTCATTTTAAATAAATCCAGAGCAGTTTTGGAGACCTGGAGCATGGTCCTCACAGAGGAGTGAGTTGGGTAGGTCTGGTTGGGGATTATCAATGGGCTCTTTGACTGCCACTGTGATATCCCCTGGCGTAGGCCCAGTTGTTCCTGCCAAGAGTCATAAATCAGCAGTTTTAACCTGTTGCTGTGAGGACTCCACAGTTATTTTTGCTGCCCGGCCTTTAACCCGCAGCTGAGCTCTTGGCTAATTAGGCTCAGAGGAGCCAGAGGACAGCCTGTTAATGACTGTCTTCTCTGAGAGGCATGTCTGGAACACACCACTCTGACACGGCTGCATCTGAGATTTTAAGTTTGGATGTTTGCTGCCTACTCTGAGCCTACAGTATTTAAAATATAGTCTGAATACCTGCAAAAAAATACATCGCAAAGGATATGATGAGGTAATGAATGTACCGTGAAGAATGAGCTCATACTTGTCCTCAAGCACTTCCTGTCCAATGTGGATAATAGAGCACAAGTAAAGTGAAGTAGTTAATTTGAAATCATTCATAATAAATAGTAAGTAGTACACAAAAGTTCTGTGGAAGGAGTAATGCAGTGGTAGTAGACTACGTACATGGAGGTATAAAAGGGCAGGGGAGGGTTTCATGAGAGAGTTATCAGATTAGTGAGGTTCTACAGGATGGAGAGAATCACAGCAATAGATGGAAAAGAGACAAGGATCTTACAAGTTTCTAGAGAGAATGAAGTCATCACATAGCATGAATCAGGATCCAAACTGACTTGAGGGGGGCTGGGGATTCAGCTCAGTGACACAGAGCCTGCCTGGCAAGTGCAAGGCCGTGAGTTCAATTCCTGGTACCAGAAGAAAAACAAAAAATGAAAAACAACAACAAAAAATTACTTGAGATTTCTTGACCATTTGAAGCAGAAAACAAACACCTTTTAAAATAATAATTCATTAATAACAAAATATGCTCATAGAATTTCTCTAAACTAGCAATAATCTAATGGAAAATATAATAAAAACAAGACTGTGTACAGTGGTTTTAAAACCATAAAATATATAATGATCGAGTTAACTAATAATATACAAAACCTGTATTGAGATCATCTGAGTAAATGGAGACATAGTCCATGATCATAGATGATAAGACTTAATGTTGTGAAATCTATACATTCATTTTAATCACAATAAAAATTCCTGATATTTAAAAAATATGAAGACTAAAAGGTCCAGGAACAGATCAATCTGTAATACCTATAGATTAAAAGTAAGTGGGTGAAGGAAAATAGACCATGCTAACACTGATTAAGAGAAAGAAGGAGTAGCTGTATTGATTTCAGACAGAGAAAACTTCAAAGCAAGGAAAGCTATGAAGGATAAAGCACAGCATTACATAATGAAAAAGGAGACAGTTCTTCAAGAAGCTGTAACAACCCTTAGCATGTATTGTTTAACAACCGTGTGAGGCAAAAAGTAATAGAACTGCAAAAGATATACATTAATTCACATCATAGTTGCAACTTCAATAGCTTTCTACTAAAATGAACAGACTCAGCAGAAACAAACTCAGAAAATACGTAGTTGAATGCAACAATATCATCAATCACCTGAATATAATTGACATCTACAGATTACTTCATCCAGCACATGCTTCTGAAGCCCTGTAGAACACTCCTCCAGACAGATCACATTCTGATCACATAAAACATACCTTAAAAATGTGTAAGAATGTAAAAAGCTTTTATTAACTTTATATAATATCTGTTCTCAGGCCTCAGTAAAGTTATACTAGAAATTAATAGCATAAAGATAACTGGAAGCTGGGCGTGGCGGCACATGACTGTAATTCCAGGGTTTGAGGCAAGAGGATTGCTATGAGTTTGAGACCAGTCTGGACTACCTAGCTGAGATCAAGGCCAGCCTGAACTAGCAAGACTGTCTTTAAAAACAAACAAAAAGATAACGGGAGAATCTCAAGTATATCAAATATGTGGAGATTAAGCAACACACTTAAATAATGTATGGATAAAAGAAGAAATCTCATAAGAGATTTAAAAGTACTTTCAAATAAAAAAATGAAGTATCAAAAATTCATGGGATGTAACAAAAGCATTGCTTATAGGGAAATTTACAGCACTGAAGAGCATATACTTAAAAATATGAAAAATATAAAATTAGTAATCTAAGTTCCCACCTTTGGAAAAAATAAAAAGAAGAGCAAATTGAATCCAAAGTAATTAGAAGAAATCATCAGAGCAGAAATCAATGAGATTGAAAATAGAAGATCAATAGAGAAAAATCAATGAATTCAAAAGCTGCTTCTTTGAAAAAGCTCAAAAAATTAAAAAGCCTCTACTCAAGTTAACTAAGGAAAAAAAGAGGACATATTAGAAGAGAACATATTCCTTTCTATTAGAAATGAAAGGAAGGGACATCATTACAGATCACATGGACATTAACAAGGTAATAAAAGAATACTACACGCAACTCTACGCACACAAATTTGATAACCTGAACTAATTCCTTGAAATATGTAATCTGACAAAGCTCACACCAGAAAAATTTCAATCTGCATGGTACTAAATAAATTAAATCAATGGCTAATAACCTCCTCAAAGAGAAAGCACCAAGCCCACATTGGTTCACCAGTGAATTCCATCAAACATTCAAGAAAGAAGTACATCAATCTCCGTAATCTCTTTCAGATGTTAGAACCAGGGGGAATACTTTCTGACTCATTTTATGAGCATGAAATTACCCTAATACCAAAACAGGACAAAGACATTACAAGAAAAGGCAATTATAGACCAATATCTCTCATAAACATATATTACATAGCTTTGTAGTTGAAATAAAGAAGTATAACCCTGTATAAATTTTAGGATTAGTTTGTCCATTTCTACCAAAAAAGGAGGTTGTTGTCATAATAACCATCACACTGAATATGTAAATCAATTTGGATAATAGTAGCGCCCTCTTTTCATTTTTGGAAGCTTTTTTTTTAACTGATTCCATCTCTTTATTATAGGTCCAGTTTCAATTTTTACTTCTTGAATCAGTGCTGATGGCTTGTGTGTTTCTAGGATTTTTGCCATTTCATCTGATGTGTGCAGGGTTATCTAATGTGTTGACACATAGCTGTCATAGTATAATCATATCATCTCTGTTCTATTTATGTTAAGTCAGTAGTAATGTCTCCATTTTCAACAGTAATTTGCTTTTTTTCTTGGTCAGTTGTCTTAGTTACATTTCTCAACACCCGAAGTTAAAGGAGGAAAGATTTTTTAGCTCAGAGTTTGTAGAGATTTTAGTCCATAATTGGTATGTAGCTCCCGGTTTGCCTTGAGAGTGACATTTCCGGTGACTTCCTCCATCCCCTCCCTAAGCTGAAGCAGGTGTAGGGTTTTTATCTAAGAGCCCGAATGTTGAAGAGTGTCAAATTTGAAGCAGGAGGGCATTCATTAACAAAGATGGCATTTGGTGCTCTACCTTCTGTCTTAGTTACTTTTCTCTCTTTGGTGAGACAAAATACCCAACGCCCAAAATGAAGGAAGGAAAGGTTTGTATAGCTTACAGTTTCAGTCCATACTTGGCTGGCTCTGAGGCAGAGTGGCACATGGCAGAGGGCAACTGTTCATGGCCGCAGAACACAGAAAAAAACAACAAGAGCAAAAGGGAGGAATGGCGGCAAGCAGCCTCTTTCCCTCCCTTACACTGTAAACAGGCTCCCCCGACCCAGAGGGCGTGTAGCACTCACATAATCTCCACGCCTTCCTCTTCCACTGCTCAGGATGTATACAAAGTAAGCACCCTGGCTCCCTGCTGAGTCACTTAGCCAAACCTAGTGTTTCAGAGGAAGAGAACATTACCTCATTCCAGGTCATACAGATTCATGTTTATGTTCCTTTCTAAGAGTTTTATCTTTTTAACTTAGGTCTTTTGTCACTTATGTTACTTTTTACATATGGTGGGAGGTATAGGTTCAAACATTATTTTGGGGTGTGATTTTTTTGCATCTGGATGTAGAGTTGTCACAGAGCCATTTGTTGAAAACTGTTCTTCTCCCCGCTGAGCTATCTGAGCACACTTGTCAGAAATCAATTGAGCATGAATATAGGATTTATTTTTGAATTCTCAATTCTATTTAGCTAATATATATGTTTTTCCTTGTGGAAATACCATACAAATTGATTATTCCAGCTTTTGAGCAAGTTTTGAAACAGGGAACTATGAGTTCTACTTTGTTCTTCTCCTTTGAAGATTGGTTATTTTGGCTCTCTTACATTTCTATATAAATTTTGGGATCAGCCTGTCAATTTTTGCAAAAAAAAAAAAAAAAGGCAGCTAGGAGTTTTATTGGGATTGTATTATTCTTCATATGAATGTAGGACATATCTCCCTCTTAACAGTATTAAAATTCCAGTCCATGAATATAGGATAGCGTTCCACTTATGTAGGTCTTCTTTATTTCAACAATATTCTGCAGGTTTTGGTATACATATTTGGCACTTCTTTATTAAATTTATCTGAAACTTATATTTTATTTATTTATTTATTTTTGTCGCTATTGTTTCTGTTTTGAGTTGGGGTCTCACTATGCTGCCGAGGTTGGCCCCAAACTTCTGGACTGAAGTGAGCTTCCTGCCTCAGTCTGTCAAGTAGCTGGGACTGGGGGCATCATGGCTGAATAGAGGAGGAGTCGTGTTAGTGAGATGCAGAGAAGATCTGCTTAAAACAGGAAACTGGAAGAAAGAGGAAAATACACCCGATGCAAAAATATCAATTTGGAGGAAGAGCCTTATAGATCAATCAAGTAGCTGGGACTAAAGGTACATGCCTCTGTGCCCAGCTTTACCCCAAAAATATTTATCTGCTATGGAAAATTGAATTATTTTCTTATTTTTGCTTCCAGAATGTTCCTTGCTAGTTGACATTCATATATTGATTTTTGTAGCCCATACCTTTGCTAAACTTATTTAGTAGCTTTAATGGATTTTTATAGATTCCTTAGGACTTTCCATATACAAAACCACAATCTGTGAATGGTGATGGTTTTATTTTTTATTTCCATTTTAGATACTTTTTCTTTTACTTGCATAATTACGCTGACAGAACCTCTCAGCATACTGTTGACTAGCAGTTGTGAGGATATCCTTGTCTTTTTCCTAATTTTAGGGGAAAAGCTTTCATTCACGCACCATTCAGTATGATATTATCTGTGGACTTCTTATAAGTGCCTTTTATTTTTATTGAATTGATGAAGTTCTCTTCTAGTACTAATTTGTGTAGGTTTTTTTTCTATCATGAAAGGGTATTGGATCTTGTCAGTTTTTTCTGCATCTACTGAAATGGTCATGTGGTTTGTGGTGGATTAAATAGCGGTTAACTTGTAACACCCAGGTGAACTGAATTAGTGTGGTGCTGGGTGTGGGAGGCCCACCTGAGGATTGTTGCCAACAGCATAAAAAGAGAACTACAGGGAAAGATGGTGTGCTGTTGATTTCAATCTTGTCACACTGGTTTTCCTGATATGAACTCAGCTGTTCTCATTGTGGGAGGATCTTCGGTCTTCACTGTCGCTGAGGATGGCTGCAGTTCTCTTTGGGGTAGGCCTGGACCTTATCTTGAGAGTCACTTCCTGGCTCCTCAGCCCGCTGGCACAGATCGTTTACCCGGCTGGTGCAGATTTTGTAGCTTCCACCACTGATTTTTGGGCCTTCCCAGTGCAAATCCTTGATACAGACTTGCATGAGACATTGTTGTGGGCTCTAAGTTGGACTTACGGAGGACGTTGCCCTGGGTTCTAGGTCTTCAGCTGGACTCATGGAAGACGCTGCCGTGGGATCCAGACCCTCAGCTGGATTCTTGGATCTCTAGTATGTGGACAGAGCTCCTGTACACTTTTGCATTTGACTCGGGTGAATATTATAAAATAATCCTATAAATTATGTGTCCTATCTTAAGTACATTCCCCTGTAAACCCTGACTGAAATGTGGTTTTATCTTTTATTGTTTTAATATAGTTTATTATACTGAGTAATTTTCATACACTGAATCAACCTACTATTCCTCATAGAAATCTCCATTTCTCATGTACAACTTCCATTTTACAACGGTTTCCATGCGTGTGGGGGCCGCACAACCACATAACTAGCTCAGCTAGTGATGGCAATCCTGACTGTGTGATCACTTAATAGCTCTTGGTTAGATGCTTAGTTTGGACCACAGCTCCAAAACATGTCTGAAGAGCTGCTTGGTAAATGATGTGTGGGTTTGGGGGAGGCAGATTACATGACCTGTTTGGAACTCTGGATGTACGCAGAGTAATTCTCCCAAAGGAGCTTGTCAGAAGTTTCATATGGTTTCTTCCCCTACCATGTATAACTCCAGCACCGTGAAATCTGCTGGGGATTATGGTTCACACAGCAGGGCTGTTTGTTCCACAGCCTGGACTTGGTACAAAGTCAATTATGTTCTGTCCCCACTCAGAGCTATCAGTCTTCCATGTCTCTGGATTAAAAGGTTGTAGCTATATCATAAGCAGAAAGTAAGCTTTTTCTCGTGGACTTACCAAGTATTGTGCTGTTTTCTTAGTAGTACAAAGTACAAAGTGCTATTTCTTCTTCTTTATTTTAGAGAGGATATCCTGGGTGCCTCACATTACTGGACTTCTAAAAACATTCCAGAAAATAAAAAATAAAAAATAAAATAAAATAAAAACATTCCAAATATGATTATTCCTTTAATCCATTAAGGGTTTGTCTTTCTGTGTAGCATAAATTTTTTCTTAAATTATTTAGAGTTCTTTTTTTTTCTTTCTTTCTTTTTTTGTACTGGGAATTGAACTCAGGACCTTGCCCTTGCCAGGCAGGTGCTTGTACCACTGAGCTATATCCCTGGCTAGAGTACTTTTTTTCTTATCAGATCCAATTAACATGATGTTACCAACATAGTGATAGTCCATGTGATAGTCTGTGAAATGTCCAGATAGTCTGTTATGTTACGGTGGAGAACAGGAAAATTAACATGTGGGAGAAGACTGATTGTTTACTGTTATTCATCCTGTGTAAATGTGAGTTGCTTTTTGTCCTCTTTATTTATAAGTATGTGAAAGAATATATCGCTCAGACTCGTAGTTGTTTTTGCAGCGTGTGCCCAGTGCTCTGAAATCTTCCCTAATAAATATATCACATCTGGCACAGCAGTTGCAACTAGAACTACAACTTGGTTAAATCTGTGGTGATAGCTCGCCGACATCTCCCAGAACTAGCTGGCGTTTGCAGAGGTCAGCCTGGTGTATTAGGTGAGACTATGCTGAAAATCGTGGATGTTGAACCATCCTTTCCACCTCTTTGCGATGGCTTTAATCTGTTATTCTCCTCAGAACATGTTTGGATTTCAAACTAAATAAGGAAATAGAGTGCTAAACAGAGTGTTCTATTTTATAACATTCTTCCTTCTCTATACACACATGCCCCCTTCGAATCTGAGCATAACCGAGCATCCTCTGTCTCCCACAGTTACTGACAGGGGCTTGCCTTTTTTCTTTTCTTTTCCTTTTCCTTTCCCCCTTCCTTCCTTCCTTCCTTCCCGCTTCCTTCCTTCCCTCCTTCCACAAGGGCCATGTGTAAGTATAATACAAATATGATGTCTTTTAAAAATATTACCAGCTGTGGTCATCATCTCAGATGATAGGATCGTGCTTGACTGCCTTCTAAGTTTTAAAATCTGTCTCTCCTAATACCCCCAAGTGCACATGCCTCGCTGCACCCAACATTAGCCTTGATGTTTTGATAACACGACTACTTTCCCAGAAGTTTCCTCTTATTTCAACCACATGAACCACTTAGGTCTTTAACAGTCAAAAAATAAGATAAGACTATGAAAAAATCATAAAATTAAGAATCATCTGTGCAAACTCAGGAAGCAATAGCACATTTTAAAAGTCTATATTAGGCTGTGAGTGTGTGTGGGGGTGAGCACGGCAGCCGCAGGAAGGAGCGTGTGCCCCGGTCCCATCAGGGCTTCCTACTTGCAGCGCTCTGTGGTTCCTATCGTGCTGACCTTTCTGCTGACTGTTTGCTCGTTTGATAGTAAACCTAGGAGAAAACAATGTAAGTTAGTCTAAGCCTTATTTTTACCAAGGTTCAAAACTGAGCTGATCTTCACTGGATAGCTTAACTCAGTAGGAAAAAACTCCTGGCCTCAGTGTGGGAAATGGAAACGCAAAAAGCAATAAGATACTTATTTATGGCTAGCAGATAAATAATGATAGAAAAGTCTATCAGCACCCACTATGGTCAAGGTACTGGGAACTCTCCTTTGCTATTGCTGGGAGGGAAATGAGTGCCTCAGAGAGCAACCTGGCAATTCCTAGTAGAGCTGATGACCCACATATTGTAACTTGGACATGCCATTCCTTCATGGTATTCTAATGAAACTTCATATACACACCAGACAACATGAATAAGAATTTACATAGCTGCACAGGTGTTTTGGAAGGGAGTAATAATGAATTCGCGAAATGAACTTGAAGGTCTATTAACTTGTTATGGACAGAGAAAAGCAAATTCATTATAATTACATCTAACAACCTGGAAAAGCCTCAGAATCGTGAGTGAAAAAGAAAACTCAAGTTGCCATATTTGCTTCCAGTAAAAATGTAGCACACCTTTGGTGACTTTAAATAACAGAAATGGATTTTGTCTTAATTCTGGACGCCAGAAGTCTCGAATCAGTCTCCCTGGGCCAAAGTCAAGGTATTGGAAGGGGGCACTCCCTCCAGCGGCTCTGGGGTAGGGCTCATTCCTTGTCTCTTCCCTCTACTGGAGGCTGCCAGCATTCCTTGACTTGTGGCTGCATAGTTCCCAGCTCAGTCTCCTCCTCCTTGGTATGATTAAAATCTCCCTCCCCCAGCCTTTTATAAGAATATGTAGGAACATCTTTGCTGCCCAGCAGGATAATCAGGATAATCTTCCCATCTCCAACTCCTTAGCCTAATCATATCTGCAAAGACCCCATTTTCCTTATTAGGTAATATTTACATGTTCTAGAACCTGCTATCTTTGAATGACCATTAACCAACCTAGTATAACTACCTAGGAAGTAATTTAATTTAATGATATTTTAAATTAATGACTTTTTTTTTGGTACTGGAATCAAACTTAAGACTTTGCACTTGCCAGGCAGACACTGTGCCACTGAGCTATATCCCTGGCCCAAATTAATGAGATTGAAATTAATTTAAATTTAATGACATTTTAAAGCACCATAATAGTTAAGGTTGATTGCGTCCACTTGTCTGGCTTGGCAACCACCTAAAAGATTGGTGGAGTACTCTTCTGGATGAGTCTGGGTGGGACATAGCGGTGTGGCCTTGGGAACTGTACATGGTCCCCGGCCCCTTCCTCTGCAGTACTGTCCCCTTGCTCTGCCTCCTGCCTGCCATGAACTAAGCAGCTTTGTTCTGCCAAGCTTTTCCACCGTGTTGTTCCTGCCTCGGAGCCAGTCAACCACGGACTGAATCTCCTGAAACCGTGAGTTAAATTAAACCTCTCCTCCTTAAATTGTAGGTGTTAGGAGTTCCGCCCCAGTGTCAGGAAAGCTGCCCAATACAAGCATGCACTATAATAATGTGTATTTGGGCAAACTGTGAGTTGTTTGCCCCCTCACAGTCCTTTCTCTTCACTTTTCCATTCTCCTTGGCACCTTGGAGCATCTACGTAGCCAAGTTTAGGGTAATGGATACAAGCAGAAATGACAGGCTCCATGCCCTGGAGCTGTCTCACTTCTCCTAGTGAGTACCAAGAGAAAAAATAGAAAATTCTAAAGGATCATTTGGAGAAGAAATACATTTATATTTCATTTAACCAGGTATATTTTGAGGCCCCTAGTGCAATAGCAATTTAATCTTTATTTTAATACCCATGTAAAATAATCACAATATTTTACTAATATATATTAGTAAAAACATTAAGATATTCATGGGAATGATAACATCAAACTAAGGAAAGTGGAGCTTAAGGAAGTAATATGTTGAGGAGGATTTGTAGGGTGAGACAGGAGGTTTCAGTTTACCTGTAAAATGTTTTCATTCTTAAATTCATAGGTGAACTAACAGATGTTTATTTTATTGTTCTCCTATGCTTTTTTGAATATCTGAATTACCCTATTAAAAATCTATACTAATAATGGAAAGGACAGTAAGAGTTATAGATGGGGTAATGATAAAGTATTCAGATGAAAAAAAGAAGTTGAAGACTGGAGATATTAATGTGACAAATAATCATAGTTGAAAGACTATTTGAACTAAGCTTGCTCTGGACCATTCTTTGCTTCATTGGCTAATGATAAGAATGAGTCATTTGTATGAAATTTCTTCCGGAAGATCAAGGGTAAAAATCTGCCCTAGGCAAAAATGTGCTCTAAATCCATGTATCTCCTACTTTCTTAGGTATTAAAGAATTTCAAGCAAGGAAATCCTTTATAAAAAAAGGTCAGGAAGTAGTGCTGGGGAGTAGGTTCAGGAGTTTTGAGGGTTTTCTGTCCACTTGCTGAAACTTAACGCTTCTCCTGAACAAGTTTGCAACAGGTCAAGGGTAAGTGCGGAAAGGAAGTCATGTTTAACTCACATTAAAAAGGAGACGTGTTCTGATGAAAAGACTTCGCCTTGTTGTTTGATGAGGCAGGAATTTGAGGGATGTTCATTGAAATGGATGCTTTGTGTTGCACTGAATACTCGCCACCCCTCATGATCCTGCCGGAAGCTCAGGTGATGTAAAAATGTGTTTTTGTTAGAGAGTAAAGGTGCGAGAAACCTCGAGCTTGTACACTTGATATAGAGGCACCTCAAGGCTGGAGAATAAAAATTTCTACCCAGTCCAACTCAGTGCTCTGGGCATACAGTTTCCCTAAGGCCAGAGGAGATACCAGAATGTCCTTGAAATGTCCGTCACACTTTTCTCTAGGCACTTCATCCATATTTTGTCTCCTTACTTTGCAGATTCTCTGGCTTCATGAAGTGAAACAAAGTTTTTAAAATGTAATTTCATGTTATGTACAACACCTTCTATACTTTGACAAATAACTTTGTTTCAGACAAGTGCTTAATTTCAATTCTTTCTGCTGAAAAATTTTAAAGGAAGCACTACAAATGATCATAGACTGAGTGAGAGACCAAAACAATTTAATGAATTAATTCTTGAAAGGAAGAGCCAGGCATCTTGGCCCATGCCTGTAATCCTAGCACTCTGGGAGGCTGAGACAGGAGGATTATAAGTTTGAGTCAAGCCTGGGCAAGCTAGCAAGACCCTACCTCAAAATAAAAAGGGTTAGGAATGTAACTCAGTGCAAAAGCCTTGGGTTCCATCCCCAATACCATAGATAGGTAGACATAAGTAGATGGAAAGGTAGATTAGATAGATAGATGATAGATAGATAAGACAGATGATAGGTAGATAGACACACAGATACATAGATGGATAAAAGGCTGGGATATAGTTCAGTATGAAGGGTCTGGCTTTGAGCACAGTACACAAGGCAGGTGGGAGTGAGAAATGTATGTTGGAATTTCTCATAAAGTCATACCTAAAAGGGATTATTTTACTCATCCAGTTTGTTTTCTGATGAGGAAATTGAGGCTCAGGGGTGTGGTAGATTCACCCCAAGGGGTACATGTGTTTTTTGGGGGGTGTCATGCCTTCCTCTGGGGCCTCCACAAGGGTGACTCTCTTGAGCTGGAACACTGTTCCACCCATACCCCACACATACCTCCAACGATCCTTCCCTGCTTGGGAGGTCACATCCCCTGGGATAATTTCTGTGAAAATCCACAACCCCATAAAAAACCAGACAGCACCCTCTAATGCTTATCCCCATATGTACATGTGGGTTGTTCACTTGCTGGCTCCGTGTTCTGAACTGTGAACCGTACAGACAGGGCTTAACCTTGATATGAGTCTGCAGATGGGTTTTGACATGAGTGGGCAAACAAATGATCTATTATGGACTCTGCAGTCAAACTGCTCTGCTAACATTAATCTGTATTTTCAGCTACTCCACAGCACTAGCATCACTGCCTCAGCTCCACCTCAGATCATCAGGCACTGGATTCTCAAAAGAAGCATGGGACCTAGATCCTTTGCATGTGCAGTTTGTAGTGGAGTTTGAGCTCCTGTGAGAATCTGATGCCACAATTGATCTGAGAGGAGGTGGAGCTCAGATAGTGATGTGAGCATTGAGATCAGCTCTACAGATGAAGCTTTGCTCGCTCACCTGCTGCCCACCTCCTACTGTGCAGTCTATTCAGTGGCTCAGGGTTTGGGGACCCCTGGCTTAGAGAACTAGTCAGGACACCAGGCAGCTGTCTCAAAGAGACAGTGGTGTATTGTGTAGTGTTGGAATACTGCGTGCTCCAAGTTGCTGCTGAGAATCACTCCCACTGAGAACTCACTCACTGAGATCTTCAGATAGAACTTCTTTTCCTTACCATAAATCATTTTAAAATGTTTTTCCATTTTGTATTACCCTGGAAATCATTTGTTATTTTCTGGCATTTCATCTGTATTGGCTGTTTACTCCAAGTTCTGCTATAAATGGGAAGACATTTTTCAAGAAATATATTATTAAAGATTGGTTTTTCTGTCCTTCTTAGTCTTTCTGTATCACTATTAAGTATTGTTATGGTTGATACATTGTGTCAACTTGGGGAGTCTAGAGGTTGGGCTAAGTGACTCAGCAGTTTTGCATCTTGGGGTGAAAAGGACATGCCCTTACTCTTCTTGGATGTTGTTCATTGTGTCAGTTTGAGAAGTTTAGAGGATTAACTATGTGATTCAGCAGGGAGCCAGGGTGCTAACTTTGTATTCATCCTGAGCCTGTGCAAGAGGAGGGCAAGGAGACTGTGTGAGTGCTACACAACCCCCGGGTGGGGGCAGCCTGCTTATAGTACAACGGAGGGACAGAGGCTTGCTCTTCTCTGCCACTCCCCCCTTTTGCTCTTGTTGCTTTGCTGTTCTGCTGTCATGAACTGTTGCCCTCTGCCATGTGCCACTCTACCTTGGAGCCAGCCAAGTATGGACTGAAACCTCCACAAACCGTGAGCTAAATAAACATTTCCTTCCTTCATTTTGGGCATTGGGTATTTTGTCTCAGCAATGAAAGAAAAGTAACCAAGACAAGTATATTACTATGTCCCTCAGAAAATTTTAGAATTTGCCTATTCTGCAATGATCTAACGTTGCGATATGAAGGAGGAAACTGAAGCCCAGCAAGTTTCAGTGGGTGGTTGTGTCTCTAACCACTGACTTGCTCACTAGTTCTCTGTACAATCTCCCGCCACCTCCTTCCGTGGAAACCATGCTAAAAGTGGGCACTCCTTCCACCCAGTTCTAATTCTTACAAATTAGCAGCCCGCATAGAATACCGTACCTACTAGAGGGATCAGACCCATGCACAATTACTAACAGCATCTTTTTAGATGGCTAATTACTGCTTCCTTTTTTGTTTTGGGGGATTACAGTAATGCATTGGAATAATCTGCTCCAGTTATTCCAAAACAATACAAAGCCAACCACAAAGACACGTCCATCAATGCTTAGTCTCCTCAGTTCTATTTAACTCACTTGGAGTGAATGTCCTCTACATCCGAGACCCTGTGACAGCTCCTTGGAGATACAAAGATGATGTCATGGGGATTATATCAGTGATGACACAGCTGCTATGTTTTCCTCCTGCATAAGTTGCTTCTGCCTCTCTGTATGAATTACTGCCATTAAGTGAATGCCAGGAAGCTCATTTATTTCTGAAAGGAAATGGAAGTTGCCACCAAAAAATAAGGCAACACACTGTAGCTCAGGGCCCCGCCTGGGAGTTGAGCTCACCCACTGTCTACACTTGCCACAGCCCAGAGGTCCCCTGGGAAAGATTACCAGAGACACCTTTTCTCAGTTAAAATGAAACCTTTAAGAATAGTTTTTGGAGTCTCATGTTCCACGTGGAGCTGGCTCATCCAGGTGGCATCCAAAATCATCAGATCACCAGCTGGTGACAATTAACATTCATGATTATGGAGGTGGGTCCGTCCAGCTCCTCCAGCTCCTCTCAAGGGTCTAAAACCCTTCAGGAAGCAGAAACTAAGAGTAAATCAGTCCTGAAGGTCCTGTCTGAACTGTGGGAGAGAATGGAGCGCTGCCAGAGCCTCTATTTTCAGTGCCTCTGGTGATTTCGGGGAATTGAAGGTGGTGACACTGTGGACTATAAGCCCTTGGATAATGGGTCTGTGGCCTCCACTGAATGGCAGGCATGTGGCTACATTATTGAAAATTTAAACTAGCAGCAAAGCAAGTCTCCATAATGAAGTCTATGTTACAGCATTGTGAAAGGCCCCCAATTGCCTTGACAGATGTAACTTGCTGCGGATGATTTATGAGGATGTGACATAGAAAGCGAGAATTCCAGCGATGGCAATGAAGCCTCACTGCTCAGCAGCCCTAGGTCTTGCGCAATAGCGGGGCTGATGTCTGTGGACATAAGGAACATTTGACATGAGCGAAGGAATCAAGTGCAACATGCAGCCATTCCGGAAGCCTGGTGTTCACCAAAACGCTTGTAAAATGCTGACCTTTTCTTCATAGTGACTATACAATGGGATCAATGAGTGGGGGTCATATACTATGTTTATTCATGTGTTTAATAAATATTTATTGAAAGCTTATTATGTCAACCATTGTTCTAAACTCTGGCTATTACAAAGTGGGAAAAAAGATAAGCCCTGGTCTCATGGAATTTGCTACATAAATATGAATTCTTTCTTACCTTTGAATACTTTCATTTTAGTGTACCAAGGGGGCCTGGGATAGAATAAAGTACAATTATTTTGTGTGTGTGTGTGGTACAGGGGATCAAACTCATGACTTTATGCTTACCTTAAAATACAATATTGATATGGTACATCAGTTTGTATGCTGCAGACTGATGGAGTTAATGCCGTTCCAAAAATAACTGTGGAGTACCTTGAAAATTCACATTTGTTTCTTGGTAAATGAGAAATCAAGTTACAATACTATCCATACAATGTGACCTCATATTGTTAAAGTACGGAATGCATAGAACAAAACAACAACAAACACCAAAAAGCTATCCATCCAAGCTTTAAAAGCAAGCATACATGATGAATTCATTTTATTTTCCTCTTTAGGTTCTTCAGTTTTCCAATTTTATACACTGAATGTGGTTTACTTTTCTAAACTGAAAACACTCTTTAAAACTATCTCATTTAAAAAATAACATTTGCAAATAATTTTTGGATTATTAATTATTCCTTGCAATTTCCTTGAAATACTAGGCAATTAAGACTATTGTAGGGGGCTTGGATTTAGCTCAGTGGCACAGCGCCTGCTAGGCAAGCACAAGGTTGTGAGTTCGATCCCTGGTACAGGAAAAAACCAAAAAAAAAGAGACTATTCTAATTACTAATTCATGCACTAGAACTATAGACAGAATTAGAATTTAAAGTCTTAAAAATCTTAATCTACATACTTTACCCGTTCAACTGTCTCCTCCTGATGTGAGGGGAATTAAATGCCGACTTCCGTGTCTTCATTCAGCTTCACCCAAGCACAGGGCACTGAGGGAGGACTTGGGAGGTATTAATGTCTGAGAAGTGAGCCCAGGAAGCATGGTGAGGGCTGTGGAATAGGACGGGAAGGAAGAAAAGCATAATGAGTCACTACGGGGGCTCAGTCCTGCACAGGTCCCAGAAAAAAATAAGCAGAGTGCACCTGATAATTGTTCCCTCAATAGGCAAGAAAACTGAGATATTTGCCCCCCAACTTCTACCCCATTAGTTAAGGGCTGCGCCTAAAGTCATCAGTTTCTTAGCACTTCTTGCCTGTCCCATGGGCAAATGAGCAATCAGCTTAGTCCTGAGATAGAGGGAGCTTAGAGAGAGACCTAGATGTTGGGTAAGGGTGCTACAGATTCAAGCTGCAGGTGTCCTCAAAGGTGCACTAAAAGGATGGGGATTGGGGTACCCTGAAAAATTGGGTGATTTTCTGTACCAAAGAGCTGTAAATTCTTCAGGGCTTTTTACAGTACTAGTTGCTCTTTGTCTTCTCCTTCTCCTCCTTCTCCTTCTTCTCCTTCCCCTTCTCCTTCCTCTTCCTCTTCCTCTTCTTCCTCCTTCCTTCCTTCTTTCCTTCTTCCTCTTTCTCTTCCTCTCCTTCCCCTTCTCGTCCTTCTTCTCTTCCTCCTCCTCCTTCCTCCTCCTTCTCCTCCTTCCTCCTCCTCTCCTCCTTCCTCCTTCTTCTCCTCCTTCTCCTCCTTCTCCTTATTCTCCTTCTCCTTCATCTTCTTTTGCTTTAATAAACTCTTTTGCAGGTCACACACCTGGAAAAGATGGGCAGCTCTTCCTCAAACCTTGTCTCTGCCGCATGAAGTGTTCTCCCATCTCAGAGTCCTCCGCTTCCAACCGCACAGGCAGGGAGAGAGGCTGTAAGAGATGAATACAGTGTTACATGTGATATGGCTCAGCCTGGTAGCAAAGGAGGCCACTTGGACACATACTGCATTTCCCAACCTCATTCATGGTTCCCAAGTCAGTGCAAATGAAAGACATTTGGAAATACAGCTTTTCCACATATCCAAGGAGATAGGAGTTGGTAACTGCTAGCAATACTCTGATGAGCTTCTCTTTTCTCTTCTGGGAACACTGATGTTCTCGAAATACCTAGTACTTAGTGCATAGGCTACTCTTCAGAAAATGAGCTTGAGTCGGGCATGGTGGCACATGCCTGTAATCCCAGCACTCAGGAGGATGAGGCAGGAAGATCACAAGGAGTTCAAGGTCAGCCCAGGTTAGTGAGTTCAAGGCCAGCCTGAGCTACACAGCAAGATCCTGTCTCAAAAAAAATGAACTCGAGTTCTTCATGTAGACTATTTCAGATGCAACTGATTCTGTGTAATTGCTAATATTGAATTGCTAATATTGAATAGATTATTTATTTACTATACATGATATCATGTGACAAATATTTTAGCTAAATTTAGAGCATCTAATAGTCAATTCTAACCAGATTTGAACAAGTATGTGATTTAGGACATTTAGCCTCTTCATCTGAAAAATAATAAAGTCTATTTTAAGTATACTCTTCTATGATCATTTAGGCTAAGTAGCTTGCTATACATTTTTTAAAGTTTATAAAATCACTCCTTGGTATCTATGGAAGATTTTTTCTAGGACTTCTCTCATATAAATGCTCAAAACTCTCATAAAAATGGTATCTACATAGAACCTATGCAACCTCCCATACTCCTTGAATCGTGTTTAAATTACTTATAATGCCTAACACAATTGCCATACTGCCCTTTGTCCTAGTGAATTCAGTAGTATAGTATAAGACAGGATTCAAGTTTCACTTCTTAGAACATCATAGAAGTCTCCCAAACTTTTTGCTCTTTGGTTGATTGAATGCGCAGATGTGGAAGCCATAAATATGGAGAACTGAATATACAATTTTACATTCTTTTGCAAATACGATACACACACACACTACATACACATAAAAAGCTATACTTACATAACAAGGCCAAGTAGGGGTGGCATTGAGGCTAGAATTTTGACTCCTGAATAATACTAGCTGAAGCATCCTTTCTATCAGTCGTCTTATCTCGTCTCCTCTCTGAGAAGCGCATTCATGCTGTGGCCCTCTCGCCAGGAGATAGGTGCATGCCCTTGCCCCCGGCAGGCAAATGCTGGTGGCAGCTGTGGGTCAAAGCAACAACACAGGTCTTGTTGCGAAATCCAAAGAAAGCACAGACCTGTAGTCAATCTCATCTCACCCACAGGGCTACAAGCGTTTCTCAGTTCTAAAGTTTCTAGAGTGAAAGGAGCCAAGGCTCGTTATTATACCCGAGGGGCCAGTAAAGCACACACCAATTAAAAGTCTGCATTTTCTAGCTAAAAAAACAGGCCCAGCGTCCAAGGGCAAGGAAGTCTTATTTTTAGCCAAGTTTGCACAGTCAGTGAAGAAGGCTGAAAGACCATAATTTCAGTAAATTCAGCTAAAAGAATTGGATATTATAATGAAATGGCCATCCATCCAGAGCTCAGTTTATTTCAAAAACAACTTACTGGGTGATGATTTCCCATCAGGTATATGAACCAGTAACTATATAAAATCATTTCAGTGACTTCTCAATTCTTCACTCACTCATTCGTGTATGCCTTTTTATTTATTCACTTTCCAGAGATTTATCACGTGCTTGTCATAGAGCAGAATCTGGGCTAGGTGCTGGGTCACTTCTTTTGGTTTCTTCTCTCTGCATAAACACAGTTCATTAGGTCTGGCTGGCTTGCAAGAAACGCTACTGTGCTTTGCCCTGGATTGTTCTCTGAGAAGCAGTTGATGAGCCAGTGACCCACTTCCCTCCTGTCCCAGATATACTATTTGCAAAACGAAAGCAACAATAGTGAGAATTAAATTATTGTCTTTCCACTTCTGCATCACAAATGACTGAAATACCTCTAAGCAAAGATTCCCTATAACTTAACGAGTATGAAAGGACACGGAAGTCTGATGGAGAATAGCAGAGATTTAGCCTGTACTAAGTGCTCTTCTGAAGCATGTTTCATACATCAACTCACTTAATCCTCCCAAGAACACTACAAGGTAGACACTATTAACCTCTCCACAGTTTACCCTGGGCGTCACTCGGGCAGTGTGTTCGTTGACGTGCTGACTCTCCCAAGCGTCACTCAGGCAGGTATCCTTTCAACCAGTCAATTCTTGTACAGTGTTGAGTAAATTTGATAAGATGGTAGTTTTTATACTTCCTGTTAGATTATCTTATGAAAATTAACAAAAAGCATGCAATTTTTGGTCATCTTGTATTCAAATAATTGGACTGGTAAGTGTTTAATATTCCCACTGTACAGAACTGAAAGCAGATGAAAATAGATGATTTTCCATCCCATTTGTGGAAAAATTTTTTCTTCTAATATTGGTGACAATTGCCATTCTGTGTTATCCTGTTAGAAAACTGCACTACATTTTTTTTTTTTTTTTTTTTGGTTTTTCTCCGGTACCGGGAATCGAACTCGCGACCTTGCGCTTGCCAGGCAGGCGCTTTTGCCGCTGAGCTAAATCCCCAGCCCCTGCACTACATTTAAAACATGGCTTTTTTAATGTATTGGGCAGTTTGAACAAAATTATATAAAGAGGATTCTACCTAAAGCATGCTGTTTGACAGTAATACTATTCATTATTTCATCATTTGACAAATATAACAATTGCCTATTCTGTACTAATATCTGGGATACAAAGATGAATGTGCCTCAAGAAATTCTTAAGCAGTAGGAAAGAAAATTTTGTCAACAAATACCCGACATGATGTGGGATGAAAGCTACACCTACAATATGTGGATGGTAAGAACAGGGCAAATTGGAGAATTAATAGCAGATAACTAGCACTTGGTGAAACTGAACATGCATTGCTTTCTCCAGAAAGGAAGCAACGTGTGCAAAAGCTGCGGGCCAGGAAGCTTGGAGCATGGTGAAGACACTGAGGGTGGTGTTGTGAGATCAGTGCCTGGTAGAATTCTCCTGGGAATTAGTGTGAAAGATGGACTTGGAAAGACTGGCCGAGGCCAGATCGGAAAGGAGGAAGGGTGGTCATTTGTCTTGTAGAAAGACGACTACAAAGATCACAGAGAGGGATGTGTCAGGATCAGATTTGTGTTTCTCAAAGTGGACAAGGTGGATTTGAGGAGTCAGGCAAATGCAGTAAGCAGCAGGCAGAGTAGTCTAAACAAGATGTGATGAGGCCCTGAGCTTTGTAGCATACACAGTTTGTTTACTTACTTATTTATTTATTTATTTATTTATTTATTTATTTATTGTCTTTTTGAGACAGGGTTGTGATATGTAGTTCAAGCTGGCCTTGAGGTCACTTTGTAGCCCAGGCTGGCCTGGAACTCACAACAATCCTCCTGCCTCAGCCTCCCGAGTACTGGGATTACAGGCGTGCTCCACTACACCTGGCTTGTAGCATGTACAGTTTAAATGCCTGTATTTTAATTCAATGCCTAATGAGAACAATGATTATCTTGCATTACTTCAGCCAGATGAGTTGTATGCTTAGTTCCTGGTCTTGATTTTGTGCTTTGTAAAAGAAGTGAGAGAAGGTCAAATGAATAAAGCAATTGTTATGATTAATCTTGATTGTCAACTTGATTGGCTTGAAAAATGTCTAGGAGATTAGGAAAGCACACTTTTAGGTGTGTGTGGAGGGGTCATGGGCGTGACTAGAGGGACTATATCTTGTACCATGGACTGAAACCTCTAAAACTGTAAGCCAAATATACTTTTCCTCTTATTTCAGTTGCAGGTATCAGTTATTTTGTCCCAGCAACAGAAGGTGACTAATATAGTTATCTTGATTCTGCCAATTCCAGATTGAAGACATGGAGAAAATGAGTCTCTTCTACCCTAAAAGTGAAGGCAATATGGATGATACTACTAGAGGGGATCTATCTGCTGTTTTCATGGTAGAGAAAAGCCAACAAGGATTTCCTGTTCAGAGCTGAAATTCTCAAACTTTTCTGTCTTGTTGGGCAGAATAATATACTGCAGAAGCACACATAACTCACTTTTTATTCCCCCCACTTTTGTTGTTGTCCTTAGGATTGAAGCCAGTATGGGGCCTTCACACTGAGTTATATCCATAATCATTTTTCCTTGCTTGTTTTTTATTTTGAGACAGGATCTGGCTCAGTCACTAAGTTGCCCAGACTGGGCTCAAATTTGTTCTCTTGACACAAGCTCCAAAAATGCTGGTATTACAGGCAGGCATCACCATGCCCAACTTTTCCTTCTTATGTTGAAAAAAAAGTCTGGTAGCAATCTAATCACTGGGGAAGCTAGATGGAAGTGTTGGTGTTATGGAAAGGATTATAAGTTTATATGTTCTGGCACTTAGACATGGAAAATTTGATTCTTGGTTACCAGTGTCACGAACCTTTAAGTCTGGTTACAGAAAAATTATAGTCCAAATATTGTTGGTAAAGATATGCTTCCCTATGCATTGTAGGTTTAGTGAAATAATCCATAGCAAACTAAATTAATAATATTGAATGTAAACAAAATGTAATTTGTAGTTTAAAAAGCAATAGTACCAGTCTTTTTTTTTTTTTTTTTTTTTTTTGGTTTTTCTCAGGTAACGGGAACCAAACTCACGACCTTGCGCTTGCCAGGCAGGTGCTTTTGCCGCTGAGCTAAATCCCCAGCCCAGTCTTTGAAATAGTACCAGTCTTTGAAAAACAGAACTAAGATATTCTAAATTGCCTAACGTCCATTAACTCTTCCTCTCTCTTAAAAGAGTCCAGCATTTGAGAAATACACCATCTTGTACAAAACCAAGCATGTTAGGAGATGCTGGTCTATTCATAATTCCAGGCAGTAAATTCTACATGGGCTGAATAAGTTTGATTCTCCTTGCTGTGACTGGTTTAAGCATCATTAGGTGACAATATTTCTCCTTGTAGACATCACCCTATCTGAGTGTGATACCTGACAATGCTTTACGCACCATACCACCTTGAGAGATGGCAGCTTGAGGAAGATATAGTGGAAGGAAGAGCCAAGATAAAGTCCAAGAAAACAGTCATCACAACTTTGGACTTAACGATTGTATACGTAAAAGGAATGTTTAAGGAAGGTTTAAGAGCCAAAGGAAGGATGTCCGTTTTACACCAGCTCTTGGCAGAAGACAGCGTCTAAACAATTTTTTAAAAGGTGAAAGATTTATACAATCTGAAGATAAACCAGAATATTAAACAACTATTAAAAAGATAATTACCCTAGAAATAACTGAGGACATCCCACCCCTGCAGAGTGGCTGGTAGGTGATGATTCCTACAATGAGTTCCAAGTAATAGCTCCACTGCTATCTGTCCAAAGAAGTTATAGGTAAAAACACTGCTAAATCATAACTGCAAGGGGACAGATTAGAAAAGATTCCCATCAACTTATTTTGGCGTAGAGTGCATAAGCCAGTGAAAAGTCCGTTTATGTCCCTTTTTCAAATGCTGTTTGTAGACTCTCCCGTGCCCCAGGACACCTGTCTGCATTCTACACTGATATATCTGGACTGCCGCATCAAAGCCAAAAATCTGTGCTCTGACATTTTTAAATTAACCAGTGGCAGTAATTCATTCTCTCCGAGCGTTCTCCTGAGAAGGTTTGTGGATATTTATGTAGCTTCAGTCAGAAGATAGTAGCCATGTGCCATAAAGAAGGTTACCTAGAAGTCTTGGATTCTGGGGGAAAATCTGGCGTTTTCTGTCATGATTGATTCTTTGTTCTTTTTCTTCCTTCCTTCCTTCCTTCCTTCCTTCCTTCCTT
>NW_004955421.1:23934071-23948184 GCF_000276665.1 Chinchilla lanigera | reverse complement strand
TAAGCATGAGCTCACTTTGTGGCCCAGGCTGATCTCAAAATCACAACGATCCTCCTGCCTCAGCCTCCCAAGTGCTGTCATGATTGATTCTTATCTGTGCTTTAATGTTACATGATTGTGAACACTTAAACATTTAAATTATGTTATAAATTAACATTTATTAAATTTTTATGAACATTTAATAACCACAACCACATTAAATTACCAAAATAGGTGTAAAAACCTTCCTGGCCTTATAGGAAGTATATTCCACTTTTGCAACATATGCATGACTGACCAGCTACTACTCAAGAGAAAAAAGAACAAAGTCTTCTTATCAGTCAAGGTACAGCACTGGCATTTAATGACCCAACAGGAATTCAAGGGACTAGACATCTTTTTGTGCTCTCAGAATTGGACATCTGTAATGCTTTACTTAGGACTGTTATACTTGTGATCTTTTCTTTTATGCCTGGTTTGCCCATATGTGGCTCTAAAAGATAGTTGCACTATAAACAGAACTCTAGGATGATGTTTTTTTCTTTCAACACTTTAGTTACTCTCACATTGTCTTTTGGCTTGCCTCATTTCTGATGAAAAGTCAGTCATCATTCTTATTGTCGATACCTCATTCCTCCATTTATTTATTTATTTATTTATTTATTTATCTTTTTGAGACAGGGTCTTACTATGCAGTTCAGGTTGGCCTTGAACTCACTTTGTAGCCCAGGCTGGCCTTGAACTCACAGCAATCCTCCTACAGTCCTGAATGCTGGGATTATAGACATGCACCAGTCCATTCAACACTCCTTTAACTTTTACTCGCTTATCAAACTGTGGCTTAATTGGATAATTTATATCAACCTGTGCTCAAGTTTACTAGTGCTTTCTTTTAAAAATCCAAACTACTGTTAATACCCTCCAGTGAAATACAATTGTAAATATTGTGTTTTATGGTCCTAGAATTTCTATTTTGTTCTCTTTTGCGTTCCTTTTTTCTTTCCTGAAATACTTCTATTTTTCTATTATGTCTATCTTTTCCTATGAATTTTTAAAAATGTTTATAGTGATTGTTTAAAAATTCTTTCTCCTGATTCAAAGTTCTGAGTTTAGCTATGGGTGTGCTTCTATTAACTCTGTGTTCTCTTGGTGATTGATCAGCATCTCCTGTTTCTTTGTATGCCTAATAATTTTTATCGCATGTAAGATACACATATAAAATACAACAAAGATTGAAGTCTGATAATTTTTTGTTTTGTTTGCCAGAGAATGCAGAGCCTTTCCCACTACCTGATGAGTTGAAGGGCTGAGTATGTAGGTTCTTTCCAGAGTTACATTGACTTGAATCTGGGGAGAAGCTCTAACTGGCTTGAGAACACCTGTGTTTAAGCCAGCCCTTTCTCCCTTACTAATGCTGGCTTTGGATATTATCAGTATGAGCACTGATGGGGTTCCATTTGCGATATCTTTCTTGTGCTTTGGATTTAACTCAGCAAGGCTCTGAAAGACAGCACTATGAGAACCTACGGGTCTTTGTGATAGTGGTGTGCACTTTAGCTGTTTCTTCACTGACACCTTTTTTGTCAATGTTTGAAGGCAAGGGTGAGATGCAAAAGGTATCAACCCAGTTTATTTGTACAGTTGGGGCACTTCTATATTCCATCCACTCTTCCAGCCTTCACTACCATCTGCCACTCAGCGGAATTCTCCTCCCAGCAAGTCTCTCTCTCTCCTGGACAGCCCCACCACACCTAAACCAGAAATTCTTGCCAGAAATGGATGCTGTGCTGTCTCTCTTTACCAATAAAAGGCTCATCTCCCTGAAATTCAATTTGTTAAGTCTTCCTTTGTCCTCTGATCTTTGTTAGCTCTTGGGAAACTACAATTTTTATTTTCTCTGGGCTTTTCTTTGTGTTACCATGGATACAAAGGTCTTTCATGCCCTTCTGAAGTGGAAATTTGAATCAAACATTTAAATTAAGAAAGTAAAATCACTAGAAGAAAATACTGGAGAATTTGTCTTATTGTCTTGCAGTAGACAAAATCTTTTTAAAGCAAGGCCTGAACCTTAGAACCTCAGAATTCATAAGGAAAGTAATTTAATGAATCTCTCTTTTCTCTCTCCCTCTCTCTCACTTTCTCTCTCTCTCTTCACATATGTATGTGATGTATTCATACATGCGTGCATGTATATCCCTATCTTAAGCTTTAATAGAACAAAATTTAGCAAAAGCACATAGCAAACTAAGGAAAATACCTGCAACACATAAAACAAAGATTTTTCTTTAAAAACTAAGAGATTTTTATACATAATAAAACATAAGCTGGATAAAAGCCAGTAGTTAACATAAAAATCATTATAGATAGAGTACAAGAAAAGATCCTCCTGGTCATGATGATGTACATCTGTGACCCCAGCTGTTCGTGAGGGTGTCCAGAAAGATGGAAAACTCAAGAGTCATCTGGGCAATTTAGAAAGACACTGTCTCAAAATAAATAAAAAAGGGCTGGGAAGATAGCTCAGTGGTAAAGTGCTTATCTAGCATGAATGAGACTCTTGGTTCCCTCTCCAGTACCACTCATTCACACAAAAAGATATTCAAATTTACTGATAATTAGGAACTATGGACTGAGCAGACAGTGTTTGCCTATCAACTTGAGAAAGTCCTGCACTAACAAGGAAACCAACACTCACACACACCATCGGTGTGAGTGTAAACTAACACAACATCCTTAGATGTAATTGTTTGGTATTACCATAGAGTATTATTTAGTAATATCTAATAAAATTAGAAAATTATTATATACCCTGTGACCTAGCAATTTCAATTTTAGGGATTTATGCTAAAAATGCTGAAAATGCACATAAAGATGTTTGTAAAAACATAATTATTGTTGCACTGTTTGCCAGAGCAAAAAAAATGAAAATAACTTTAATATTCATAATAAAGACTGGTTCAAGATTTATAACATATCATCTCAATGGAATTTCTCAAAGAAAGAAATTAAGAAGTATGTGTAATATTATAGAAAGATTACAAAGGTAAACAGCCAGTTGTAAAACTCAGGATATAAAGTAGTATAATTTGTATGTCATAGTAAAAAATGGATTGTGTCTGTTAGGCTGGGGTCTGGAAGGCATGCAGGAAACTTCTGAGGAGTGGAACTAAAAATATGACATAGGAGGGGAGTTGGCTTTTCAATTTAACCTATATTTTTATTTGAATTTTTTAAAAAATTAGAAAAAATGCTAATTTCATAAAAGTAGGAAATAAATTATCACTGTATTACTGAAGAGGGCTGTCTTGGTTACTTTTCTCTCAGTGCTTTCTTTCTCTGCTGAAAATACCCAACACCCAAAATTAAGGAAGGAAAGGTTTATTTAGCTCACAGTTTGTGGAGGTTTCAGTCCATACTCAGCTGGCTCCAAGGCAGAGTGGCACATGGCAGAAGGCAACAGTTCATGGCAGCTGAAGATAGCAAAAGCGGCAATCGCAAAAGGGAGGAGCAGTGGCAAGCAGCCTCTTTCCCTCCCTTACACTGTATCAAATCACCTTTCCCAGGGCGGGTGTAGCACTCACATCCATAATTCCAACATTGGACCATGAATCAATCATAAACTCTAAAAGCCCGCCCCATGACTACATGAGAATTTGTGGGGACATACAGACACAAACCATAACAAGGGCATTGCACAATGATTATTACTAGCTGACTTACAGTGACTAATGTATTATAGACATGCCATGTTTCCTTTTAAATATTCTTTGTTAGCTGGTTACAAAGCCTTTCTCATAGGAATAGTGATGTGTTGATCAATGAACCAATAAAACTATGAATTTATTGACAATATGTGTGAGATAAGCAAGTTAGCAGGTTTCTGAAAAATCTCAAAATGCTGTTAAGTTTAGCAAGTCTCATTCTTAAAGTTGGACCAGTAATAACTTATTTTTCTGACTTCAGCTAAAAAAAAAGCTGGTAGTCATAAAGGCTCTGAAAAAGTGTCAATGGAATTTTGCTTTTGTGTGCAGCAGAGAAGGTAGTACAAAAAGAACATCTTGCTTTGTATGAACCATAACAGCATTTTAGAATTGGGAAATAATGCTCTGGGAACCAGAAGTGTGGGTTCTGTTGTCTCTGGTTCACTACGAATGAGCACACAGCCTTAAATGAGTTACTTTTTTCCTCTAGGCCTCATTTGTAAAATTGGGCTGATGGTTTGGGTTGTTTGTCCTCTAAAATTGTGTAATTAAAATAGAAAAAAATGAAAACAAAACAATGCAAAACAAGCAACACATTCCACATTTTAGGCTTACTAAAATTTCTGTTACTGAATGATAATCTCAGTGCTAATTCATCTGCCCAGAGAGCCCCAGCTAGTTGCCGACGTGAATTCTATTATTCAGAGTTTGGTTTTTGATCATCTTGGGGATTCTTGGCTCTAAAGCTGGCCTTCTTCATCACTGATGGTCTATATGCTCAGAGACATGTAGTAAATGTATGTTTTTGGCTTCACATATTGTCTATGAGTAGATAGATGAATGTGCCTATTTAATGCCAAATTTTATCACATTTATTCAGGTGGAGAAATGTTTACCAGATTAGGCCATCTGGGTTATCATTTAGAATATCTGAACTTTAGCAAAAAACTATCATAAAGCCTATTTTTTTTCCACAAAACTTCAAACAATGTTTCCCAGTGAATCCGAGGAAGGCTGCACCGTTATCAGAAAAGTCATCCCACGTCTGTGTCTCTGATGCTCCCACACATAAGTACAGACCAAGGCCATTTGCTCAGACGCGCATCGGTTGTGTGCAGCTTGGGGCACTGCACCGGGGACTCTCATTCCAGAGGTGAGTTTAGCTCTAACATGGGACAGTGAAAGACCATTTATCAGACGGTGAAACAGAACTGTGCTGGCACAGAGCCAAGGGGAGTTTAATTAGGCAGAGACAAATGGAGGGAAAGGAAGGGAGGCATCCTGCATGAAGTGCAAGCATCATCGCCTTAGAAACCATAGCTGCAAACAGCCGCGGTTCATGCTCCGCTGATCCGTCCCCAACCCCATCCTGCAGAGAAGCCACCAGGGGACAAAACCAGTAAACCAAGGTAGCTCTGTCCGCCACAGAAGATGAGCTTGTAGCAACACAGTAGGTTTAAATATATTCTAGGCTAGAAATGCTGAGGCTGCTTTCTAGGAGGCAGTTCTGTTTTCCTGGCTTGTTTCTTTGTTTGTCTGATAACAAATAATTTAAAAAGTCACTCCTTCCATGCACAAATCGTGTTTTTATTAAGTCATCTTTCCTTTTCGTTGGATCCATAAGTTTTGGTAATAGAGCTTCTGTTAAATTAAATGGTATATGTGAGAGGGAGTGAGAACTTCTAATTAGGTTGATTTTTCTCTCAGCTTTTAACATTCCCCTCCCTTTTCTCAGATGGCTTGTGATATACTAATAAGTTAGTATAACAGTGCACGGTCACAGCCCAGAAATAAATAGCTGTGCATTTCACAGAAAGCTTATGCTCATTTTCTGTTCATTTACTTATTTTTATAGGTAGGGGTATGACACAATGAGAAACTTTGGTAACCACTATTTAGAATCCAGAGTCTGAGTCATAACTTCTGCCACTTTGCTCCTTCCTACTTAAAAAGTGACACTAAGAATCAAGGAAACCCAGGGTATTGCCATAGTTAGAATACTTCTATAATCCAGTTATGAAATGTTTTATTTGAAAAATATAACAAGTGAACACAACAAAAATAAGAGTTAGGGGAGGACTAAAAAGAGATTCAATGAAAGTTGTGAGTATAAATGCTTAAAGATAGGAATTGAAATAATAAAGCCTACATTCCAGGTCATATAACTGTTTACTTATAAAATGTTATTTTCAAAGTTACTCATTTTCTGGGATAGACAGGTCCTCAAATTGAGGACAAATTCCTGTGTGCTACTGTGGAGGAGATGCCCTAACGCCGAGTCCCTGGGATGCTCGGGTTGCACATGGTTTGGCTTACCCACCACTGATTCCTTGGCCTTGCATTTAGTCTCACGCAGAAGTCCTTTGACTTGTTTATGGAGCAGAGTATTTTTATTCTGAATTCTCCCTTGGGCTATAGAGGGAAAGTAAATAATGGATTTGAGGGTTCTTTTGCTCAATTCAGATGGAAATCACAAAGCAGTCTACTATTTGTTAGTAGACCCAGGTTTTGGGTGCCAGTGGTCCTCAGCCCTTAATGACTCAGCTCTTGGGAACTCCTAGCCACCCCATGAGCTCCTCAGCCCTTGAGCTTCTTTGGCAGCTTTCTGGAGCTCTTCCAGGACCTTCTGCTGCCTCTTTGGAGGTGACCACAAGTCTGTGTTGGGCTCCAGTGATTGGTACCAGTCCCTGCTGATCTTCATGCACCACTGCTGGTCTCTGCCAGGGGTCTCTGGAGCTCTGCAGAGCTAACGTTTACAGTTCTTTGTAGTGTGACCTGCTCTGCCTACCCTACTCAAGCCAGGAACCACAAGTACATTTACAAGACCACCCAAGCAGGTTTTTATGGGGACTGGTGATGCAGCACATGGTGTTGTACCCAGGAGAGAACCCTCCGATACTGACCCCAGGAGTGTGAGGAAGCTCTGCTTCTATAGAAGAGCAACAAACCGTATCTGACATGCAGCTTTGTACATTACATAGGCCTACTCGAGAACTTTCCAAATAATGACAGAGTGGGCAGAGTTGTCTGAGATCACAGAGCAGAGTCATCAGGAGTGTCTGCAGGGCAGGGTCATATACAATAGGTCTGTTTCAAGCCTACTGCAGTCAAGGTAAATGTCTATCAGAGCGGCTGAGGGCATCTAAGAGAGCTGCAAGTGTACGGTTACAGCTGGGTGGAACTTCAGTAGATGTGCCTGCTTGATTGATAGCTCCCATCTCCCCAAAAATGTCAGGGCTCAAGTTGTGACTGCCACTGCTTTTGAGGAGGCTTTAGGGAGACCAGCTGTGTTGATAATGAATGCCTGGGGCTTAGGGGTTCTGGGGATATCAACAGTGGATCTCATCCTGCCCCATCTTTGCTCTGTCAGGCATGGTTTCCTGGTTATTATGGCTTGTATCTAGATGTCCCCCCAAAGCTTCATGTGCTCATAGGTGGGGCTTTGGGGAAGCAACTGGATCATGCTTGCATGATACTAGAATAGCCCACTGATGGGTTTAGAGCCAGGTATGATGTTGGGAGGTGAAGCCTGGTAGGAAGAGGTGGGTCACTGTGAGTGTGGCCTGAGGAGTGTGTTGTGTGTGTGTGTGTGTGTGTGTGTGTGTGTGTATCCCTTCTACTTCCTTGACCCTGCATACTGCCTCCTGCTTGCAATGCCGTGGACTGTTTCTTCTCTGCCGTGCTGTCCTGCCTTGCAACCAGGCAACCATGGGTTGAAATCTCTACAAACTCATTTAACTTGCAGGTGTCAGGTATTTTATCCCGGCAATGAGAATGTAACAAAGATACTGGTTGTTCCTCAGAGAGCTACAATAGCATCTAGAGCTGCAGAAGTCAGGGAAGGGGCATAAGGCAATTCAGCTGAACTGCAGCTTCTGTCAGCAAGGCCTGGTGGGAGGCCAAAGGTTGTCAGAAAGACCCAGGCCAGCCAGGTGTAGTGGCTCACACCTGTAATTACAGCATTCAGGAGGCTGAGGCAGGAGGATCGTTGTGAGTTGGAGGCCAGCCTGGGTTACAAAGTGAGTTCAAGACCAGCCAGAACTGCAGAGTGAGACTCTATCTCAAAAAGACAAAAAAAAAAAAAAGGGAAAGAAAGAAGGACCCAGGCCACCTTCAAGGAAGCAATGAGGAGAAGCAGGGAGGGTGTGACAGCTGCCGGTTGGGTCCTGCCCTTTTATTGGCTTTCACAGGGAAAAGGGGAGGGTCTGGCCTCATTTTTGTGAAGCCATGGAAGATGCGTGGCTGTAGGAAGCCCTTCCTGACCTGGTTGTGGTCCAGTGGAGTCCACATTTGTAATCCCAGGGAGAAATTACTGGAATTCCAGTAGGAAATTCCAATCTACCACTTCCAGTGCAATACACGGCAAGAAAAAAGAAAACAAACACATACCTGTAGATGTGGGGAGGCAAGAGGGTCCGAAGTCCAGTTAGAACAATGGCTAACCAGAAAAAAGGCTTCAACCCAGGGCCGAACCTGGGTTTTATTAATTCTGAAGAGGGGAGTGGCTCAGGGATGAGTGACTGTGAGAATGGCGGGAAGCACATGAGCGCTGTGAGCTGGGCTGCGTAGGAAGGGAGATAGCCCCTCTGCAATATGCAGAGAGAGAGGTCTGCAGAAAAAGTAATCTGCCTGACACAGCTTGAGGAAGTATCTCGTGTTTTGGGGCAGTGCTTCAGCTCTGATGTGGTCTTGAAGCCCTCTTTCAGGGCTCAATCCCAGCCAACAGCGCCGCATCACTCGGCCTAGCTCAGGAATACCAGTTGGGAGCTACAGGCAAGGCATCACTGACCTGTCTCACATTGCTTTAAAGACTATACATCAGAACCTCGGCTACACCCATTTGCATTGCTTAAAGCCAATGGAGGGGAGAGGGAAATGTCCCAGCCAGCTCTGTACATACACATCAATACACGGAAATAGGGCCAGGGTTAGCCAAAATGGAGACAAATGCTCTTCTTTCAAGGAGAGTTGCCCTATGTGTGGTCCTCCATCCATGGCCATTGAATGAGGCAATTCATGGCCTCCTAAGCAGTCAGTGGTCTCCATGGCATGATTTAAACTCTTCTGTAAGTGCAAAATCAGGCTCCAGATATTTCCTACGTTTGCATGTCCCAGCACCCAACTCCCCTCCAGATTGCCACTCACCATGTTGACTTGTTGAACTTGAATCTCAGGCTGGGCCCCCCATACCAGGTATCCTGGGCTGTTGTCTCCCCTTTCCTACCACCTCTCCTCCCAATGCTAAGCACAACCCAGGCTGCAAACTAATCAAGCACTTTAACAAAAGCTTGACTGGCAGAACAGTGAGGAGGGGACACCTCTGCTTGCAAGCTAAACCCCTTGTTTCTTTTAGAGAATCTGAAAAGCTCGAGCTCAAGTCCATTCTTAGGCATGGAGACGTGGTAGCAGGACTGGGGCAAAACAGAATCCGCAGAAATAGAAGCAAATGCCTGTTTACATGAAGCCCGGCAACTCTACCAGCTGAAACGTGAGTGGTCCCCAGTGAGGGGGCGCTGGCCATGCCTACCACCCAGGAGGGGGAAAGAGGTGTTCCAAAGGGCAGATCAAGTGTTTTGGTCTTAAGCTGCTGCTTCTTACATTTCAACTATAATCCTTTTCCATAAATCTCCTTGCAGGCTGATTCTTTGGCCATAGTAGACTGATTGTCCCCCAGTTGCCGTTATATTTCATTTCCAGTTTAGGACTGGAATATTTTACATGTTAGAGGGATTCCTGGAGTGAGTACCATTTTCAGAGTGCAGGAAAGCTGCAGTCAGTCTATAGGAGACGTCCTAGTGGTTTTGGTGCCTTGGAGCTCTAATGTATTAAAGCGCTCAGTGAAATGCAGATAACTGAAATAGTGAGGCATTTTATTTTGTTTTCAGTTTTACTTGGAAGTGGGAATCCATTTTTTTAAAATTGTGGTTCATTTTAACCCTAACCTGCTTCTTCAGTCCCTGAAATGAAGCAAACCTTGAACAGAGTCACCTCCAAAAATCCTGTCTTTTCCCTAGAGATGATCCCAAGAAGTATACAGCAGTTAAGGATGCTGCACGTCGGATTTTCAAGAGGGACCAACACGGGAATGGCAAAAGAATTGTTTCTCTTCTCTGACTTCCCCTTCCTGGAGAAACTTCTATCGACTGAAAGTGCGAATGCCACTGGGCAGGCCCTGATGGATCGCTTCGCAGCGGGGGATGGGGAAGATAGAGGGTCTGAAGGGAGGGACCGTATCATCTCCTTCTCCAGCCTCTATTCTAATCTGACCTGAGTCCCACCTCGCCAGTTCTTCGCTATCTTCCTATTCCCAGTTTCCTCTACAATGGGTGGCAGAGCTTTCGGACTACAAAAGCAAACCAGGAAATGTGTTTAGAGGACTGAGCAAAAGACTAAGCAATGGGGAGGGGGAGACATGACTTGGGGTTGTATTTAAGGGTAGTCCACTCTACTGCAGACAGCTACACCAGCCCAGGCACCTGGAGTGCTCTCCTTATTGTTCTTGTTGTCATCACCACTGTCTCTAGTTAGGTCACCAAGCATTGCCATAACTCTAAACGACAGTGCTGGTTTATGGTGAGAACACGAGCCTCCAGAACTCATCAAACTCAGCTTGGAATAGCAAGCCCTGCTATTCATTAGGGGGCAAACTGATAGGCTTCTCTGAGCCTAAATTTTCTAATCACTACAAGGAGGGTGAGAGATAAACTAACCTTGTGAGGTCTCTTTAAGGATTATAATGAGAAGCAGATATTAGATTCTCAAAAAAAAAGTAGCCTACTCTAATGCTCAGACTCATAAACTGTGAAGGGCAAGAAAATAATAAGTTAGATTTTTTTTTCTTTTAGGAAGAGTGAGAAGAAAGAAAAAGAGCCAATAAATTTTTGTATTAATCATTTTGGGCTACAGTTTGAATATCTGAATAACAGATCTTCCCATTTTCCAAATCCTTGACCCAAAATGTCACATATTACAATATCACCCTTCCTAATGGCTCGGTGTTCACCCAGTGGGGAGACAAAGGTCCACATGCTGACAAATTACAAATAAAACCCTGTGTTCCTCAGCTACTTTACGGCCTTTGCTAAAAGTTCAAGCCAAAAAAAGAAATAAAAACTGCACACATCTTGCCAAGGCTTATTAAAAAAACTGTACAGTAGTTGCAGAAAGTTTCCAAGCAAAAATTTTCTCCATAGCTGAAATTATTTGTGAGGGTTTTTTTTAAAAAAAGAAAATATGTTCCTTGCTTGAACCAATTTCCATGTTAAACGTCTGCCTTCATCACTCATTTTTATTACCAGTCTAAACACAGTCTGTTTCAATAGAGGCCATTTACAACGTACAATAAAATGGATTCATTACTCATTTTCCTCTTATTATCTTTTAATTGCTCTAGCTCTCAATACTGCTTAAAGTGGACATTAGGCCCCAGTAGCCAGTACATTAGAGGATGCAATTGACGATAATACTGTACTTAACACCCTCAAGCACATAGACAAGGAACCAATCTTCTCCAGTCTCATGGCTGGTGCTGCTTTTCATCACATTGATCCCATTTTCATCTTATTAAACTTGTCATTTTTCATAGGAACTCTTGTTTCCCTCCATACCATGTCTTCTTCTTGCCTGCAATTTTTGCAGGACCCATTCGGTTAGCTTAAATAAGTTTTCCCTTAAACACACACACACACATACACACACACACACCCCGGCCACATTATACACATAATTAAGCATAATTTCTCTAGAAGCAAGTTGACGATAACCACTAAAAATTCTGGCAGAGACTGAATTCCAATGCCATATGCAAATGATATTTCTTTTGAATGACTGTCAGTGGTTATATCACAATCCAAATAGAGATGACAGCCCCAAAACATGCTGGCATTTATTGAATAGATTATTACCTTTTCTCCAAGCCACTTCTGCTTCTTCTGGATGGATTCTGCCATGCTTATCACGATGTTATGTTCATCCTTTGATATAGCTTACTAAAGTTAGAATTAGTGGGTTCCAGAAAAATAATCTACAGGGAAAATCCCACTTGCTTTGGTAACTGAAATTAATATCACTTCATTTGTAGATAAAAATTTACTTTTTAAATAAACATACGACTGATTTCTTTCTGAGACTCTAAGTCATTTACAAATCTCGTGGTTCCTATGGGTTCACTAAAGCATGGTGGTCTTATGCCTACCAGGATAGGAACCTACCATCTACCCCTCACCATCTCTGGGATCCTGAATGAGGTATGTAAAGGTCCCTATGTGTCCATTTCCCAGTTAGCCAAATAAGTATAGGGACACTAGTTTTTCAGTTGTTAAGAGGAACAAGAAAGAATCTGTATAAAATACTCACTTCAGTGCCTTGACCATCATAGATGCTGCACACAGATCAACTTCTGTCACTATACCCACTAGTTATTAGGAGACTATTATGTGACATGCATGTATTTCCTTTTGCATGTGTGTAGTGCTCAAGACTGAACCCAAGGCCTCATGCATACCAAACACATGCTCTACCATTGAGCTGTTGTCACAGTCCCATAATAAGAACTTTTATGTGCTGTCTTTATCTCACAACATTCTGTTTGGTTCATGGTATAGTCACCATTTTGCAGACTGGAAGGCTAGCAAACTGAAGTAATTGATACATTTCAGAACTTGATTTAGAGCCCACACCTGCAATCCTCAATGCCTCACGTCTTCCCAGCACACATGGCGCTGTGAGGGCTGAGACTCATGTTCTGAAAGAGGTATGTCTTCGGCTTGGAAGACATGGGAAATATCTGACCATTCCCCAGTTTTGTGACAGTGGAGCTATTGAAAGACATTTCTGAGCCTGCCGGTGGTGACATGTAGCTATCCCTTGGACTCTACTTTTTCTTGAGGCAATGGTAAAAGCTAATCTAATTGGGTACTGTTTATTAGTGGTGAAATTAACAAGAAATTTGGTGCTCATTTCTAAGAGAAATAATTTTGTGTCTTGAGTGATTTACGAGTACTACAGGTTGGCAGGGGAGGAATTAAAGGCAGAAGGCCTGTACTATAACATTGGTGTAAATAGTACATGTATGTGAAAAATAGGGCAAGAAATACTGCTAGAGCCAACTTCAGTCACACAACTTAATTCCGCTTTTTCATGATAGAAGCTGAGCCTCACATAATGTGGTGGGACTCCAAAATTATTTGATATATATCCATTTCCTTAAAAGTTTGGCTTCCTGAGTCAAAAAGTTACCCTAGCTTTGATTTCTGTCCTTGAGTAAATCATTATAGATGAGATCACTTTTTAAAAAACTCAAAATGTGCACAAATGAACATCAAGTCATTTTGAATAGAAGGGACATCTGGCAGCATTTGGATTTAGAGCATCCATCTAGAAATATCTCTGACTTAATGACTCATCATTCAAAAGCAATGCAGTTGGGTCAGATGGATTTTTAGCAACTTTATGAGCAACTGGTCTTCTTTATTTTATGGAAGCAGAAAGGGAAAGAAAGGGGAAGAAGAAAGGGAAGAGCTGGGAGAGTGGGACATAGGCTCCAGATGTGATTCCTTCATATGATTTCCTTTTGTTCTCCCAACTGGTCCTACTTCATTTCTCCACTGGACTTTGTCTTTTGTTTTTGTTTTTGTTTTGTTTTGTTTTGTTTTTTATCGGTACCAGGAATTGAACTCACGACCTCACGCTTGCCAGGCAGGTGCTGTGCCACTGAGCTAAATCCCCCTGGACCTCATCTTTTGAAAAACATCTTGCCACGTGTGTTTGACGTGTACAGTGCCTTCCCAGCTACAAAGTATGCTTTTCTCAGATTGTTCAGTCCACCCTTCTCTCATCTCAATTTCTGTTCCTGGTTTCACCTGGTTCCTTTCTCCTGCCCCACTCCGGCTGGCTCCTAACCAGGGGCTGCCCGGGATGTGCCACCGCTGCTTGGCCTTGCTCACTCTGCAAATGACCAGCCTGGCTCTTCCCCAGCTCAGTGAGGAAGTGAAGCCCAGAAGAGTTAAAAAAAAAGATTGATAAGATCACAGAGCTAGTTTTGAAGTCAGAATTTGAATCCTGAGTTGATGCATTCCGCCAGTTAAACCACATAATTAATATGTAGATACAAGCCATTCTGATGCTAAAATTTCTGCTTTTAAAACTAGACCCATAAAGCACAGAAAACACGTACTGGTTGGATTTGTATGGCAATTCTGGGCCAAGGTGCTTTGAGCCATGATAGGTGTAGAAAATTTACTTCTGTGACTGTAATAACAATTAAGATGGTACAGTAGCAGTTAGGAGCTACAACTGGGGAAAACACTTTTATTGACAAATATATAATGATCAAAAATATATCAACAGGGGCTGGGGATTTAGCTCAGTGGCACAGCGCCTGCCTGGCAAGCGCAACGTCATGAGTTCGATTCCTGGTACCGGAAAAAAAAAAA
>NW_004955421.1:23923449-23933971 GCF_000276665.1 Chinchilla lanigera | reverse complement strand
ATATATCAACAATAAAGAACAGGGAAGCAGTGTCTGATGTTCAATTACCTTAAATTAAAAATCTGTACAGTTACACATCTGAAGAGAAATAATTAATATTGATCATTTTACCAACTGTTCTTAGTTCCCCAACCCTTAAATCTACTTATAAGTTACTAAATTGCAACTAATTGTATATCTATTTACATGTTAATAAGTGTAGGCTCTTAGGTTGAGATGATTGCTGGTGCTTTTCTTCAGCCAGCTATTCCCTCAAAAATTCTGCGGAACCAAGATGGCCCCGGTGTAGTCAATACATGTTAGGTGATAGACGGAACAGAGTGTGAGGTGAGGACCGCTCCGCAGGCTGACTCCTGCCACTTCTGGGCATCCTGTCACTTAGCTTTCCCTCTCGCTCCTCAGAGCCAGTCTTGCCACCTGGGTACCATAGAAAAGGAGTATGTGGATACAGGGCTCCAGTCTACATTCACAGCTGGTATCTTCTGTGCTCAGAAATATCCTGGGCTTTTCCATCAGCAACATGCAACTTTATCTTGCAAAGCCTTTTGCTAGTTGTTTGGCCTTGAGTGAATGACTCAACCTCACTCCGTTTGTTTCTTCCACTGTAAAAATGCAAATAATAACTACCTCCTGCTTGGAGAGGGGGCTGGTCAATAAAAGAAGGCTTGTAAACACTCTGCTTTCACAAATGGACAAGAAGAATACTGTAGCTTTTTAACACATTTGCTTCCTTCTTTCAAAATCCAATGGAGGAGAAACAAATGTTTCTTAATACCCAAATGAAAACATATGCTCAAAGCACACAGCGTCTTCCCATGGCATCATGCAGATAGTAGCATAATTCCATGAAGTGAACAGTCTAGGACCTTCCAGTACATCTTCTACCTAATTCACCAAGGAACCTTGGAGAGCAGATCGATTTCTCTTGATGATGCTCTGACCAAAGGAGTCCACGGAACGCAGGTGTATAGATTTTCCCAAGTGTACCTAGAATGTGGAAACAAAACTGGACTATTAATGAAATAAAATAAGGGAGAAAAACAGCCAGATTCAGACCTGCTAGATTTAGGATTTTAAATTTTATTAACCAAAACACTTTTATAATTGCATGATTCATCTAAGAATTCTGAGAGTTACTTATAAAACACTTAGGTCCTTTTCTGTAACATAGTGTGGACAGCCTGTAACACTCCAGTCAGTGAGTGTAATTTTTCGTGAGATCCATTTGTCACTTCAACAAGAGAAAGAATTTGTTCTCCTCTTTTCAAACACAAACATCGGCTTCTCTCTTCATCTGCTTCCCCGAAGAGTACCACCCTTCTCTCTTTGTTTATGCTAATGTAATAAACTGTCCCTAGGGAGTTCTGCCTAAACGTAATATTAAATAGTCAACAACATAATCAATTATTTTACCAGCAGGAATGGCTTGTTTATTTAGTCTCTCCTTTAAAAACAGTCATTTCTAGAAAGGCATTTAATACCTTATTTTGACAGCATCAGGAAACGGCATTGTTAATCAGAAGTATGTTAAATCAAACAGACATATTTAAAGGCAACGGCCAAGATTTGTCAGCTGGATTGACTTTTACAACGTAAAGCTGTAAAAACATTTTATAGGAGGGAAACTACAACAACCTTGGAAGCTCACCCTGTGTGACAAAGCCTAGCCCAGATGAAACCAAAGATAAAATTGTGCATTCAATACCCAATTTCATTTTAATGTGCTATTTTTATAGGACAGGAGTCCTTGGAAATTAAACAGTAATGATGGGGAAAGTATTAAGAATTAATGAATCTATAGGAAAGATAAAAAGAAATAGATCCTGAATCACTAAATGTATTGGTTGATTTATTTTGACAGGTGCAGTTTAGTTTTAATGATTTCAAATAACACTTCATAGTGGGATACTAAAAGTCCTGCTGTGTGGGGTTATGTGTATGGTAATAAAATCTTGGAGATATGAATTTTACTATAAGCCTTAGTGCTTAAATTTTCATTAAGAATAAACTGTTCTTCAGGTTTGTACATCAGCAAAGTGAAATTACACAGGTCTCCTGGTTTTTTTGATCATTATTATTTACTTCAAGTTCAGAATACAATTTCTTTCTGAAGAGAACATGAGAAATTTTATGTGCTGGGTAATAATTCAAGCTTTGTTGCCACATTTTTAACAGGAATTCAATATGTAGCTTTTTGCCTCAGTTTCCCAAGGATACACAGTAGAGAGAGGCATTTCCTGGAGAGAGAATTAATTAGCATCTGTAAGGAAAGTTAAGATCTCTTTATGCAGGAACTCTTCTTTCAGAGGGAAAGTGGAAAGTCTTGTGAGCTAAAAGAGCAAAGACTAGAAATTTCAAACACTGTGGAAGTTATTGAAGAATAAAATATACCACAGGGTTATAATTATCTTCAGAAAGACATATGTCACCAGACAGACTGTAAGGCGGTGATGAAAGAGATTCTAAGAGGGACATGGACGAAGTCTTGGGGGATTCGGGCTCTATGCCTTCAGCAAGGCTGCTGACACTCACGCTATTAAAACTTCAAATCGAAGCCTAAAATGTAAGGTCTCTAGTACTCCCCCCAAATCTTTTCATGACTCCCATTTTTTGGGCCTCTCATGCCTCTTTTGCATACCATAACTGATGCTTCACTGCTGACTCAGACAGCTGGGCTCGAGCCTCCCTTACAGATTTCAATAGCCTAGCACTTGAAGGTATGTTGAATTCCTCCCTCTGTCACCCCTTCCCTCCTTGAAAGCAGAACATTTCATAACCGATCGTCCATATAACTTCACTTTAGAAGGACCTTCTCCCCCTTCACTCCATTTGTGCTTTGGTAACTTGCTGACGAGATGACTTGGCCTTTTAAAAAATGTACAACCCACTTTGTGCACAACGCATCTTTCATGAAGTATCGGGCAATAGCAAGTTTCATGTCAAATAACAAATAACTGAAGCCAAAGGATCTTCCTGAAGAGAACACTGATAGTTCTGCTCTGGGTTTTGATTTCAGTTCAGACACTGATTTCTTACATGGTCTCCACACTGCTTCATGTAGACTCATGTGGTGATCCACTAGAGAATTTTGCATTGGGGCGGTTCCATGTAATCCTGGAAATGCCTCAGGTTTTGCCTTTTCTCCCCAGTGGTGCCAGTCATGATTAGCCACTAGATATTAGGAAGTTTCAAACACTAAGTTGTTTGAGCAAGAAGAAGTTTCTTTGAAATAAATAGCAAATTATGATTATCAATTTTAGAAACTGGAAACTCAGGCCAATTCAAGTAGGAAAGGATAGTTGGACGTTGTGACCCATAACTATAATCCTAGCCCTGGGGCGGGGTGGTGGGGGAGGTTTTTTTTTTTTCTTGGTGCCGGGAATTGAACTCAGGACCTTCCACTTGCCAGGCAGGCGCTTACGTCACTGAGCTATATCCCCAGCCCAGTGGGGGGACGGTTGAGGTAGGAAGATCACAAATTTCAGCCTAGCCTGGGCAATTTAGCAACTTAGCCAGACTCTTGTCTCAAAATAAAAAACAGAAACAGGACTGGGGATATAGCTCAGGCAAAGGCTCTGAGTTCAATCCCCAGTGCTGTGGGTGGAAGGAAGGGGAGGAAGAGAAAGAAAAAGAAAAAAGTAGAATTGCCTGAGCAGTGAGTGTGGGAGTGGGAGCGGAAGTGCTGGAAACATACTAAAAGGTGGGAAAACACCAGTTGGACCTTTCCCACAGGTGGAAATGTATCAAGAAAGAGACTTACACATTCTGTTATGTGCTGTGGGTGGTTCAGTAGGATTCTCTTACACAATCTGGATATGAATCTGAGCTAGTAGAATTTTAGCACAAGTTTAAAGAACATTCAGCCCTGATATAAACTACTAAATATTGCAATTTCTAGGTTAGTTATTGTACAGTGCTACTGTCTCAGCATCAAGGAACTCTCTTAAATCTGTTCTTCAATACAAATTAATCATTGCCCCTTCTGAAGACTTTGGACTTGGGACCAATCATGTTTAACTAATGCTTGATCTCTCCCACTGCTGGAAATATAAATACTTCTTTCAAAAGGTGAAAGAAAAAAAATTCTAATAAATACCTACCTGATTTGAAACAGTTTCTCAATCAATCGAGAAATTGAAATGATGGATAATCAGAGTGTACAGCTATGATGTTGCATTTAACATTCATATTTTAGAAGAGGATTGCATTTTAAATATGGAAATAATTATCATATCATGGAGAAAACAGTCTAAATTTTTTTTCTTGTAGTTGCACCTGAGGCCTGGGAGTGTGCTGAGGGGTTGGTGTTAGGAAAATTCCCTTCACTAAAGAAATGCGTTTCGCCCAAGAAATAATAAGAGTCTATAGAGATCAGGTTGGCTACTTACAGAGTTCAGTTGCTTATGTAGAATCTGAAATTACTGTTTCAACATCACCTGTAACTTCCACTTACAGCCACAGAATCAGAGGTCAGTGTACAGCCCCGTGTGTAAAACAGTATGGCACTGGTCCACTTACAGTTACCCATTTCAATTTTCATCTTGTGTGTGTAAGGCTGTGTGAGTTTAGTTCCTTTTCTGCACTCAGGTTTTTCACCTGAAAAACAAAGGGATTAAGTTAGATCAGTGTTTCTCGAACTCTAACTTCCATTTGAGCCATCTGGAATCTTGTAAAACTGTGGATTTGAATTCGAGAGGACACAGGTATGTGACCTGAGAATCAGCATTTCTGCCCCTCTCTAAAATAAGGCGAATGGTGATGGCCTGAGGACTACTTTTTGGGAAAAGGCAATTGACACATCTGCTTTGATCTCTGTAGGAGACGTCTTTACAATACCCAAGGATTCCTGTTTTCATCACACATTGCTCGCATTGTTCATGGGGATTAGATCACAACTTCTTGATCCCAACTTCCTCCATCACCTTGAAAAAGGCCCAGTTTAAGTTCTGCATTCAGCTATTTACAGTGGCTCTTTGGAATGCTTATCCGATGCTGGTATAGTTGACCTTTAATAAAGTCAGAAGCTTGGGAAAGAATAAATTCACTTCATCTCATTTGAGGACTACAGACCCAGGCATTTATACAGTGACCTCAATCTCCAGCCACATTCCCTGTGATACCTTTTAATGGTCTTTGAATACTCACTTAACACCCCATTAAATAACAAATATTCACTATATTTCCTTTCTTAACTGTGCTTTCTCACCTGCAAATGAGGCAGCTCTGACAGAGTTCAGTGACGGAATGTGAGGGACACAGCCAGAGGGAGAGCTGAGAGTCAGGGCACTCATCTCTGCTGGTGATGTTAAGATAATCACCCTAGTCACAATCACAACAGTGGCACTACAGGACCTATTAAAGCACTGACTTCATGTTTATTCATCCACTATAAAATATTCAGTTGAAAGGCACTGGTTTACTAACACACAAGGAACAGCTCTGGGTCTCAAGCCTGGCTCGGTGCTCCTCCCATGCAATGATCTTGGGCCGGTGAAGAACATAAAGCCACTCCCATCACATGGTGGGAAATAGCTTTGGCACAGACTGAGTACAACTCTGAGGATTTGCTAACATTACTGCTGGAGATCCAACTGTTACATCTTATTTTAGACCATATTCACTTATTTATCTACAGAACAAATGTATTTCCTGCTTTTTGTGTATAAGCCTTTATTTAACAGTCATGATAATCCCTAGTATTAATAAAACCTTGCAATTTATAAGATCTTGATAAATTATAGGTATAGAAATTAAAATATTTTAATTAATTTATTGTATTTCATATTGGCACTGTGGAAAACACAAAATTGCATGGCACCTATTCTGCCCTCAAAAAATGTGTGGTCTTAGGGGGAAAAAAAGGATACATTCAAATAAATGCAATGTAATAAAGAAAGTATATTACTTACTATGAAGGTGGGTGATATCTAGAATACTTCTCTCTGCTGCTCTAAGGCAAAACAAAGAAGAAAATCCATGTGAGCATACCACTGCTTCAGTTCCTACATTTTGTTTAATTCCTAAACTTAATTTTAATCTTCATGAAATTATTTTTTTTCACTGTGAAGCTAATGTTATTGTTTTTCTGATTGTACAAGTAATATATGGAAAAGCAGAGTTTATCAGGGAGGTTAAGGAAGACAAAGGTAATAACAATTACCTTTTGGAAGGGACTGCGTAAGGGGAACCTTAATTATTTTTGTTTATTCTTTTATATCCTTTAACTTTTGTACCATGTGTAAGTATTATCTATATTATACCCAATAGGAAGTTGTAAAGTAGAAAGTGAAATTACTCATTACACTGCCATGCATTAAACATTTTCATGCTTCCCGATTCCATCAGAATCTAGGCATATATATATATATTTTTTTTTACAAAAATGAGATCATGATATATACAATGTTTTCAAACATATCTTTCTTGTTAAATAAAATCTAGGACATAATTTTTAATGTCTATACTATATTCTATTGTCTGTGTGTTTTTAGTTGACTTAATCCCCATAGATGAGTATTTTCAAGAGTTCTGTGACGAACACCTTCATACATGCATATTTATGTAATTGTCTTCTTTTTTAGCTTATGAGAAGTTCAATTGTTGGGCAGAGATATGCAGGTAACGCTGAGATTTAAAAGAGGCATAATGTGAGTAAAGAAATAAGCCCCCACCGCAGGACAGAAGTACATTTGTCCTCTGTAGGAACAAAGGCAGGGTTGTGCCTTCCTCCCCAAGGCAGGAAAGGGTGTGAGTTGTTATCTCTACTGCTGGTCATGATCCTTAGCTTGTCAGGTAGGGAAATGGAAGGAAGGGAAGTGGAGTCTTGGCAATGAGCTGTGATGGAACGGTCTTGATTCCATTTTGCTTTTGATTCTCTGCTTTCCAAAGGGAAATTCCTTACTTGATCTTTGTAGCAGCTTTAGAGTTATGTCTGCTAATGGACTTATAGGCACTTAATGCTAATGTAGTTAATATTTATTTTAATGGTAAGTGATCTGAAGATCAGAACAGCTCTTCAGATTTCTAAGACTAGATGACAGCTTGCACCTAAGGGGAAGAGAGAAATGAAAGATAGGAGACTTATAAGACATGATGGCAATTTTAGTCATTTTTTTTCTCTTCCTCTCTTTTTTAGCTAGAGGAAACTTAGACTGAATGAGGTTAAATCATTCACTCAAGATCATATAGCTGGTGAAAGCCTGAACAGCCTGTAGAATGTAAACCTACACTGTGGTTCAATGTTACTCACATTACACGAGGCAAATCCAATTTCTGATCATGCAGAATCACTAAAGACAATCATTAGATCACAGAGAAATTTTCATTATTACACCTTATTAATCTATTTAGCAGTTACTTTTGGGGTAGTGGCTGCTCCAGTTTCCCTTTAGTTATGCTTACACACAAAATAAGAGAAGGAATATGGCTTTCGCCGGAGCAAAATATTGAGATGTATGCCGAGGTACTTACATCTGAATGGAATGGGAAGCCAATTTCTTGCTATTTACATTTGCAATGTTTCTTTCAGTTAGGATTTTTGCTTTACTAAATGGTGCAGTAATTGAAATGTCTCCTGCTGCTGAGCTGTGGAAGAATTTGAAGGAGATCAGAATAGCACTTTAGATGTCTCAGCTTAGATGACACACTGCACCTAACTGAGTAGAGTTCCTAGGGAGGGTTGAGCTAACACCCCACAACCACCTCAGCTGTTCCAACCTCCTGCATCTGTCAGTTCTAAGCCCAATGGCTTCTTTTTTTTTTTTGGTACTGGGAATCGAACTCACGACCTAGCGCTTGCCAAGCAGGCACTGTGCCCCTGAGCTAAATCCCCAGCCCTCCAATGGTTTCTTAAAAGATCCACTGTCTACAAGTGCTGGGGTACAAATGGGGCATTATAAGCAGAGAGGACTGTTAAATTAACGAATGAGATAAAGCCTGGATAATAACTTCAGTCTACTTGGAAATTTGTTTTAAAAAAAGAATAAGCAAAAGTTTGTGAACAAAAGTGCTTTAAAGATTTTTTTGGTCCTGTGGAAGCTTCAGTGGAAACAGGAAGACAATTTGGAGCTGTGGCCTCCAGCTCTTTTTGGAATCAATGGAAAGGATCAAACAAATGTGGGTCATTTCTTCATAGGACAAAGTGGTGAACTTCAAGGGAGCTGATAGTTTTTCACAAACTCATGTGCAAGAACCTTTTTAAACTACAGAAAACACCCTTCTATTCTTGCTCACACCTTCAGAAGATGGTTGCATTTGAACCTGTTCCTGCTTTATGTACAAGTGCAGATCTCATGAAATCTATGATCGACATAAAACATGTTCCTTTCAGTTTTATACAGAGACAGATTTCATTCATAGAATTTCTTTCATCTTTTATTTGACAAGTGTTCAGTAAGAACCCACTGTATGCTGGACTGATTTTAGAGGTGTTTTAATTATTTTTCTCATGGTCAGGACGAAATACCTGACAAAGTTAAATGAGGAAAGGTTTACTATAGCTCACTGTAGAGGTTTGAGTCCATAGTCAGCTGGCTCCAAGGCATGGTGGCATGACAGAGGGGCATTGCAAAGAAACAGTCTGTGGCATGGAAAGGCAGGAAGAAGGCAGCAAAACAGTGAAGTAGCAGAAGACACAGTGTCAGCCCTCTTTCTGTCTCTTATATTCCATTCAGGTTACCTGTTCCTAAGGCACCCTTAATCTCATCAGGAAATCCTTAATCCCAGCATTACACAACCTAGCTCCAGCCAGCTCTGAAATGCCTCACCTGTGAGTGTATAAGGCTTTGGGGTACATCTAGATACAAGCCATAACATTCTGCCCCTGGCTCCTAAAAGACTCTTCTGCATCCCTTTATGCAAAAGATATTTAGTCCATCTCCAAAAGCTGCCAAAGTCCTGACAGTTTCAGGATTGCTGAAAAGTCCAAGTCTAAGGTCTCCCCTGAGACTGAAGGAAAACTTTAGCTGTGAGCTGCTGTACAAATGAAAAGACAATTAAACAATTCCCAGATGAACACTACCATTTCAAAAGGTACAAATGGGGAATGGAAAGGAACAGGGTCAAAGCAACTCCAAAATCCAGCAAGTCAAACATTAAGTCCCATAGTTCCATGTCCAGCATCCCTGGCAATCTGTGGCAAGGTGTGAACTCCAGAGGGTTTGGGTAGATCTCCTCCTACAGCACCACCAACTGTTGTGGCTCCCAGAGTGTCTCTTGAGCTGGGTTTTCTCACTCCTTGCAGCTTTCTTCAGACAATCTATGCTCCTGGCTTCTCCAACATTCTGGGTCTCCACTGAACCTTCAGTGTCACACTCACAACTTCACAAACTGCCCTCTCAGGAGCACACTGCCTGGTTCCCCATGCCTTCTTCTGAAGTCTGGGTGGAAGCCTTCCTGACCCCACAACTCTTACATTCTGGGTACACCTGAAACCAACACCATATGGACACCAAGGTCTCCCACAACTGGGGCAGTAGCCAAGCTTCTTTCTCTCTTGGCTGTAGGGGTGAAGTGCCTATGAACTAAGGAAAAACTTCCCTAGGCTGCTGCCATTCTGGAACATGGTACTCTGGGGCTCTTTTCTCAAAGCAAAGCCTTTCTCTTTTGCAATTTTGAGGTGGCAAATGTTGGAGTCCTGCTGGTTCTTGTAATATCCTCAGGCACTCTTTTCTATTACCTTTTTCCTTTTCATCCCGCAAGTTCTTTTCTGCTCTGTCTTTTCAGTCAGAGGCTTTACTGAAGCTTCACTTCTTGCCAAACTCACAAGTCACAAACTCATCCTGCTGGACTTTTTGCTCTTGATCCTCAACATAAAACCCCCCATAGTGGCCATGCCACCACTTCAGTATTATGCTGTCTTAAAATTTCTTCCACAAGATTATTTAGTCCACTGCCTTACTCCCAGTCTCAGGCAAAGTCTCTGGACATGAGCAAAATGCAGAGAAAATTTTTCTGTCAAAGGATAACAACATGGCCTGGAGTCCAACAGCCAATGCAGTGCCTTGTCCTAAGTGAAACCTCTTGAGCCTGGTCTCTACCAGTTGCATTTCTATCAGCATTCTGGTCTTCTGAGCTCTGACCAGAATCTCTCATCAAAAATATTACAGGGCTGCATCTTTACCCAACATCTCTAAAGCTCTCCAAACTTTTTCCACAAGCCAGTTCTGAAGATTTCTGAACCACATAATCCGATACAGTCACAGCTATGGCCCCAACTCTAACACTAAAATCTGTCTTAGTTACTTTTCTCATTGCTGAGACAAAATACCTGACACCCAAAGTTAAAAGAGGAAAGGTTTATTGTAGCTCACTGTTTATAGAGGTTTAAGTCCACAGTCAGCTGGCTGCAAGGTAGGGTGACATGGCAGAGGGACTCTGCAGAAGAGAAGCAGTCCATAGCATGGCAGGCCAGGCAAAAGGCAGTAAAGCAGGGAAGTAGCAGAAGTGACACAGGAGTCTTTTTTCTTTCCCTTGTATTTCATCCAGACTACCTGCCCTTGGCAGGCAGCACTCACACTCAGGG
>NW_004955421.1:23903612-23923349 GCF_000276665.1 Chinchilla lanigera | reverse complement strand
GAACTCACGACCTTGCACTTGCCAGGCAGGCGCTTTTGCCGCTGAGCTAAATCCCCAGCCCCCTGGGTGAGGCACTCTTAATCCCAGCATTTCACCATTAATCCCAGGATCACACAACCTAGATTCAGCCAGCTCTGAAAAGCCTCACCTATGAGTACATGAGGCTTTGGAGCACATCCAGAAACAAACTGTAACAAGGGAATACAGCTATAAATAAGATCAAGATCCTATTCTCACAGGGCTACTATAGTAGAAGAGACAGAGCTCACTAGTGAATAATAATGTGATATTGACATGATATGTACTGAGAAGAAAAATACACCATGGTAAACGGTTCCAGAGGATGGAGTTTTAATTTTTATTTTTCTAACACATAGAATGGTCAGAGAAATAGAACTTTGAAGGAAATAAAGGATGCCAATATTTTGAGCAACAGTGTCCTAGGCATAGGAAACAGCAGATGGAAAGGTCCTGAGACACGTTGTACAACCAGTCGAAAGAGTCATAACAGATTGGAGAGGACCAAGAAGATGAAGAGAGGGAGCTGGAAAGATAGAACATCGGGCAAGGGAGCTGGAGGGGGAAGCAAACAGGCTATGCTGAGTGCTCTGGGGTTGACCTGAGCTGAATGGGAAATCACTGAAGAAACTGGAGCAGGGATGGTGGGATCTGATGTAGTTTTTAAGAGCTTGTACCCTTGCTGTTGTGTGAAAAATAAATAGTGGGCATAAGACTAGAATGAGGGCACTCGGGATGACTGCCGTGAGCTCGCCTAGAGTCTTGCTGTGCTTGGTGGCTTGGTCCAGGGAGGAGCAATGGTCCAGGTGTGATCCTGAAGGTGTATGAAGAGGAGGCTGAAGACACCCTGCAGCACCTACTGACCAGGACACCACACTGGTTTATTGAAGCCAGGCTAAAATGTGCTGGCTAAAATAGGAAATCACTACTAAGATATAATTGTCACAGAGATGGCAGGAGAAGCAAGCACAGAGCAGTGTTGCCTGAAATGGGGACACAGACAGGTGGGCAAGGGACTGTGTGCAGGCACAAAAGAACAGAGGATGATTATCCCTTACAACTGCCTGTATTAGGGCTCTGTGGAGAAACTCAGTGTGTGTGTGTGTGTGTGTGTGTGTGTGTGTGTGTGTGTGTGTAACTGGCTCAGCACTGTTCGAAGCACTACATTTCAAAACAAATTTCTTTTGAAGTACTGGCAAGCGTGCTACCAATGAGCTACACCCCCAGAACTCTTGATTATGGAACCCTGTTACATAGGTCTCACGTCTATAGAGCAGCCAGCAAGTTAGAAACTGGCGAGGAACTGCACCTCCAGTCCTGCTGGCAAAATTATTTCTTGCTTGGGGGAGATCAGTCCTTGTTCTGTTAAAACTCTCATTTGATTGGAGAGCCACCCACATTAAGCAGGTTGGTCTGCAATGGTTAAAGTCCACTGCTTTTAAATATTAATTTTGTTAAAAAAAACTCTTCACAGAAGGATCAAAAAGAATGTTTCACCAAGTATTTGGGCACTAAAGTCCAGTCAGGTTGACACATAAAAGTAACCTTGGCAGTGCCCGTGCCCTGAACGACTCGATCACACTTGCTAGGGAGGTAAGAATGCAGCCGGAGACTTAGACACAACGATGGCGGATGCATCTGTCTCCTTGATTTTACCCCACGACAGAGTCTAAGAATATAGCTTTGTTTAGGGAATGAATGAGGCAATGTGTGGACTTCTATAATAAACTGTGAAGTTCATCTCTCCTCCCATCCCTTACTGCATGTGCACTGTCTATTATTAAAATTCTTGGCATGAGGCCATTACGCTGAATGTCAGGTGAGAGTTAAAGAACCCCACAATTTAAAAACAGCATGAAAAAGTAAATGAAAAGGTTTTTCCTCCTCTCCCACTCAGGAAGAACACCGTACGACATGTTGTTTTTTTGGTGTAATGGAGAGTCCGTGCCTGGGTACTGTTTGTCCTAGTGTGTTGATCATTTTACTTTTGAAAGTGGCACAATCAGGGATGCTTTGTGATACGGCAGTTGGTGCATTAGCAAATATCATTCAAGCACAAAACTCGAGAGAGAGTCATGAGCCGGGCATGGTGGTGCAAACCTGTAATCCTTGTACTCTGCAAGGCTGAGGCAGGAGGACTGCAAGTTTCGGCTAAGCATGGCAGCTTAGCAACTTAGTGAGACCTTGTCTCAAAGTAGAAAATAAAAGGGTTCAGGTGGTAGCTCAGTGTGAAAGCCCTGGGTTCAGATCCCAGGAGAAAGAGAGGGAGAGAGAGAGAGAGAGAAAGACAGACAGAGACAGACACAGAGAGAGACAGAGACCGAGATGGAGACAGAGACAGAGACAGAGACAGACAGAAACAGAGAACACAATATTAAGAATGGTCCAGCACTCGGGAGGCTGATACAGGAGGATTGTTGCAAGTTCAAGACCTGCCTGGGCTACAAAGTGAGCTGAAGGCCAGCATGAACTGTATAGCGAGACCCTGTCTCAAAAGGACAAGAAAAGAAAAGAAAAGAAAAGAAAAGAAAAGAAAAGAAAAGAAAAGAAAAGAAAAAAGAAAAGGATGGTCCAAATGGAAATCACTGAAGCTGGCTAAGGGGCTGCTGAGCAGCTGGCTGTGAGAAAGAACTTAGTCTTTTCCCTTGCTCCTAGGAATCACCTGTGTAGGGTACTACTCTGGCCTCAGTATCCCTCAGACTATTATGTCATTAAAACTCAGTCGATAAAGGTAGTTTTTTTGTGAAAAGCATGAGCAGTCATTGCGGGAGCCTCTCCCGGCAGGCAGGATGCCGCCTCTGTCCCAGAGTGATGTAACACAAGGTAAATAAACCCAAGAGAGCAAACAAGGGCTGTGTGGAGCCTACAGGTCACTCAGAAGCTATGTAAATAACCTTTGTTTTCCAAAAACAAAATCTGCTTTGTCACTCTTCTTCCCAGAAGCTAAAAAAAAAAAAGCGTAGAACTGTAAGGACATTCAAATAATCTTTCTAAAAGTCTACACATGATCATATCATACTTATTCACAGAAGGGGTAGGGAGGTATCAGGATATAGTTTACATTCCAGTCAATGCCAAAGCCAGGACTGATCCTGCTAACGTTCATTGAGTTTGCTCTGTGAACAAATCACTATGTTAAATTTCAGGCTCATGCTTCATTTTTTATTTTATTTATTTAATTTTTCCATGTTTTACTTTTTAGATATATATTATTTTCACTCTTAAAAATCTGTTAAAAGCTGGGCGTGGTGGCACACGCCTGTAATCCCAGCTACTTGAGAGGCTAAGGCAGGAGATCACAAGTTCAAGGCCAGTCTGCAATTTAAGGAGAATTTGTCTCAAAATGAAACATAGAAAGGGCTGGAGGTATAGCTCAGTGGTAAGTACTTACCTAGTCTATGCAAGGCCCTAGCTTTACTTCTAGCATTGCAAAGAAAAAAAAAAGCAGAACACTCACCTTTGCTGAATATTTTCTCTAAACTGACAAGGGGAATAAAAAAAAAGCAGCTGGTATTTTTTTAACTTGGAAAATATTGGCTTATTGAACATTAAGCCTTACGCTGCTTAGAATCAAGAATAAAAACATCAAGAAGATATTCCTGTCTCAGAGAATTCCCTGGGTTTACAATTTTTCCGTTCTCTTCCTCCTCCTCTTCTCTTTTCTTTTTCAGCAGTTGAAAGCACACCCCCAAAAGATGTGACTCCCACGCAGCATCAGCCATACTAAAATTTTCATCGCTCGGTTCTGTCTAAGAGCCCAGAGCAATCTGAAACAAGAGCACAAACAAGAAAGCAAATGGTGCCTCACAAGCTAACCGGAAGAAACTCGGCAAAATCTCACAGAGCCCTGGATTACAGCATTGCCTTGCAGGCTGCCAGAGGTAGAAAGAGACCAAGGTGGCTCTCTCTCTCAGTGTCACTTTGTCCTGTACCCTCAGGAAAAGAAAGTTATTTACCAAAATCCACATGAACCAAAATTAAATTTGATTCTTGGGACCTTTATTAGCTTATTCCATTTCTCAGTCCCAAGATAGCCTGTTTCTATAGTTTTCCTTGACTAATTTGGACTAGAATTGGAAATTTAGTTTATCATTAAACCAAAAAGAGGGAGTAAAGAACAGGTTTTTGCATTGTGTGAGTCAAATTATGGCACCAGTCTCTGGGCATTTTCTGTTTCCTTCATCCTTCTGAATCTCATGAAGTCAGAGATATTATGTCCACTCCACAAGTGGTTCATCTAGCTCGGAACACCACTGGGATTTGAGTACAAATCCCATCTTTTCACTCTTTGTTTTTCTAACTACTTCCTACTGCATTGTTCTGTGGCTGTCTAGCTCATGTGAATTTAAAACAATGCATTTAAGAACATGCTATTAGGGGGCTGGGGATTTAGCTCAGCGGCACAGCGCCTGTCTGGCAAGCGCAAGATCGCGAGTTCGATTCCTGATACCGGAAAAAAAAAAAAAAAATCAAGAACATACTATTAGTGCCAACAACTGCTTGTCCAGGTGGACATTAAAATTATACTCTTAGGGACTGACAAAGATTAAGTTTCACAAGAGTGATACATGGAATTGGTATGTATGAGGGGTTTTCAATGAGTAGAATATAACTGAAGGTTCTTTAATATACTATGAGTCGGTTGCTAACCACATTCTTGTTTTGGAATATTTTATCTGGATTTTCAGGAAGATGAAGCTATTGCACAAAAGCACAAGGGAAAAGATAAAAAGAAAAGAGAATAAGAAAGGAACAAGGTTACTGCAGGAATCATATAGGGTACAAGACCATGGTAATGTAGAAAAGAAATTCATGATACGATCTGATTCAATTATTCAACACATAATTATTAAACATATATTCAAAAGTATGAGCTTGCCCTGAAATTTATGAATAATGTTTCTTTCAGCATGTACAGATGAGAGGTGGGGGGAGTTAGAGCAGGCAATAATTTTAAGTCTGTTGTGTGCTGGTCTTCCTATCTCTTTGAAAAAGAAATCTAGAGTTGGAGATTTAACTCAGGGGCAAAAGCATCTGCCTGGCAAGCACAAGGTTCTGAGTTTGATAAAAAGAAAGAAAAAAAAAAGAATCTAATTTTCCCCGTTACTCAGGATGGGAGTAAGGGGCCTAAGTCTTTTTTTTTACTTTGGGGAAACTGAGGAAGAGAGGGACGAGGAAGAGGAAAAGAGAGTGAGATTAATGATGATAAAGCTGAATTTAAGCATGTGCCCTTCTGACCTCCACACAAAGGTTCTTACCATTCTGAGCACAGTCTGTGGGGAGCTGTGGAGTCAGCAGGACCAGGGGCTTTTATCAAGGCTTCTGGTGAATTTGGCCACAAGATTAATTGCCTTAGTGTAGTCCAGAGTCCAATCAACATAATCTGTTTTGGCTCTTCAACAGCATGACTATGAGAATATGCACGTGGCATATGATGTGCTGGATCTGTCACTTGGTAGTCGCTGGATATCCAAGCAATTACTCAAATTCTCTAAATTGTGGTTTCTTTCTCTGTAAAAAGGATTCGACAGTACCTACCTCATAGTTTTTTCTGAAGATTAATTAAGACAAATGCATGTCAACATGTACTGAGTGTGGTATGACATGAAAGCAGGAGACTCCAGTGTTTCATTGCTGTTGGCATTGGTCACATGCTAAGCCTCTGCATCCCTTCTGTTATCAGAGTTTATTCTATTAAGGTTATGGTGACAATTTAATCTATTTTCATTTCTTAAAGAACTTGTTTTGTTTATGTGCATAAGCTTAACCCAGGCCCTCCTTTTCATTTTAGCCTTTCTTCTACTGCTAAATCAACCAAGTTCCTTCACTCTTTCATTCTAACACTGTGTTGGGTCTCTGGGATCTCTATTCTCATAAATAATGGGAGCACAGATTAGGAAAGAAAAGCCTGGGATTTAGAGTCAGACTGCCTAAGTTCAAACTCTGCCTCCAACACTTACTGGCTATGCAGGTTGCTGGATCATTCTGTTTGTTTGTTTGTTTTTCTCCATGAAGTAGGGACAATAATACTGCTCATACTCAGACTTGCTGTGGAGTTAAGTAAACCAATACTTGTGTGTCTTTAGCCCTTGGAAGAATCTTTGCCACAGAATATGTGCTTAGTAAATGTTAACTGTTTTATTAATTCTCAGGAAGTTTGCCTTCAGTAACTCACTATATTGTACCGTTTACTTGGATGTATTTGTGACTATGTTTTCTAGACATTTTGAAAAATGGAGCCACGGTGTCCTAAGGGCCTTTGAACTTACTGATCTGTCTGCAGGAGCACTTTGTCCAAACGTCATTCCCCAGAACCCTCTCATATAAATGTCATTGCTCCTTCCCCATCTCATGGTCACTTTCTGTACCTTCTCTTGCTTTACTCTTCCATTGTATTAATCTCCACATGCCACTGTCTATTCCTGTGTTTATCACTGATCTTTTCCTTGAGGAAATATAAGCATTAAGCATGGCTTTGTCTTGTTCACTGCATTTGAGGTCTTAGAACCAATTCTGGCACATAAAAGCTGCTCAGTAAGTATTTCCTGAATGAATAACTGAAGCCAAAATTTGTTTTTAGTCCTCATTAGTTCATTTTCTGTTGTACTTAATTTTAAAACATGCCTCTCTTCCAGAAGTTGGTTTGATCTGGGAAAACATAAAAAAAATCGTCTGAGGTTTTCCCTTCAAGGTATAAAACAAAGTTAAAGCGTCCAAATGTTATTATGATATCCATGTCAGAGGCCCTTGCAAATGTAAATAAAAAAATCAGTCTTTAAGAGGATAAAGAAAAAAATCATAGTACTCTATTAAAAATTAGTTTAAATAATTAATTTAAAATGGAAGCAATTTTACTTTGGAAAGAAACATGCGATTTCTCTGTATGTCTAATAGGAGAGGGGTAGATGGTTATAGGAATATATTTCAGTTTATGTATAACTAGAGCTTCCAAGTCATCATCTCTAATCACATCCAATAAAAACCCAATTTTTCCTTTGGGTTCCCCAATATTCTCTCCATTAAAAACAATGAAATCTACAAAGCACTTGAAAGCAAGTCAGTATTTGATTCCAGCAGATGGCACTGCAAAGCAATCATTAATGATCCACTAACTGTATTTTTGATCATGATAATACTTATTCTATAGTAAGATAATTTAAATGACATGCAGGGAAAACAAACAGGCTGGGGATTTTGAAGCTACAATAAAGCTGGAGTTGCACAGTGCCTTGAAACTGCAGTCTCATCTATATTTTAGTCGGGGAGTTACTGAGATGGTGGGTGCACGTAACATAGATTGACCACTGTGCTCGGAACACGAAAATCACTTTTTGATATAGGATTTTGATGTTTTTGTTTTAATCTGATGTCTATTTTATGTTAGGAGTCCAGTGAGAATCATAGTTTTGCACTGTGCTAAATTTGATGCCATTCAGGCCAGTTACCATAGACAGAGGAAGTGTTATTCTAGGGTCACAAGCCACATGCCTGACCTGTGTGTGTGTGTGTGTGTGTGTGTGTGTGTGTGTGTAGTTTTGCCAGTAGAGACCCTTGGTCATAAAAGGGTTGGATTAGACAATGCAAGTGGCTCTAGATAAGATAATACCAGTGGCCCAAGAAAAACATTGTCCTACAACAGAAATTCCAGAAACAGTAACAGTGGGTCAGAACTCAAGATTTTTTTGGTACTAGGGATTTGTCTTAGTTACTTTTCTCTTGTTGATGGGACAAAATACCTGACTCCAAAAGTTAAAGCAGGAAAGGTTTATTTAGGTCACAGTTTGTAGAAGTTTCAGTCCATAATCAGCTGGCTCCAAGGCAGGGTAACTTGGCAAAGATGCATCACAGAGAAACAGTTTATGATAGAAAAAGACAGCAAAAGCAACAAGACAGAGCCAGATAAACCTCTTTCTATCCCTTATAATCTATCCAGGCCCCCGGGATTAGGGTGGTGCCAATCCAATCAGTGGACTGATCCAGCAAACACCCACCTCTAATCCCAGCACCCTTAATCCTAGCATTGCACTACAAATCAATCACATACTTTAGATTCAGCCACCTCCAAAAAAACCCTATGACTGCATGAGGCTTGGAGTAGGGGTGCATCTAGACACATAGCATGACAGGATTGAGCCCAAGGCCTTTGCACTAAGCAAGATCCCAAGTCTTTTTTAATTTTAAATTTTGAGACAAAGTCTTGCCAAGTTGCTAAGTTTCCCAGGCTGGGCTCAAACTCATAATCATCTTGCTTTAGCCTCCCAGAGTTCTGGGACTACAGGAGTATGCTACCAGAGGGTTGGCCATAAGACTGTAAAATATGCAGTATTATACCTTATATAAAGTAAGAGTGAAGTACGTGTTACTGTATAGCCAGAAAAGTCACAGCCAGTATAGTCACAGGAGTTGGGTGTCATTTTGTCAGGATATCTGTTCCTCTTTTGTGGAGCAAGAAGTCGTTAGTCAAAACTGGTTCACCTCCAAGTGAACCACCTCATCTCTTTCTATAAATGTCCTAGGAGATTTCTGACATAATACATTTATATGCCCTGTACACGGTTATTTTTTCCTATTACTGCCAAGGAAGCTTGAAAAGCCTTTCAAAGTATATAAGAAGTGAGAGCAATAGTAAATTTCTGAAATTTCTAGAAATATATGAAAGTGCTCCACAAGGTGACTAGTTTGTGGACCACCATAGGTCCCAGGTGCACTCATTAAGAACCTTTTAACTATAGCAATGAGTCAGTCTCTCCAGGCTTTTCTCACAACGCTCATAGATACTGTCACATTAGCCTTGGGCACCCAGGGACAATCTAAAACCCATGCAATAAATGCAAAACCACACCAGTAATCTAAACAAGGGGCAAGTACGACCTCAACAGTACCTTCCCTGCAGGACAGTAGGGCAAAAAGACACTAACATCTTTCCTCTACAAGTCCGGTTAGTTGATTTTACTTTCTTTTTGTGACCCCAGGGTGTATGCTTTTGCGATACCAAATTGACAACAGATGGTGGTAGAATATTCTAGAAAGCTACTTGTGGCTTTGGAGTGGGGCAGATTGCTAAGCACTCTTTAGAGTCTTTGAAATTTTACAGAACACTTGGTCCTGTCCCTTCATTTTACCAGTGGGAAATTGAGTCAGAAAAGCCATTGGACTTACAGAGGTCACACAGCAGTTATCTGAGGTCATCGGAGTTTCCAATGCATTGGCCAAGTGCTTTCATGGAGAGTAAGGGATAAGAGAAAAAAGGCCAAAAAGTAAGAGATTTACTCCCAGTGACCTTAGGAAGTTGATGAAAAAATACTATTTTATGCAGCCCAGGAAAAAACAAATTTTGGCTTACAGCTTCCAGTAAAGAGAAGATAGCACAAATTCATCAACTATTTGGTTCTGACCTCCCCCTCTTCTGCTTTTGTGTGAAGTTACTATGTTTGATATCTCACTAGAAAGTCTGCATATTAAAAAGAATGGTTGTAATAATGGCTCATCCGGAGGAAGACCTTTTTTCTCAGTGTGAAGTGATAATTTAAACATGAATTAAGTACGACAACATTAAACATTTTTTATTAGTATGGAGACAATAAAACCTAAGTAACCTTGTGCTTTTAACATGAACAAAATAGTATACATACAATTTTTCAACTTTTCAGAAACTTTTCATGAATATTAGGAATACACAGAATATGAAAGAAACTTTTCAACTGTTAAGTTCCTAATTTATTCTGTATCATCAAATGGCATAGCAGGTGAATATTTTATACTTAAACAAAAATAATTTAACATTTTGTGCAATTTAGCCTTATTTATTCTACAAGAAATTCCCACGTTCCTTTGAAAGCATGACCCAGGTCTGTAGCTGCAGTAAAAAGTGATGACATTCATGGCTCACCCACAGTTTAGCAAAGTAATAACTCCAAGGGCTTATAGGGGAGGAGGAAAGTTTTAGTGAATACTGACAACACAGAACTCCTGGGTTGATCATGGGACTCACATGGCCTTCTCTGATTTGAAGTGAAGTATGTCTTCTTTACTTTGAAAAAGTATTTCGTTTTTACCAGTGCTTTTATCCTTGGCAGACTAAGCTCGTTTCCCACCCCCGCCACCAACTTTAATCGACTTAGGGTGGATCCCACATCTGGCTGGATTCCTATATCTCTAAAGGGTCCGGTTCTGGAATAAAAGCGAAAGTTGGGGGGTACTGGAGTGGGATGAACAGGTCACTTTAACTGCCACTGGGAATCTCCTAACCACTTTTCATTTGGCTCACTGGCGTCCTTAGATAAAGGAGAACGGAGGGAGGTCGAGGGAAAAAAAGCCAAGGAACGGTCCAAAAGTCACGTGCAAAAAGCAGCCCCAAAGTAGAGGAGAGCGGAACTTTGAGAGGTTCCACAACAGACTACTTTAAGAGTCTTTACGGTAACAATGAGAGCATTCGGTTCGTGATTCGATTTCTTAATCAAGATAAGTAAAACAAAAATGCCGCTCCTCCACGGCAGCCCTTTCTAGAGCCACGGGCAGAGGTTCGCAGGCGGCAGCGTACCAACCGCATAAAGCACTGCTCAACCACGCTGGGGCAATCAGGAAGGTAACAGATACACCATCATGGAGTTTGAGATCAGGCGTTTTTTTTTTTTGCATTTGTGTTTATTTTGATGAAATAATCTCGGTGCATAATAATGACTTAAAACTATAAACCAGGTTGGAAACCGCAAAATGGCTGGTTGCAGCTCACGTCGCACTGCTGGAGGAGACGGAAAGCGCGACCTCACTCGGCACAGGGGCGCCCGGAAGTCCCGAGGGGCGCAGGGAGCCGGACTGAGAGCGGCCTGGGGCGCGCGGGGACGCCGGCCCGAGTGGCGCAGCCTGGGCTCTCGGGAGTTGGAGGAGGGGTCCACACTCGGGGCCATTCCTGCGCCGCGCTCTGGCTTCCGCGGTGCCTAAGGCGGTGACCTCGGTCTCCGCGGCGGGAGTGCCGGCTGGGTCTCCCAAGCTGTTAACTCCTCCAAGCATGGGACTGTCTCCTGCGCTCCCGTCTTGTCTTGCCGGCCCACTGTGTAGCCGGGGCAAGAATAGGTGACGGGTGCTAGAGACCTGGGGCTAGAGCCAGCAGTGCCTGGGGTCCGCGCTCTGGATTCCCGCCAGCAAAGTCTGTCCCCCAGGCTGACCTGGAATCGCCTGGGGGTCTGAAGGAGGCGGCTCCAGGGTGCAGGTGGGAGGGTTGCTGTGCTGGGGCCGGATGCAGCTGGTTCGGGGACAGAGCTCGGGACTGTGGTTTGGTGACCCTAAGAGCTGGACCGGGGGGCTGCAAGGGGTCGCAGACTCGGGCTGGAGTTCAAACCGGGAAGCACAGCGAGTGGCCTCTGGGGCTTGGCTTTTCCGGGTCTCAGGTAGTTCCTGTGTCTCGTGGAGGAAGGACGGGCCTGGGGGAAGGAGCTTCACGCCCTCGCAAAGCGATCTCCAAGATACTGTAAGGGAATGAGATTTCGTGAGCGGTGCGCAGTGGCCGCCACCCTGGAGATCCGTCCCGGACCTCCAAGATCGCTTCGGGGGCGGGGTCCTCCCCAGCTCGCGGGTGGCCGGAGCCGTCTCAGGCACATCCCTCGGTGATTCTTCTAGATCAGCTCGGGCCGCGCCGTCAGCCTCTATCCCGCGCGGTCATCCTTTGGCCCGCTTTCCACTGGCCGACCCCGGCCCCTCGGAACACGCACTTCTGCTTTGGGGGCTGCACTGGAGGGCAAGGCGGGGCAAGGGAGGGGTGGTAACTCGCGGGAGCCTCGAAAACGCCTGGGCCCAGGGGGAGGATGTGGTGTGGCCAGAGGTATTCAAGAGAATGGAGCGCACACAGAATTAGGAAACTAGGAGAACTTTATCCCCGATGGCAACACAGCAAAACCCCTACGCGAACGCGCCCGTTCGGCATCCCCGGGACAGTACCACCCATCCACACCAGCTGGGCCTTAGTAAAGGCCAAGCCTTCTCCGTAAGCTGTCCCGGCGTCGCGGCTTTTCTGCACGAGGTTTTGTTCTGGCGCTGCCCAGGCGCTGCGCCTGAGGCTCCGGGATTCTGTCCTCCGCCCCCCACGCCTGGACAAAGCACACGCGGGCCTCGCGGACTGCGGGCCCTGCTCGGGGCTGCGCCGCCCTCGGCGGTGCGCCGCCTCCGCGCACTCGGTGATCGCGAGGGCCACTTTTACCTCCTGCTGGGCCAGGAGTTCTTTTCCTGCCCGGCCAGAACCCGTCCTGGCCAGGTGCCCCACGGCACGCGCGGCGCGCCTTGTTACCAGAAGCTGACGATCTTCGCAGCAGCCCCAGCTTAATTTCCTGCCCTTCGGGGCACGAAACCTCTTCCGGACCCCTCGGGTCCTCCCCAGTGGGCAGGGAAACGTTCAAACCTCCGCGGACAGGCTCAATTTAAAAGCAGGGTGGGGCGGAGCGGGCGGGGCCGAGGTTGTTCTTTGGGATTCAATTTCTCTCCACTAGGAAGGATTTCGGGCGGATAAAACGCAAGTTTGTGCACTTGGTCCACAGAGGGGTTGCAAACCGAGAAAACAAACAGATACCTAGGAAATAGGGACTTTGTCCAGCGGTCGCTGCTGGTGGGTGTGCGAAACGCTCGCGAGGCGAACTTTCTGCCGATCGTGTACTGAGGGAGCTAAAGCAAAGGAGGGGGGAGCGGATCGGAGGGGGCCGCGTGGCGTAGACTCTGCAGATTTGGGGGTGTCTCTGCGCCCAGGAACGGGGGTGGGATGTCGCGACTAAGGCAGAGGAAAGAGTAGAGCAGGAACCGCGGGCTAACTGGCTTAAGGCGTTTTGCAAGCGCTGGAAAAGGTCGTTGAAGGAGTTAGCTGCGCAGGAAAAAAAAAAAAAAAAAAAAAAAAAAAAAAAAAAAAGATCTAAAAAGAGTGCTGGGCATGCGCACAGAGAGGATGCCATATTGGAATGAGGCTGTAGTGGGAGCTGGAGGGCTGGAGCGGGCGCGCGAGGGAGGCGGCGGGCGAGGAGCGAGCGAGCGAGGGCGGCGCGGGCGGGCGGGCGAGCGAGGCCGGTGCCCTCTCGGAGACGCCCGGGGCCGGGCTCCACGCGAGGCGGGACGAACTTCATCAGGTAGGACGCCGCGCCGGCTGCTGTCCCCGGGCCGTGGGCAAACCTCCGGCCCGCAGGTTGAGCGCGCGGGTCCGCGTCCTTTTTTTCCAGTTTAGAAAAAAAAAAAGGAAGCCGGGTCCACCCCGGGGTGGGGGTGGGGGAGGGGGAGCAGGGAGGAGCGGAGCCCCAGAGAAGGGCTGGGGGAGAAAGCGACAGCACTTGAGCGAAACCCCAAACTCCTGTGTGCGCTCTGGGTTGTCATTCTGCTTCCTCCGTCCCCTTCCCCCGAGCCTGTGGCCTCCGAGGAGCCCCGGCGTGCGGGAGTCCGCCTGGAGTTGCAGAGTGTCCTCCCGCCCCGGGGGCAGCCGGTCCCCGCCCTCCTTCGTGCGCTCAGTTTCGCGGTGCAGCTACCTGCCCTGCGCTCGCGTCTCCTCCGCGCTGAGATTTCCTTCTGGGGTGCGTCTGGAGTGGGGGGTGGGGAGAACGTGGCGGGGCGGGGGCTTGGAGACCGCCCGGGGGTCAGAGATCCCTGAGACGTCTGCGACCGCTCCCTTGCAAACGTTTGCCTGTGCAGCTGAAATGAAATCGTCGGTAGTAGTTTCGGAGCGTGCTCCAGCAAAGACGATCTTTTTGTTCATTTGTTAAAATCCCCCTTAAAGTAATATCCTGTCATTTGGGGCTTTCCTGCTGTCTGCTCGCCTCCGACTTCCTTTCAAGATTGCTAACCTGCTTGGGCTTTAGAGTTTATTTTTTAATGGGCGCGCGCGCGCGAGCCTGTGTGTGTGTGTGTGTGTGTGTGTGTGTGTGGTGTCTTGCTGAAATCCTCCAAAAAAGCAACTGTAGGAACTGCGGGACGTATTTACTGATTTTGACCCGGGACGGCTGGAGGGGATCGGCCCGGGAAGGGCGAGCCCGGGGAGTGGGAAGCGGTTGCTTCTCGTGGCCGGACGCGCGTCCAGAGCCCCATCCGTACTTGCGTTTTCTTCGAGGCGCTACAGCGGCGGGGAAGGAGTCGTCAGACACCGTGCCAGTTTCAATATGGCGGGCTGGGTGGCTTTTAAAAACTGAAAATAAAGGTTTTGTGGTGGGAAAAAACCCAACCGAAGGGGCCACACCTTAGTTTCAACTCTCTTTGGTTGTCCCGGGAATCGCTTTAGCGAATTAAGGGAGAAAATAGAAAGGGAACTTGCAGCCCTAATTTTTTCCGTGGTTGGCGTCTGTGTGTCAAGTCCATTGCTGGAGGGCGGGGGGCGCACGGGCCCCCGCCGGGACCGGGACGTGGACGCGCGCCTGCCCCGCGTGCCTGTGCGTCCCCGCACGGTGCCTGCTCGCGTGTGCCCTTGCGGGGAGGGGGCGCGCTGAAGGAGACCCGCCCCGAATCTGAGTGCGCCTCGGAACCCACACCTTGCCACGATTGGACGTGACGAACTGCTGACACGCGGTGCAGAGATACCTGCGGGCCGAGGGAAAGATGTATTTCGGCTTTCTGGGCGAGCTCGCTCTCTCTGTGCGCCGGATGCTGCGCAAGTACAGCCTCGAGTAAGTGGAGCGAGGAGGTGCCTGTTAGAGGGACTAGTAGTCCAAGGTTTTGGGTGCAGTCGGGCTGCAGACGTCAGTGGGATTTTGCGTGTGCTGGATTTAGTGTGCTTTTGCTTCCCTTTGCGCCACGCTGGGGTGGAAGGTTGGGGTCCACGCCAGAGCGCTGGGAGGATGAAAGCCGGGGGCAGAAGGGGAGGGGCGCGCGGAGCTCGGCCCGGAGATGTGTAGGGTCTAGGAGGGGAGCTGCTTTTGTTGCTTTCGGCTTTGGCGGGGTAGGGGCTTGGGGAAGGCGCGGGGGTGGAGGGGCTGCCCCTTGCTCGGGTGGAGAGCCGAGGGCTGTGTGTGAGGTGTCTTCCTCCGGCCTTGGCGGGCGCGCAGGCAGGGCTGTAGCCTTGGAGAGTCGTGGGCGACGAAGCGTCCGGGGAAAGGCCGGCATCCGGGCCTGGGGCTGGAATTTGGAGACAAAATCGGTGCTGTAAGGCGAGCCTTAGGGAAAACGGGCGAACGCTAGCCCGGAGGAGAGCCCTCCGGAATGCGGGAACGTGCCTTCGCTGGGAGCCGGGGTCCCCGACAGGGGTCGCCCGTGTCCAGCACGCGGCCGCCCAGCTGAGAACGCTCGGCGGTGCCAGCGGGAAAGACCCTAAGGGGGTCGGGGGCCACGCGGCGGTCGTGAGCGGCCCCCTGGCCCACTAGGGCAGGTCCCGGTGACTTTTCCCGGGCCCGCGCACCTGATCGCGTAGCGGCGGGAGCTGGGAGACATTTTAAAAATGACAGTTAAAAAATAGTGTTACGCACGTTTGTAGTTACCACAGCAACGTGGTTTTTCGCGTTTGCGGAGGCTCCATAGGGTTATTTAGACGAGCGCCTCGCTGTCGGAGGGGCGGGTCCGCTCTCCGCGTCGGGTGGGTGGAGGCCAGAGTGACACCTCGATTGGAGACGCGGCGACAGGCTTTCCCTCCCGCCGGAGCGGCGAGGCAGAGCGCTCGGCTAGGCGCGGACGGACGCGCGTTTCGCCCGGGGTGCAGGGCGCGTGGCGCACCCTGCCCTTCCCGCCGCGCTCGGCGCGTCCTCCGGGCCGGCTCTTCCGTGGGCTGCGCGGAGGTGCGGGCCAGCCTAAAATGGCTCTGTGCTGGCCGACTGCAGTTTCAGCCGCGAACCCCTCCCCTCGCCCTCCTGACGTCGATGCTGACAAAGGTACAGTTCACTCCGGCGCACTGAAACCCCCGATTTTGCACCGGGCTCTGCGGTGGAAGCCGGACTGTAGAATGGCGATTACAAAGGACGTTCCGCAGGATTCTCGCAGGGCCTGTTTTTCTTGGAATTGATGCAGTGCCCGAGCCCAGCCGACCACCGTCCCAGTACCAAAGGGACCTAGGGCGCTCCAGCGGCTGGGGGCGGAGTTGGTTGGGGACTTCCAAGTACAAAAAACCCGAAGGAGGCCCCCGGGCACTCGGGTGGTGGGTGTACGCAGCGATGGCCACTACCGCTGGTGCGCGTCCTAGATGGCATTTGTAGTGTCCAGTAGTCCTGAGGCGGGGAGCCCGGCATACGGTCCCCAAACTTCTGGAGACCTGCTTCCAGTTTCGCTTTCGGAATTTTCAGGATCTTTGGGTTTCTGGAGTTGGGTGGGATTCCGGAAAGGGCACGGAAGTGCTCGGTCCCCTGTCGCGCGGTGCCCGCCCACCTCGGGATCTCCGGGCTTTGCCTTGCCGTACCGCGCCGCTGTACCGCTGTGAGCGCGCTGGGGCTCCGTGGGCCGCGCGCTACTCCGCGCTGCTCCTGGAGGCTCGCGTCTCGCTGCCGCGGCCGATCGGAAGCTAAGCGGTCGGTGGGAAGCAGTTTTCTAGGAGGGCCCACCTCGGCTGGATCCCGAACCATCGCCGCTGCCCAGCGCTCTCTCTCCCCGCTCCACCCTTGCGCCGTAACAAGGGACTTGGGCCACAGATTGGCGTGTTTACACCGAGCAAATGGATCCAGGTTCAGCCAGGTCGGAGAAAAAGCGAAAACGCTGAAATTCAGCCTCATTTGCTGGGAAGACGGTTGGAGGTGGGGAAGGAGCCAGGCGGTAGCGGGGAGGGTAGAGGCGGGGCGCAGGATTGGTGGTCCGAAGGAATTGTTGGCCGGGCTGACCTTTGAGATAGGAGACCTGCTACTTTTTCCTTACTAAGCATTGTATTTACACGACTTTGCTTCCTCCCAGCCACAAAGAAAGACCGACTCAGATCTTTATCTTAGCTCGATGCTGGTCTGCCAGCTGGGGAGGCGGGAGAAATGCACGGACACCCCAAAGCTCCAGACTCCCACTCAAGTTTTTACTGCCTGAAGGACCCACTTCTGGGCCATGCAGGGACAGGGGAGTCTTGGCAGTCGCCGTCTCAGAAGATCGGTTGTGAGGTGTGTTGCTCAGAAGGTGCCGGCCAGACCTCCTGAGGTGTGAGTGGAGTGTTTCACACTGCATGTGAGGTTTCTGTACCTTGCACCTCAATCCGGTGGGAGGTGCATTTCACTAATGGTGGAGTGATTGATCATGGAGTCTTTTTCTTCAAAGTGTTCTGCAGAAATTATAGACTAATTAGAAAAAAAAAACTTGCTAGATATAAATGGCAAGTTCCATGATTCTTGGAATGAATAAAACAAAGCCAGAATAGGTTCCTGACCCCCCCCCCCCGTTCCCTTTTAATAATAGGCTTTCCTGGGAATATTAAACTGTTCATCATAGCCCCTCTGGGCCCACTTGAGCCGAGATAGCATTTTTCCGCTTTTCTCTACGTGCCAGTGGGCTCCGAGGACTCAGAAGATGTATTGATGATAGGAACTAGGCTGAGAGCGTAAGTACATGGGATTCCGTTAGTGGATGTAGAATCCTTAGCCTATATAATGTGAATTCAAACTTCCCAGAGCTTACTCTCCTGTGTAAAATATTTTTGTGAGGATATCAAAATAAGAGTTCTTGTCTTTTTTTAAAAAATAATTTGAACAAAAAGCACTTACTGGGGAATTTTCATGACCTCTAATTCTGATGCAGTGGTTTTGGGCAACGTCTCTCTTTGCATTTTACTGTTCAAAATTTTTAGACTTCATGTAACAGTGTAGGGGTAATAAGGAATTTTTATCCTGCTCAAAAGTAGGAACTCAAAAACTTGAGTCAAGGTGGTATTGAGATCTGCAATGCAAGATTTCATTTTAATGGTTCTGACATTGGCGCAGCTGCTGTTTACTGTCCGTGTTCCGCGCAAAAAAGTAAGGAGGGAAACGGCTTGGTGGCTCATGGGTGTAACCCCAGTTATTGGGAGGCTGAGATGGGGAGATTGCTGTGAGTTTGAGGCCAACCTGTGTTACATAGTGAGTTCAAGTCCACCTTGGAATAATACAAAGCGGGACCCTGTCTCAAAAACAAAAAACCAACCAACCAAACAAAACTGTTTCTGTTTTTAGGGAAGTTATACTTGTTACAGCAAATGAGAAGGTCAACCTTTACATTCACAGGGATCTGTCAACCCTGGCTTATATGGATGACTCCTCACGGGCTTGGGCTGGGAAACTACGGCCTGTCTTCTAGTTTCGGAGATGGTTCTGTGTATGTGTGTGACCCAGGATGAATGCTGCCATCTTTCTGAGTCTCGGTTTTCTTATGTACAAAAGAAGGGCGTTGAACAGGAATCTCAGCAATCTCCATGTTTCCATCTTGGAACCAAACCAAACCAAACCCTGTGGTTCAGTCCATCTGTGCTGACATGCCCAAATGACTCATCTTTTGACTCGTGTCCCCAAAGTATAGTAAGAGCACTCCCCGCTTAAGTGACAGTTGTGTGAGACGAGGCGGTACAGGTAGTGGGTGCGCTGTCCTCACTGTGCAGAAGGGAAGTGCTGTGATGGTTAGGTCATGTGTTCATTTGTGCTCAGGCCAAGGTGCCGCAGAGAACACTGGGGCCTTTACATATGGAGCCGGCGCACACAGCCCCAGGAGTGGCGCAACTGGGTTGACCACTGCCCAGCTTGATCCTACTGTTCTCTTTCCCAGGTCTTTGGAAGGGACCATTACAGATAGAACTCTGAGCCCATCCCTGGCTGATGTTTATGGGATAGCTGGATGACTACCCTGCTGGTAACCAGAGAGAAAAAGTCCACCGAAGTCCAAGGCTCTCCATTCTTAACCTTAGGGTTTGGCCACAGGGCATTACTTCCTCTCTTTGTAAGACAAAAACGTGGTGGGACAGTTCTTAGGAAAAAAAGTTACTGGCTAAAACAAGTGTTGGCTGTGTTTAAGTCAGTGTGCACGGGATGGTTAAGTGGCAGGACTCCGTTGTAATAAGTACTCCTGTTGGAACTTCCAGTGTAACAAGGTTGGATGCACGATTCATGTAAGGTTACCAAATGAAATCCTTCGGGATCGGTTTGCACGTCAGTTTAGCAGTGTTCCAATGAGAAGCTGCCACCATAGCGTGTGCGTCTAGTTGGCCTATACTAGCAGTGGTGGCGAACCTGTGGCCTGGGTGTTATTTGTTTTTCTTTTAAGATGAAAGATGTTAATGTATGAATTGTTTTTTCTAAACTAAAGCCTCAGTATTCAGGTTTAGTTGCAGTGTTGGCATTCTGTGATAAATAAGTGGGCTTGGGGTTGCATTTTGGGCGTTCGGTCTCTAAGAGGTTCTGCACCACTGGCAGATAGTTTTAGAAAGTGACAGTACTTCACTGTACCCGCATGCTAGAGTCCCTTGTGTTGTCCACACCATGAGACCTTTCGGCTTCCATTCATGTGATAAGGTGGGTAGATATTTTTCACACTAAAGAAAGAATCCATTGTGCTTTTCTGTTTCTTATTTTCCTAAAAAAAAAAAACCTTGGAAATGACACATTTTGCTAGATACAGGGCTTGCTGAGTTGTGTAAAGTAGGGCAAATAGTATCAGCAGTGGTGATGAGACAAGAGTCGCCTGGATCTCGTGGGCTGGGAAGAGGGAGTGGAGTTTTTATCCTGTGAGTCTTTGTCGGTGGTTTTATTTGCCAGCCACTCTGCTTAGTTTTTTCTGTGTATTTTTCCTGTTTTTAATGAGAGTTTTATCATTCCCATTTTACAGAGGAACTACTAAGGCCTTAGA
>NW_004955421.1:23896435-23903471 GCF_000276665.1 Chinchilla lanigera | reverse complement strand
GCTAGGATGCGTCCTCCTATGGTCTTAAGGTGGTGAGGTCATCAGTTGCTTGATGGTTCATTACGTGTGAGCCGCTACCCAGCACCTGAATGCATTCCAGTGTTTAATCTTTGTAGGTGAGTGCTAGCCCACCTGGAAGTCAATATTTTATTGAAAATAAATTAGGATTTGAAATTAATCAATGTCTTATTGAAAATAAATCAGTATTTTATTGATAAGGAAGTTGAGTCTCTGGAGAGGTCATATGTGGGCATACAAATAAGGTTCGTTTCTAGCATTTCATTTTCAAGTGAAGTAGGATGACTACATTTTCTTTTTACATGTAGTTTAGATTGTCAAGGAAGAGAGGAGCTTTTAGTTTTTTTTTTTTTCTGGTACCGGGAATCGAACTCACGACCTCACGCTTGCCAGGCAGGCGCTGTGCTGCTGAGCTAAATCCCCAGCCCGAGGAGCTTTTAAATAAAGCTTAAATCACTGTTTTTAACTCCACGTCCCTGGGTTAAGATAGACTGTTATTTCTTGTCATATAAATTGACCATTAGAGATTTGAAGTGTGTTGAGTTTCTGAAATTTCATCTTGAGGAAATGGTACTATTACACATTAATTTCTTCTCTACTAATGTTAAGAAGAATAAGTTTCTGGGGAGAAAGGGTAAAACTACAAGTTGAGGGAGGAGAGCTAGAGTTTTTCCCCCTTTCCTTTTTTTTTCTGGTACTGGGAATCGAACTCAGGACCTTGTGCTTGCCAGGCAGGCACTGTGCCTCTGAGCTATATCCCTGGCCCAGCATTTTTCCTTCTAAATAGCATTGCCACAGATGCAAAGCATCTTGTAGATCCGACCAGTGCTTGGTCTTTTACTGGATTATTTTTATCTAATGTTCTAAACTGAGAAGAAAAACGGCTTGCTGTTCTTTAAGTGAACATAACGCCGTCATGTGCCTGTTTGGGGGTGTCTTGCGGCTGGTGTCACACCCCTTCCCCCAGTACAGTTGCCCTCAGGCTATGAAGCTGGTGAATCGAAGGGCCTTTATGTGAGTGGAAATTTAACTTCTTTTAACTAAATCCATTGTTACTAAACTGAAGTGGCTGAATTTTCATAGCAGTTGCCTTTGGGATTATTTTAGAAAGTGTGCTAAATAGGGGTTTTAGTTTATTTTAGAAAGTGCGCTAAATACAGTCCCTTACTAGAATGAACAGTTCTGGGAATTTAGAAACCTATTTCTGGTTCAGAACTTTTTCTGTGACCTTGGCTAAGTCACTTTGATCTTAAACCTCTCCAATTTTCCATTTTCCCTGTGAGGAATGACCAAATAGAATTTTTGCTTGGCACAAATTTTAAAACCTTGCCTTAAAGGACGTGTTTGTTCTAACAACTTTGTACAGATACACAGGTGCATGCTTACCAATTACAGAAGAAGCATTTTGTTTGCAGTCATTTTCTTTTTTCCCATCTCCAGAGTGGGAAGGGTCTGCTCTTTTTTCCTGTTACATATTCCGTAGTACTTACCTTGCCTGTGTACCACGCAAAGCCACTCACTGGGCATGTAGCTGCAAAAGGTATCTGTCACTAGATATAAATGGTACCAGTTGGTGCAGCGCTTCGGTTAGTGTTCCTCAATTAAAGAAGACAGACATTCCTGGGAGACTGCTGTAAGTAGCTTTCCAGTTTGTACTCTGTCTGAAAGAGATGCCTTGCTTATGCACAAAGCTTGGAGAAGTGTCCCACTAATGGAGTGTGGTGGAGACAGTGCTGAAAAAATTTAGGGGATAGAGAGCAACAAGCACATGCAACAAAAGTCCGAATTGTGATTCTAGGAGGGTGGTGTTTGCATTTGCTTTTGTAGGCAAGAAATTGGCTTTGCCTTTCTAAAGGCAGGGAAGTGGGAGAGAGGAGCTTAGGAAAGAGATACGGGGGAGTGAGGGCTGATTCTGAGATGTTACCCTTCAGGGGAGTGCAGAGGTGGTGAATATTCACGAGGATGAGAAATCCAGGGTGAGATACTGACCTTTCCAAGCAGCCTGTCTCTCCCTGATAGTGTTGGTAGTAACTTCCTGAGTGAGACTTTGTCTGTTTATAAAAATGCTCAAATCACTGTTCTTTCACAATGCATTCCCTTATTTGTAAACAGTCGGTGTAAAGCCACCCCTGCCAGCCTAGCTGTGTGGTGAAGCCTGTCGGGTGGTTTATCTCGCGTTTTCCGGCCTGGGATGCTCGCTTGGGTTTCCATGCACAGGACAGCCTGAATTTAGCAGCTGGCAGGAGCCTGTATCCTGTGTGTTTTGTCTTTATTCATCACATTTGTGGCCTGCAGCCTTAGCTTTTGCCCCAATGAAGGAAACATCTTTTAAGTCCCAAGAGGTAAAGAGGTGTGTGTTTAAGAGACTGACTTCTTAGGTTTGAGGGTACAGTGGCGGTGTTTTTTCAGGGATTTAGTCAATGGCGGGTGAGTTTTTTTATGCATTTCCGGAGAGCTTTGCTAACTGAAGGGAGGAGAGAGGGAAGGAGGGAGGAGGAGGAGGCAGCGCATTAACCCAGGCCCTGCTCTTCTGAGAAGCATTGTGTCCATGCGCTAATTAGAAAGAAAAGGCGTGCAGCAGAATGCAGCTGGTGGTGGTTTGCGATTGAAGCAGATGGACCCAAGAGCCTTTGAGGTCTCCTGCCCTGTGTAGCTAATCCCTGCTAAGTGTCCTCCCTGATGGTAGGCTGGGAGAGGGGCGGCTGGATGTCATCATTTTCCTCCAAGATGACAGGGAGCAACTTTCATTTTTTTCTGCTTATCTCTTCCCTAATTCACAATCTGTAGCACTGTATTGAAAAATAGCCAGCCCTGCGATGCAGGCTACCAGGCGAGGTTGTCCATGCTTATGTTCTCGTGGGAGGAAGGGAGAAGTTCTGTGTAGAATAAAGGTGTTTGTGGGAGCCTTTGGGTGGGTCCTGGTCCAGCCCTGTTCTTATTTATTTATTTATTTATTTATTTATTTGGTTTTTCTTCGGATACTGGGAATCGAACTCATTACCTCGCTCTTGCCCGGCAGGCGCTGTGCCACAGAGCTAAATCCCCAGCGCCCCAGCCCTGTTTTTAGAACTAACTTAAATGTGCTACCTTGCTACCACTAGCTGTCAAATGGAAGACATGCATCCCTTTCTACTTTTTGCCTGTTTACCACTGTAAACTACAGTGGCTTTGTACAGTTTGTTTTTGAATAGGCAACTGGGCATTTGGAGACCCTTGTCAGTGGCTACTTCTTGTTCTGAGGTGTCTCCAGGCAGTTCCTTTTTCAGGCTCTTGAGAACCAGAGGCTGATCTACTCCCTGTCAAGCTTGGGCTCCCTAACCAGATGCTCCTCCTCCAGCCTCTTCAAGCTCTCTCAATTTCACAAGGCCCAGCTCAGACCTGCCTCTTTCATGAGAGCTTTTGTGACTGTTTCCTTTTCTAAATCCCTGTTTTATTCTAGGGAATGTTGTATCATTCGCTTTTACCATATGCACTTAGCTTTAGCAGGGAGAGAAAGTGAGCTCTGAGATCTCTGATGGGAGGTGAGGTGTGAGGAAGCTTCCAGAACAACCCCTCTGTTTTACAGCTGGAATCTGTGTTGCTTGAGCTGGTTCAAAGGCCTGGAGCTCATGCTGCTAAGTGCTAAGTGCTATTACTGTACCCCATAAACCTAGGTCTTCTGCTGTCTCTGGCCAAGTCGTATACATTTTCCAAGTTCCTTACTAACCAAAGTTAGGGTGCTTTTATTTACTTTGCAAAATTTGCACTTTACTCAGAGTAAACCTCTCATGCAATTAAGTGATGTAGAATTTGATGTGTGTTAAGTTTTATGGCTTTTGATAAGATAAGCACCTGAAATGCCCTTCAGTTCTTGTCTGAATTCCAGCTGGACTGCGGAGCGCTTCAGGCAGGGCTGCCCTCGGACTGCTGTCCTCAAGGAGGATACTCAGCGGTGGTCCTCTTCATCGCTGACGTTTTGGTGACTGGGTGAAGAAGTGCTTCTCTGGGCACTGGAGCTTGGTGACAGCACGTTATGACTGTAATGCGTCTATCTGGCTTGAAGTAATCACACCCAGATAATTAGGCGCTGGTAGGCACCCCCCCTATGAAGCGAGTTTACTGAAGGTGTCTTTGTAAGTTTCTTTACTTCTTGAGTTCTCATGATTGCCTAAAATGATTTTTATACATATATATGATGTGTAGTAAATACAGGCTGATGGTGGAATACGAAGGTTATTTAGCTTTGTTACAACCTCAGTTGATACTTGTTTTATTCCCCTTGATTTTAGGAGATGATGGAGGAAGTCTGATGCTTTGGGTTTATCCAAGATTTCAAAATCAAAGTCACCGGGTCTGTGCTAATTTTAAAACTCATGCTTCTTTTGTAGAGTCCCAGAGCCAAGCCCAGCCTTACGTTTACTGAAGGCTATTGTTTACTTTTGTGACTTGGATGTAAATTTCTGGTGCAAGAAATCCTACATTGCTACTCTGATGCCAGTAGTTGTTGTATATTTCTTTAGCATCCCTAGTCTGAAAATCTAAAATCCAAAATGCTCTATAATCTGAAACTTTCTGAGCTGGAACCATGGCATTGCAAGTGGAAAGTTCCATATCATGTATTTCTGATTTTATACATCATCAAAATGTTGTAGAAAGTTACCTTCAGGCTCCAATAAGCCTGTTTTATGTATGAAACATAATTGCATGTTTAGATTTGGGTCCCACCCCTAAAAGATTCTCACTGTATGCAGATCTTTCAAAATCAGAAAAAAAAATGTCCCAAATCCCGAACACTTCTGGCCATAAGGATTTCAGATAAAGGGTTCTTATCATGGAGGAGTATTTAATGGGGAATTTCACCCTTACCCTTCCGGAGAAGATAGTTTAGTTAGCTTACGAGTGAGGTAGCTGGGTAAGAAGCATCCTTCTTTTTAGGAAAGAAATTTTAGGTACATAGTCAATAAATAAATCCACCTTTAAGGTGCTGGGCAGCCAGTCTGCATTTTGGACTTTCCCTTTTCTTAAGCCGGTAAGTGGCAAGGCTTTCTTTTCTCATTCCGTACTTGGCTGTTTGTGAGTAGCTGATTTAACTCCCCGACTCCTGTCCATGTCCTGTTTGGGGGAGGTTAAGAGAGGCCAGTGAAAGCGAGAGCTAGACACTGGAGGTTCCTGTGGGAGTGGGTGGCTGCCTTCAACCCCAACGTTTGCTCTCCAATGCTCATTATCTCCAACATATCTTATTTCCTAGTGTTGAGGTATGAATCTGATTGTAAAAAATAAGCATTTCTTATGAGGGGGTTGCAACTTGTGTCAGGTTTCAGCCTATTTTGAGTCAAAACCAGTGAAGCCTGGTTGGAAAATGGTGAGTGAATTGCGGTCCTAATCAGGGTAAATCAAGCTGAGCCTGCGGTGAATGCCACAACTCCAGGAACCTTCTGCCCCGTCTGGTCCGTTCCTCTTACTTGAGGGTGGAATGAAGCAGGGTCTGCCTCTTCTTAAGGCTGAGCGCTGGCTGGTCTAAGCGGGGATGGATGTACTTAGGCATTATGAGCAGAGCAGTGTGGGTGACAGGGTGAACATAAATAGGAGGAAACTTGCGTTGATAATAGTGCATGGTGCTTAGGCCTGCGTGTTATCTCCACAGCCATTTACAGATACGGTTTTTTTCTCGAGATTCTTGTGATTCCAGAGTTTTTTCACATGGTTTCTTAGGAAAATGGAAGCCACAATTTTTCGGAAAGCCGGGAGTTTTTGGAGGTCAAGTTTTGGTCTTGTGTTTGGTTGTGCATCCCTTAGACTCCTTGGAGACTTCCCATTTTGATTGAAATATTTTCGAAAGATCTCAGATTAGGTTTCCTGTGCGCCTCTTGAAATTCCTGGAGTGTGAAATGAGGCAGCTTTCTGTGTGACTTAGATTTGTAGGCTTGCAAGGGCAGCTAGAGCACGTCTGGAATTTCACAAGCTTTTAGTTTAGTCCTTCACATTTTCTACCTGGAGAATACTATTTTTTCCCAAGTCACCAAAAAACAAACAAACAAATGCCAAAAAAAAAAAAAAAAAAAAAAACCAAAACAAACCAAAAAACACTGCAAGGTAACAAGCCTAAAATTATGAGCACAGTGTGAAGTTTCACTTTTCTACTTGAGTTTGATTGCAGTTCCAGTTGCAGAATGATATTTAACAAGATTTTACTAAGACAGAGGTCAAGGTGGAATAGTGGTATATTAGAACTAATTTAGGAAAGAAAATAATTTATTGACTCATACTTGTAAATCTGAAGTTGGAGCCAGGCACATCATTACTGCATTGGATTTAAGAAGTTGTTCTCTTCTCCACCTCACTTTTCCTCCTCTCCCCACCTGCTCTTCTCCTCTCCTCCCCCTCTTTCCCTCCTCCTCTTCCTCCTTCCTCCCTCCTCCCCCTCCCTCCTCCCATCATCCTCCCCTGTTGGTCTCCTCCTCCTTCCCCCTCTCTCCCCTGTCCCCCTCCCCTCTTCCTTCTCCTCCTGTTGAGGAAGTTGAGAAAATAAACTAGATTATAGAGTAAGAAAAACAGGGGCTGGGGATTTAGCTCAGCGGCAAAGCGCCTGCCTGGCAAGCGCAAGGTCGTGAGTTCGGTTCCTGGTACCGGAGAAAAACCAAAAAAACAAAGTGATAGGAAATAAAGGGGGAAATTAGGTTCAGCATTTGCATGAATGAATATTAGAATGAAAGAGAAGGTGGAGGTGAGGAAATTAGCAATTTAATGAAATACCTTAGAATTTGAGAACATGAGTTTCTTCTTCTTTTTTTTTTTTTTTTTTTTTCCTGGTACCGGGAACCGAACTTATGATCTTGTGCTTGCCAGGCAGGCGCTGTGCTGCTGAGTTAAATCCCCAGCCCCTGAATTTCATTCTTGAAAGAAGTCATTTAGTGTCTCCCAACTTAGACTGACACTAGGCACAGAATTTTGAGAATTCTCAACATCAAGAGGTGCGGCAATTAGGATGATATCAGACTTACAGAGACTGAAATTGAGAAGTAGCGCGTTGGCTCCCCCC
>NW_004955421.1:23865637-23896335 GCF_000276665.1 Chinchilla lanigera | reverse complement strand
GTATCTGGAACCGAACTCACGACCTTGCGCTTGCTTGCCAGGCAGGCGCTGTGCGGCTGAGCTAAATCCCCAGCCCCAGAAATAGTGTGTTATGCAACACCATGGATGTGAAGGCCCAGTCAGCCAAGAGTTGAAAGTAGTTTCCTTGGGGAGAGAGAAGGGCAGGGATTTCTCTTTTTGCTTTTTTTTTTTTTTTCCTGGAGGGGAGCTGTACAGAATTATTTGGCTTTTATAATTATATGTAGATGTAACATATTAAAAAAATCAGTTAGCAGATTAGGCATAACTAGAAGTGTTCCTACAATTATGTAACCCATTGTCTTTTATATTTTAAACAACTGGGACCTGGAAAAAATAATTTGTCCAAAAACTTAGCTCTATTAAGAAAGAGGCTCAACCATGAATAACATGATAAATACTTACCGTTGTAACTTATTGAAGTTTTATGGAGAACAGGTGTGCCTGACCTTAGAAAGATGGTTTATTGCCATGATTTGGAAATATACTCCAAGGGCATATGTGTTAAATCCTTGCTCCCTAACCTGTGTTGCTGTTGGGATTTGGGGGAACCTTTAGAAGATGGGGCTTAGCGGGAGGAAGCTCAGTCGTTGGGGGATGTGCCTTTGAAGTGTATGTTGGGACACCGCCCTTTCCTTTTTCTTTGCTTCCTGCACTGAGGTGAACAGGCTTCTGCGACGTGCTCTTTCCATGATGTACCAAGCTGACACAGGCCCAGAGTGAAGGCCGATTAACCATGTACTGACACCTTGGTATCCATGAACCAACGTAAATCTTTCCTCCTTTTAGGTTTACTGTCTTTGTTATTGTGTGCCAGTGGTGGCAGTCTCACTGACACAGTTGAGCCAAGCCTAACATTGTAAAACAGTTGAATTTGATATTATTGGCATCCACCAGGAATCTTCTGTGCAAAACCAAGTCCAGAAAAATCAGCTTTCCTTTCCGGACATTTAAGTGCTTTTGCAGAAATAGTATGTTTTCTAGTATATATGTGATAGATACCTTTTGGCTGAAGAGTTACTTTTATCTTTCTGACAACCTTTACATAATCTCATTCCATGAAGCAGCGTTCTTATAAGTGTGGTCACTGGACTTGTAGCATAGGCATCACCTTGCGACTTGCTATGAATACAAGTATCAGACATCATCCTAGATCTAGAGAATCAGAAATTCAGGGAGGGGGCCCAGCAATCTGTTTGCCAAGCCCTCTAGTTGATTCTGCTTACTTTAAGGTTTGAGAAGCACTGATATTTGATGAAATCATAGGTGATTCTGCCCTCACTTTTTTCAGAGATTAGTCTGTGCAATAAAAGAGATCCCTCTTCTATTTCCTTACAGATTTCATTCTTCTGAAGGTTTAGGGACCTTGATCCACATAGTAATGCAAACTGTATATTTTTGTTTTTATTTATTTGTTTATTTATATTTTAAAAAGAGTAGTAAATGAGAAGAAAAAAAAAGAACAATAGCAGCATACCAGCCTCACAAACATAAACAAACCAAAACAAGAACATTTAAAATGAAACAGGGTTTTAAGACAAAATAATACGAATTAACAGTGGTTATTATATTACATATTGTTATCTTCAACTATGTTGCTCAGATTGCCAGATGTAAGAATGGAAGATTGTTCAAACCCTGAAAGAGAACAAGAACATAATTATTAGATAAAACATTAGAGATAATACAGAGTCTCACTAGACAAAATGGTAGGGCTTCACCATGGTGGTTCCATTGCATATTGTTACCTTCACATCAGTTGCTCAGATTACCAGATACAAGCATGCAAAATTGGTGGGAACATAAAAAATTTTAAGTTTTAACTGTTCCTTTCAATATACCATCAGACATCAGCAATACAGCAAACTGTGTATGTTTAAATGTTAAAATGAAAGCATTTTGCTTTATGGATAGTGCAAAACTTAGGGTATGTACTGACTGTAGCAGTAACAATCTAAGTGCCTTAATTACAAGATTATTAAAAAGGAACACAATACTCTTAGAGTGTATTTGTTTGGCATTGAGGTTGACCCCATATCAGCATCCAAAGTTAGGGTAGTGTCCAGCAGAGAGAAGCTGATTTTGCAGTCTGAGGTCTCAGAACCCGCCTTGCTTCATCTTTGGTATGACCTTTCATGGGTGCTGGCACCTGGGAGGTGGTGCTGCCCTTCCTAAGAGTTGGGGGGCAGGAGCAGGCCCCTCCCACTCCACAATCCAACACATCAGCCCTGCAGACTTCCTGCTGGCTAGAGCTGAATGATTTGATCACGTGTAAGCGCTAGGAGAGCTGGGAAATGTCTTGGTTAGCCAATGATCTCTTAGTGTAGACAGGAGGGGAAAATGGGTGTCAGTGGGAGTAGGTAACAGATTCCAACACATGATGATTTCTCCATGCGGGTTCTGCAGATACATTTTGTTCCGATTGGAATGTACTGTGACAGACAATACAGTCACCAGGAACTGGAGCTGGGCTCCCAATCTGCAAACGTCGTTGTCTTCTCTCTGTAAATGTACTTGAGATGACCCCAGGCTTATCACTGCTTAACTAAGAGGGACATATAAACAGTAGTTGTAGTTTCTGTTTCTCTGGCTTTTCTCATAATTAGATTAAAGTTTGGTATACTGCATATTTAAGAATGTCGTATGTGATAAAGGCAGAGTGTAAACGTTCAATGGGAGAAGAGTGGGTTTTTTAACTGGGGTGGTTGGAGGATTGGGGGGAAGAGGATGAGGTCGGAGGTGCAGCTCACAGAATATTTGAGCATAAATTTTCTACTTGTTAACAGAAGTTAAATGTAGAACTTCCTACATTTAGGAAATTCCTAAGCAGTTAGATTGCTGTTATCTTAGGATTGGGAAGACTTTTTTAAGAATGTAGGTTTTAGAAGCACAGGAATGGGTAGATTGGACTTGGGCTGAGAAAAGGCTAGCATTTCTGCAAGTCAAGGGCAAATTGGGGAAAGTAGTTTCATGAGGTAAAATATATACAACTCTTAAAAATCCATACAGTAGAACAGTAGAGTTAATGTATAGGAAGGATGTGAGAGAGATATCATTTGGTTTTTGAATATTAAATTCAGCAATGTGGAAGGAGCCAGTATTCAGGACTGGGGAAGAGATTGGGTGAAGACATCTCTTGTCAACTGCTAATTGGGGTGTACACAAGTGAAGCTGTCTAGACAGTATTTTAGCAGGATCTATTGCAGTCCTCAGGTATGGCACCGTGTTTTGATCCTTAACAAATGTGGATCCCTAATGATTTAACTTGTGAGATTTCACACTAAGGGAACATCAGAGATGGTTGCAAATGATAATCACAGCCCTGTTTATTTAAATGGTGAAGAATTAAGGAAACAACTTAATGGTAATTGGTAGAGGTAAGGTCAACAAATTACCCTACTTATAATAAAATTCATACAATTACTTTCAAGTCATGTTCTCAAAGAATTGAAGTGACAGAGTTGGGGAATGCTTTCTGTGTACTATTAGAGGAAGAATGGATTCGAATTTTGAATTCTGTGAACTCACAAAGCATACTTAGGAGGAGATACTATAAATATAAGTGATTTTCCCTGGGTGTTGTGTTAGAAGTGATTTTACTCCTTTGTATATTTTCTTCTGTGTGTATTCTGCAGGAAGGAAAAAGGAAACATTGCTTAAAATAAGTCTAAGTCTGACAGTGCTTTTTGCCAAAATAAGTAATTTTGCAGCCCCCAGAGTGGACCTAAAGCCTCTGGGTGGAATACCACCTGTTCTTCCAAGAGGGACGTGAGATGTAAGTCTGCCATGCTTTCTGGTGGAGGCTCTCTCCTTGGTATTTCTATTGTTTACCCATGAGTTCTGTTGAAAATGATTGACTTGGTGCATTTACATCAGTGTCCTACTTTATAGTCCCAGATTACCTTTCTGTAGTGTCTAGTTAGATGCACATGGATAAAGAATTGAAACACTTGAGGAGCCGCATAATATAGACTTTAGCAAACTTTTCCCATTTGATAAGTGTCACAGAAACCGCCGATACATAACTGATTTATTAATAGTTAGAGTCATAAACTTTTTTTTTGCCTTCACAGAGAACGTTTGTGCCTGATAACATTTTTCAGGTGAAATGATTTTCTTGGATTTGTAAATCCAAGGGAAAAGCAAATCTCCCTTGAAATTGTAAGGACATAAAATTACGGCACATTCAGTAAAAGGCCAGTACATTAGGGAGTTTGCCAGGAGTCATTACTGGGATATTAGGGGGAAACTGAACCTCCTTCTGAAGTTTCTTAAGTTTTAAAGTTTCTATGTTCTCCTTTAATTAAGTTAACATTATTAAATTAAAACATTTAAGAGCTAAGAATTCATGGTTATTTTAGGACACATTCCAAGCCCTCAAATGCAGTGGCTTACCAACGTGGTGGTCTAGCCAGGCTGCCATATATGGCCATTTACATTTAAATTCACTAAAATTTAAATTCACATCCTTAATTGCACTAGCCACATTTCAAGCGCTCAGAAGCCACGTGGCTAGTGGTTACCATTCTGGGCTGGGCCGATACAGAAAGTTTTATTGGCCATTCAAAGTAAGCAATAAAATCCCAATAGTTTCTGATTAATTTTAGAGTAATAGCAAACGAGTACTCTGCCTCACTCATTTCCTCCCTAGCAAGGCTTTGCCTGGCATGTTATGAAGTTATGTGCAATAAGGGACACGTGGTGAAAGAAGCAGGGATGATGAGGTTGGAAGAGAATGATTATTATTGTATTAAATTTGGTCCAGATAAATGGACAATCTGAAGGAGGAGATGCACAATTAAGACTAAAATACCTAGTCAATTCATATCACTTTAGCTTTGAAAAGGACTTTTGATTGGCTCCAATCAAGCCCTTCTGCTTAACTGGTGAGAAATTGAGGAACAGAGGTTGAGCAAAATTTATTTACGTCACACATCACATGCTAAGTAGCAGCCTCATTACTCCTTATTCTCCCAGTTAATGGTTTTTTTCACTGGCCAAGGGCAGCTTTTGTAAGAAGTTCCAGTGCTGTATTTCTTTTGTTCATCAGAGACAAGAGGTGCCAATTATAGCAAAATTTACGCCAAATCACAAAGCATATTGTATAAACAGGAAGTTCCCTTTGAAAAGCCCAGCTTTCAAACCTGAACCTTCCTATGTCTCTGGAAAAAAATCTTCCTTCAATTAGTAGGTGGCTTCACTTCAGCCTTGAAATTATATACAATGTATTTTAAGAATCAAAAGGAAGTTGCCAGTGGAGCTCAGTGGTAGAGCACTTGTACAACATGAGTGAAGCAGAGTTCAGCCACTAGTACTAAGAAAAGAAAAAAGGAAATATGTTTCTTTTTCAAAGTAGCCATTTAAAATTGTTAGGAAAGTGATTTGTTCTTTTAAAATATCCTGTTTTTTGTGTAGTCTTATTTGTTTTTGTGGTGCTGGGGATCCAACCCAGGGCTTCAGGATGGCTTTACCACTGAGCTATGTGTCCTCCCTAAAATATCCTGTTTTTGTTTTGCAAAGCTTAATGGATCAATTGTCAACAGTGAGATTTACCCCCACCCCCATCTCCATCCCATTTAAAGTGAATAGATTTTTCAAAAAGGCAAGTCAATAGAAATTACTTGTGAAGTGGTATGTTATTCTCGTATTTAATATGTTTCCCCCAGAATTATCTATTTCTGTAAGTTCCATTAGTTGCTGAGAGCTGGCTGTGGAAAGTGAAGTCATTTATTCTATCAACTGTGACTATGCGCTGTGAAGATTGCATTTTGTTAGGATTATTTCTACAGCATTCTGCTGATTATACCTTTCAGATGCTTCTTGAGCTTGTCTCCTTCCTTCTTTCCCCATGTCTTAGTTTTGACCCGTGTCTTTCCCTTCTTGGTTTTAGCTGGCTTCTGTCTGGGGTTGCCCCGCTCACCCATGTTGCAGGTGGCTGGCTACCCGAGTAGGAGTGCTTCGTCTGTGACAGCTCTGGTCATTTCACTTCCTGGAATGGCATCCTGCACCTGCCGCTCCTGCCTGCAGAGTGCCATGCAGTTCTTTATTTTATTTATTTATTTATTTTTTGGTACCGTACCGGGAATTGAACTCACGACCTCGCATTGGCCAGGCAGGCTCTGTGCTGCTGAGCTAAATCCCCAGCCCCTCCATGCAGTTCTTGTCCGTATTTTGGAAACTCTTCTCTCCTCTGGGCTCAGCCTGTTTCCTTGTTCTTATCCTCAAAGCCTTTGCTCAAATATCACTTCCTGAGGTCTTGGCTGGCCACCTCCTAAGTAATTATCATTCTTTTCCATTGTTTTCCTGATCTTCCTTGCTATTTCTCTTGGATATAGCACTGATCACCTTTTAACAGACTACATAACTTACTAATTAAAAAAAAGTATTAGCTCTTTCTCCAATTAGGATGTGATATCTGCGAGGGCAGAGGTCTTGCTTAGTTTTGTCCCACATGTCTGCTGTGCCTAGAACAGTGCCTGACATTTATGGAGATGAGTGAGTGGCAGTGAGGAGGAATGACAGTGTGGGCTCACACAGTCCTCTTTTCCTCCCTCTATGCTGAGATGCCTTGGAATTTTTCACATCTTCCTGCCACACTGTTTGCTGTTGGATCTCCACATTTAACATCTTTTCTACCTTCCTGAGGATCTGTCTCATGGTTTTACTAAGTTGCCCAGGCTGGCCTTGAACGCGGAATCCTCCTGCTTCAGCCTCCTAATTAGCTGGGCTTACAGGTGTGTGCCATCACCCTCCACTCCTCCTGAGGCTCTTAAGCCAGTGCTCCTATTTGACCTTTGGTTTGCTCTTATCCTCATCTCCTTTCTGTTATGAGCATTTGCCTGTCTAGAGTTAGTGTCCTTACTTGTCATTGCTATTGTTTCAGGTGATGTCAGAAGGCAAGTGAGGAATGGCCGGGAGAGTTGTGTCCCTATTTCTAATTTCTCAGCAAAGCACATTATTTGCAAACATTGATACTCAGCTGGCTTTGGTACCCGATCACTTGTGGTACATGAGGACTTCTAAGTTGAGTATCTTGCTCAGGGTCACTATGATGGATTAGGGATTGAAACAAGTCCTATTTGTTGGTGAAAAACACATTAGAGGTGTGAATGACCTGTATAAATGTGTGAATGATCTGTGTAAAAACCTGTGATGGTTTTGCTACTATGACCTTGATGGTTGACCTTGCGTAGAAAAGCACTCGTTATCCTTTATTCTGGTATTTTCTATTATCAACCTTGTATTGCATCCTAAGTGTTGGAATGAGTTGGTAACAATTCTGATGGGATTATGTTTCTTCTAGAGAGCTTAGAATCAAGTTAATATGATTAATATAATTAAAGTGCTCTGATTTTTTTTTTTCCTTTTGATTGCTTTTAGATAATTTTTCCTGTGAGATGAATTAAGGTAAAAGAACACCTAGTCTTCAGGCATGGAGAGCAGTTTGTCAGTTTCCAACATGCAAGACCCTTCCTCTTCTCCCTTGGAAAAGCACGTGGATTCAGCTAATGGAAATGGAGACCTTGACTCAGGTAGGACTTCGCTTGCTCTATCCTTCCGGTTTTTGGTTTATTGATGCGTATCTTTCTGAAACATTCAGGGAGCAATGGAGGCAACATTTTGAGATCTCACATACTGCCTGTTCCCCGGATTTGCTATCCTGTTTGTAGGGATACAGTATAGCAGCTTTAATATCCTGCAAACTTTGGATTGAAATTAATATGACTTTATCAGACAGAGCAGATGAGCCAATAGAGAGGCAACACATCACTTGAAGATGTAAGTGGCTTGTATTGGTAAACGTTGCCAAATTATTACACTGTCTTTCACAGATCCCTGGTGCTCTGTTCCAGAGTCACCGTGCACTGTCCTGTGACACCATACTTGAGTGTGGTGCCCAGGGTGGTCATGGTGGTGGCTGGTGGGACAGGTGGGTCTTGAGCCAGCAAACAGTTCAGTGGTGTAGATCAGTAGAGACAAATGCCAATTTGGCTAAGAACTCCTTGACCGGAAGTTCATCACATATTCTTGCTGTTGCAAGGCAGGCTGGGAAATAGAATTCCCTTGGAAGTGCTAGAGAGACAGGGGATCCGGGCCTACCCAAATCTGTAGGAGATGCTGGCGACACAAGAGGTTCTCCAGAGCATTGAGCATGTTTTTGGAAAAGTGTATGATGTGAAAGAAATGTAAGTCATGTGGATTTGTGGTAAAGTGTTCTTTTCAGTGCTATTCCGATAAAACAAAATAAAAACAAACAAGACCCCCACAGCTTTTGGTTGCATTTTAATATTTAACTAGTGAATTTGTAAGTGCATCTTTTCTCTATATACTTACGTAAAGGGTTTCTTTAAAAAGGATGTCTTTTCAAAGACTGTACTATTCATGCATAACAATGAGTTAAGTAAGGATAGTTTAGTCCTCCATTCATAGACATCTGCTGTGGTGAGTTCATGTGAAAAGAAATGCTCACTAACGCAGTGGGAGATTTAACTTCTGCCTAATGGAGTTGCCAAGTTCGTCCTCACATTTTGCTCAGATTAGTTGATGATGGAATTACAGGCTGCTTGATATCATTGAATTTACTTACGTTTCTCAAACTGCATCTTTATTTGGAAAAAAAATGTAGAAATAAGTGAATGCCATAATAGGGTGAAAGGTGAATAGTATCTGCTTTAAAATAAGCTGAGTTGTCATGCTTTTGGTTTTATTTTGCGTGAGAAGTATGAGTAAGAACACTTCTTCAAGCAGACTTGAGTTACTGTCCCTTATTGAAGAGTCCTTGTTCCCTAATGGAAACTGAGACATCCATTGTACACTGAAAGTGCATCCTAATGTACTTGTGTTGAAGTATAGTTATGCCTTTTAAAAAATTTTATTTATTTATTTATTTATTTATTTATAGACAGGGTCTCACTATGCGATGCAGGCTGGCCTTGAACTTGCTTATGTAGCCCAGGTTGGCCTTGAACTCATGGCGATCCTCCTGCCTCAGCCTACAAAGTACTGGGATTACAGGCGTGTGCCACCACACCCTTTTAAAAACAGCCTTTATGATATCTGCTGAGTGAGATGAGTTTTCCACTTTTGGGGTTCCTGAGCTTTCACTGTGTGTTTGTAATGTAGCACTCACACACATCCATGCCTGTTTCTGCACCCTGTCATCTTCAATGGTATGTTTTCAAAACTGTTTAAAAGCCAATGATGTATTATTATTGGCTTTTCATCTTCTTGCAGCTGTAATAGCTCTCTGGCTTTCTCTCTGTCTCATTGCTTCTAGCTTAAGTAGGTTCTGAAACTCATTAATGATAGTCTGCTGTCAGAAAGTTATCTGTGCTGATATTTCTTTGAGGATGACCCATGTGTGGCAGGTCTGAGGGCAAAAACAGCCTCAGTTCCTGGGGGATTTGGTAGTGAAATCCCATACAACAGGATGTTCAGATTTTTAACAAGCGTGATACTTGTAAATAATTCCAAATTACCCTTGTGTTTTTCAGATATTGGCCCAGACCCATCCCCCCCATATGACCCATCACTACCTTCTTTTTGGAATTTCCATATGTACTTGTGCCATGGGAGACTTGGACTGTAACTGTAGAATGCAGAGGCTGATTTAATTCTGGAAATTCAAATCTAGTTTTGAACATTTAAACTATTAATAATGAGTCATAGTTAAACCTGAGTCTTCCCTTGATTGACTAACTGATTGGTTGTTTAATGTGCTGGTGATTAAATCTGGTTCCTCCTGCATGTTAGGCAAGTACTCTGCCACTGAGCTACACATTCAGCCCCATTTGTTATTTTTTCCAGTGTGTTCATACATGAATTATTTTCAGTCCTGGAATCCCTTGTAAAGATACGGAGTTCTGAGATTCACTGGGATGCGCTCAGGGCTGTACAAAGTTTGAGTCCTGAAGGTCCTTTCCCAGGAGGCTTTCAGGTGAGATTTATGGGTCTGATATAAAAGAGAAGGCAGATTTCATGTTCTTCAGTGCGTTCTAAATTGGCTTGTGAGTGAGCTACATTAGCTGTGTATGAGTTGTGACTACGTGGCAGGCATGCAGGGTTTTGAGTTCTTCACGTATGTTTGCTCAGTAATCCTCCAGCACTCAGTGAAGTGGCGTTTTTACTGTGTGCGTTTGAGAGACGAGGAAACTGGGCAGTGAGGCCAAGTCATCTGGGTGGTGTGGTGGAAGCAGGGCTTGATCTCAGGCATCCTGAGCTGTGAAACCCTGGGTTGAGGTAGGGTTTCCTGCAGTGACCAAACTGGTACTGAGCATACGTTAGGTGTTTTAAAAATGTCTTGAGTGCTAGGATAAGTCATCAGGAATCATGCCTGTCCCCCCCATGGACAAAGACACAACCCAACTTCTGTCATGTTCTGTCCTCCACTTTCCCCTGTCCCCTCCCTCTTGTTACATGACACATTACAGCGTTTGCCAGCAAGTGACTACACTTCGATGACTGCAGCTCTTCTCTGAGAATATCATGGGGTGGAAGAGCAAGAAACCTAAGAGCTTTGCTCCAGGAGGTTTTTCTCTGTGGCTCAGGTCTTCCCACCCTGCACCTCCAGCTGTTTTGATTCCTTGTAGCAGTGATTCCTCCACGAGGAAAACGTTAGCCTGAAACAGTGGACTCGGAGCCTTACTGCAGTACATTTTTTTTTTTGCCTCTTTTCTTAAGGAAGTCTCAAATTCTAATAGAGATCAATAGCTGACGCCCACTGCCTGTAAATGAATGTAAAGCAGTGCCTCCTCCAAGGAACTCTAGGTATGTGACGGGCATAAGCCCGACAGACAAGGAGCCTGAAGCTATGGGTGTCCCCAGCACACAGCATGGGTAGCTCATCGGAATACATACGGGGAGTTCCATGGCTGTGATTCTGCGTGGCTTCGTGGTCTGTGACAAAAGCAAGCAGAGCAACATGCTGACATCATGACAGATAGATTCCTGGACATTATTTTTGCAGGCCTGCTCAGTATAATTTCCTGATGAAGTCTGTAGATAAAATGGTGCTGCACATTTAGTCTGGGAAAGCCTCTGAGTAGAAAGAAGACAGCTGCAATGTGGGCCCGAGTCACTTTCTTTTGGGGGGCATTGGGAATGTATTACCTGGAGAACTACAGGCTCACTCTTCTATTTGGGAAGAAAAGGAGTCAGCATTCTTAGAACTATTCAGAACATATTTTTCATGCTGAGACCCACCTCTGTAGAATGCAACAGTATTATTTCCTCTCTCCCCTCTTTTTCTAATCCTCTTCAGAGTACTTTGCTGCTTCCCCTGGATAGATTATTTTTCCTTTTTTTTTTTCTCCTAGGAGAACTGTGGCCATTTGGCTACGTATGACAGCCACAGGGCCCTTTGTGTTCCAATGACTGTCCATCCCTGTGTGCTCGTCCTGCAGTAGTGAGCTCAGATGGGCGGGTAGCTTCTGTCCCTTTTAGAGTTATTTGTACCATTAAAGAACACCAGCACACACTCAGTAAGATTTTGTTCCTTTTGAGTATGTCAGTTGGCCGCCCCTTTATCGAGTCATCTTGAGCCTTGCAAAGCCAGCCTCATTTCATACTGTAAAATGGTGCAAACCCAGGGTTTTATTACCTAAGAAAAAGATGGATGGGCTGTTTCATTTTTATTCTAAAGTCACTTGTACTCCTGCTTTTAATAAGATATTCTTTTTATGTTTATTATGGAATGTTGTGAGCCCACAAATAGCTTTCTGTTTGCTAGAAGTGCATCGCCACTAATGAACCTGCCTGTTTTCTTTTAAATGGTGAAATTTTCTTAGTAGCTTTTTGGAGTCAGTTTTCATGACATCATGGGGCTATGTCTCCCACTGGTTCATTTGCAGTGGAAGGAGATTGTCAGAGTTTCCTTGATAAAATGTTTATGGGCTTAAGAGGTTTATGAATCAGCTGTAAATATTTGCTCTGGGTTTATGAGACCTCTCCTCATAAACGTTGTGTGTTTATCTACTGCTCATTGAAATGCCTTTAGAGAATCAATTGCTTAGGGCACAGAGGCACAAGGATGGGTTGTATGTGACAGAGTTTAACAGGCCATATTATGAGCAACCCTAAATTTTGTGTATGACTTTATTTTTCAAGCAGCTGGGTTAAAGTCACTATTTTGGGGCACAAAGTTTTTATTTTTTAAATCCCATTCTAGGTCTGACTTCTGGGGTGCTTTATAAGGTGATTTCTTTAGACCAGCAGAGAGTGGCAGAGTTCACTGTCTTTCTGATGCTGCTCTGGAGACGCGGGCTGGGGAGGGGCCGCTGACCTCGTGGTCGTCTGGGCTGGATAAAAGAGTGAGCATTAAAGAATAGAGAGCCTGTTTATTGGAGGAGGGGCTAGAAATGTAGCTTGTAATGAGTTAAAATTTGGTCTCAGCAAAATTATTGTCAAAATACTAATAACATAGATTAGAATTGCAGCAAAGGCTCTCAAAGTCAAAGTTGAGAAATGTAGACGCTGTGATTTGAAGCCATAGAACCGTGGCTAATGGGGATGGCGTAAGGTGCTGCGGGGAGCTGCAGCCTCATGTGAGTGAAGTTTCCTGAGGCAGAAGGACTCATCGCTCAACCAGAGTCCTGCGCAGTCGTTCTCTGGTGGCTGCTCAGGGACTGAGCTCCCTGCTCATGCCGCCTCCTAGCTTTCTGTCTTCCTCATATACAGTCTGGGATTCTGTCCTCAGTGATGGGACAGGACCGCCTCAGCGGCTCCCTCAGAACCCTCGGGGAGAGAGGAGGAGGCTTCTGGTGCATGATGCAGGCGGAAGAAGAAATCTAAGAAGAGTTCCCGCTTCCCAACCAGACAGCCAGTCTCGGACTTCTGACTCTGAGGGTGAACCTCTGTGACCGGCTGATTCTCTAACCTGAGCTCCCCTTAATGCTTCCTTCTGTGAGCCTCAGGGCTTGGAAGGACTGTGAGGTCCTGCCTCTGGAGCACTAGCGGATAGTGGACACCTAAACACGGCCAGCTCTTAGGACGCTCGCTGGGAAGTTCCTCTGATGGCATGTGGTCACAGCTTGGCAGGGACTGCAGGAGGGCAGAGTACAAGTGGAAGCCAGACAGTGGGGCAGTCAGACAGTGAGAAGTCCGACTTCGTCTGTGACAGGTTTGCTAACCTCAGACGCTGCACCAACACACATGCTCAGTGGTGAGTTACTGCCTCTGACGGGTTAATCAAAACGTGAATTTGGCAAAAGGTACCCGGCTTGTTTGGGAAGAAGGCATCATGGGCAGCAGTTTGGGTGCCACCTGAGGTCTTTTCCAGAGTGAACTGTGTTCTCTTTGGGATATTTTGCTGTGTTGTAGCAGCTGTAAAACTCCTGGCATCACCCCTTCATAACTGGGAACTCTGGACCCGTTGAATTTTTGAGGGGAGCACATTTCTGTGTGAAGGGCCTAAACATCCCTGGGTGAAACAGGGTGTTGAGAGAGAGACAGAAGAAAGGCTTTCCCTTCAGATGTTTTCTTCTGATTCTGAGTCATTTTACTGGTGTAAAATTTGAGAAATGCTTCCAAGGAACTCGGATTTGGAAGGCAACATTTAAGCTTGCTGCCATAAAAATTACCCTCTTCTGTCAAATGCTGGGACTACTTAGAATATAATGAGAGAATTACTTTTCCTACTTTAATTGAAAAGTCCTAGTAGGAAAAAGTGATAGCTTCCCATCGCTAGTTCCCCTGGCCCATCTGATGGGACATAACTCTTCCTATTAATCCCATGCATTTCCTCTTGGCCATGAAATTGGCTCTTCCTTGCAAAAGATACCTGGGTTGAATATCAGCATTCATAGAACATTCTTGGAAGAGAGGAGCCTCTAACCTTTGGGAGCTGTCATTTGTGTATGGGGTAGCTCTTCCTGATGGGATTTCTTTCACTATGATAGCCTTGCAAGTAAGTTAACATACTGTGGAGAGCTTCATACGTCTTTCCATTTGAAACATAACATGTATGCTATGTATATCTTACAGTGCATCTTTTGGTGCTTTTTAGTAAGTACAGCCATTCCTTGGGGCATAAGCTTGCGTCCAGTGGACCCATCCCTTTACTTTTCTACTGTAAATTTATACTTTAGCATTATAGTAGCCAGCTACTCTGTATCCCGTAGTACTTTTTCCTGAGGGATACAGGAAGCAATCTGTGTGTTTACCCACTTGACAAGTGGCAAGGAATGTGCACATGTGCAGAAGTGGCAAAATGAGACTTTATGCTCTGTCTAACTGGCTTTGTGTGTGTTTGCGGAGCATCACAGAGGGTCCAGTAGACCCACTCCAGGATTTATTAAAAAAAGTTTTCTTTTGATTTTTCTGGTAGAAGTAGCCTAACTCAGTACAGTGGCACATGAAAAACCACATTTGCGAGCTTTAGAGAAGGTCAAAAGTGAATCATCAGATTACTCATGCATGGATGATGAAGATGATCCATTATGGTAAAAGACAGCCTTTTATAACAAAAGAGTGGTGTGTTGTGGATGATGATGATGACAGTGATGACTTGATGTTGGCTTTGTGAGCTAAAGTCCCTGAGAAGTGAAATGGAGCAAGAATCAACTGATACAGACACAGGGATGCAGACCTCCTTGATTCAGATGATAAAGAAAACAGCAGTGTGAGTACATACTTGACTAGTCGAAATGTCGCAAAATGGCATACAGCCAAACTGAACGATCCGGTGTTAGAACTAGGTCCAAAAATATAGTGAGAGTCTTGGCAGGGGTGAAGCGTATTGGTTAGAATGCCAGCAGTGCCATTCAGTGCTGGAAATTGTAACAGACGAAATGCTACAATATGCTGCGAAACATACAAAGGCTGACATGCAAGTAAAATGTTCTGTATGCACCAATAGCCATATTAAAAAATATTGTGACACCCCACTAGCTGAACGGAAAGCATTCATAGGTCAGCTCTACTTAGTACAGATTTCTTATGGTAATTGCAGGAATGTAAAAGACTTATGGAAAAGTGATGGCTCAAAATGTGGCATGAAAGTTTATGCCCTTGTAGATGTGAAGACTTACGCTTTTAGTTTAGACATTTATTGTGGAACTCAGCCATCAGATCCTTATTCATATAGCAGTAAACCGAATGGTATTGTATATAGACTTGTTCCCATCACCCAGACTGATTGGAATGTGACATTTGGTGATTGGTCTGCTGATTACCAGTTGATGTGACATCTGCTAACAGCACAGGTTGAGCAGCACAGGAAGTGTGTGCAGGACAAAGCAGAAATTCCAAATGAAATGTTGCAATTTCAAACCAGAATTGTACAGTACAAACTTTGGATTTCAGAAAGACAGAACTTGGGCCTTATATGTGGCAAAGGAAAGCAAAGTGGTACTACTGATGTCAGCAGTTTACTATGAGGGAAATACTGACAGGGAAACCTCGACAAAGTGGGAGCTTGACATGGAAACTTTCAACAACAAAACCTAGAGGTGGAGTACATATTCTTCAGCAACTTCCATGTCACTTGAAACACAGAGCATGTGGGAACTTACTTCTGATGTTCTTTTTTAGACTTTGCACACCAAAAACCAGTCAGTGTTGAAAATTTTGATGCTTTTTTATAAACAAATATTAAAAACTCAATACTTTATTTTTGTGATTTTTTTTTTTTCCTGTTAAGTACACGTTTTTTAATGTAATAAAACTCACATAATTAAAATTAATTCAGTAGAAATATTCTGAAGAATAAACATGGGTCCCTGATGATAAAATTAATCTTACGCTCTAAAGGCTACATGTTTTGGGAGTTGATGATCTCCCTTTGAGCCTGAGAGTGAGGATGTGTGCAAATTTAAAACAGTTGCGATTTTCAGAGTCGTGATGTACATTGGATTGTGGATCTCCTTGTTCCTGGTGATTGGAGAAACAGATCCTGCTGCTGTGAGTGGCCCTGAGGGCTGCGGGAGGGCTGTGTCCCAGCTGGAGAAGCGGGCACGAGGGTGTTGGGCAGCTGGTCTATTTTTGTCACCAGCTTGCCAATGCTGAGAAAGTCCTTTCGGAGTTTCATTTTCCCTGCTTTAAAATGTCATCAAAGTCACTGTGAACTGAAGTCCCTTGTGACATTAACATATTCTTGTATAATCTACAGCCACAGTAGGTATCCAGGAGTGCCTGTGTAGGTCAAGGTGCATACTGAGTGCTGGAAGACTCTCTTTCCCCAAAGGCTGGAGTTCTGCCCGGGCTAATACGCTGTTATCAACAAACCAGCCCAGAGAGGATTTCCATTCATTTGCCCGAGATATTGCTCTTGATTTTGTCAGAGGGTCAAAGAAGGATTTTGCCATCGTTTCTTCCGTCAGCGTCTCTACAACCACACACTGAAGCGCCACAGAGAATTCAATATCTGAGTAAACCGCTGTGTTAGTTTGCTTCTTTTATGAAGGATTTTCTGATCCTAGTTGAAGCCAGTGGCTTTCCATTCTCTACCCTAGTATTGATATTCCTTTTCTGTTTGTTTGTTTTTCTCAATAGAAGATGGCTCCAGCTTGGAAGAAACCGGTTTTAACTGGGGAGACTATTTGGAAGAGACAGGGGCTAGGGCTGCCCCTCACACATCCTTCAAACATGTAAGTAAAGCAGCTCATGTCTGCTCTGTGAGGGAGAAGTGGAGGGAATCTGCAGTGGAAAGAAAGGAATGCAAAAAAGAGGAAATTCAGCCAGATTTTCTAGGAATAAAGAGATGTGGAAATAAGGTGGTTTTCACAGATAGCTGCAGATAAGATAGGTAAGGCTCGCTGCAGTAAACAGAAGGCTAGCAATCCTGGAAAGAATGTGCAACTTCTAATATCTTAGTAGGTTCATAGCTGTATAGTGTTACTGTGAACTGATGTTTTGGAAGGATGCATTACATTTTCACAGCAATTTATGGGCAGATGTATCGAATGAGATACTCTGAAAACATTTAGATGTAACACAGAATCATCCTCACCAGTGGTATTTCTTTGGATAATGCAAGTAGGATCCCCACCAAGACAAGTTCTAGAAAACCGAAAAACTTGAGTTCGTGCAAGATTGCTGCTTAGGTGTGTGCTCTTGATGATCTCATTAGGAACAAAATAATGAATTTCAAGACTGAGTTATTAGCTGTGGACCATTGTTTTAATCAACTAGAATTTCATTCTGAGAAATCTCCCCCACCCCCACCCCACGGATTACCCAGGGCAAAGATTCAGCAGGAGTTTCATAGTCAAATTGGTCAGTTTGTTAATTTTCCTTTTGGTTCCTTGGCTGAATGAGAAAGCCTGAACTTTTTTTTTTTTAAATTTTAATAAGACATTCTAGTCTTTGGGCGGGTGAAGTGGTTTTTGGAAAGGAATTTAAGACCTTGTTAAATCTGTGTGCTCTGGTCAAGGTAGGTTGGAGTCCCACTTCTCTTTTGATACTCATCATGTGATAACTTAGTATGAATGTGATTATGGCCATTTAATAGAACAAAGAACTGGATATTAAAATACAGCAGAACCAGAACTGTCCTGGCAAACAGATGGACTATGGTCCTCCGAAAGTCAAGTAACAGGTACAGCTTAAGATGCTGGTGTGATTTTGTAGTTTCCTTAAGAATATTTGGGAAAGAGATACTGATTGACACCTTCTCTCTTTCTCTCTGTATGAAGAAATCTCCATTTTCACTCTTTGTGGAGTCACTGTTGTTTTCTGTGATTTATCAGTTCTCCCACTTCCCTTTCAAACGGTAGTTGGTGCCCTGCATGGCAGGGCAGAGTTCCACATTTGTCTTCCAGAATGCAGACTTTCCCAGACCTGTGTGCCAGATTTAAAGGAAAATTAGCAGTGGACTCATGAACAATTGATTTATGATTCCATCATTTCCTTTAGCAGATACATAAGCTTTAGAATGTTAAGACCTACCAGGCTGGAAAGCTTTTTCGGGGGCAAGGAGACGGGAAAGGCATATAGGTCCTAATGAAAAAGAGAAACAGAGAAGTCCGTTTTCTGGGCTCACACTGTCCAGGCAGTAGCTACCAGCGCTTGGAACTGTTGGTGCTTGAAAACCTTGCAGCCCAAATTGCTATTTGATGTGGACAGAGAATCACAGTGTAGACTGCGTTTGGAAGGAAGATTCTCTCATTGTCATTTCTTATACGGGTACACGTTGCGATGATGAATATGTTGGAAATGTATTATAAAATTGATTTTACCTGTTTTGAATCTTCTAGAAGTTTTAGCATTACATTTATAGCTTAGATTTACTTCTTCTAGACAAATACATGCCTATTGTAGGACAACAAAAATACTCTTTTAAAGTGCTATGTTTTTAAGCAGTTCTTACAGTCTTTTGGAGGTGTGTGTCTAGTAGAGTAATGGTCTTCCTGTGTTTCTTGTGCTTTAAGGTGGAAATCAGCATTCAGAGCAACTTCCAGCCGGGAATGAAATTGGAGGTGGCCAACAAGAACAACCCGGACACATACTGGGTGGCCACAATCATCACCACCTGCGGGCAGCTGCTGCTGCTGCGCTACTGTGGTTACGGGGAGGACCGCAGGGCTGACTTCTGGTGTGACGTGGTCATTGCCGACCTGCACCCCGTGGGGTGGTGCACACAGAACAACAAGGTCTTGATGCCTCCAGACGGTGAGCCCACATAGTCGGGGAGGCTTCAGCTTACAAGCGAGCATCCTTCCAGCGCCTGTAGTCACTGCAGGGGCAGAGAGAGTCCTCATAGCGACCTGATTGGGCCTCCAGCTCATCACAGATCGCTTCTCGGATGTCATTTGCTGGAGGCGCTGGGGCGAGGGAAGTGGGTGTATATTCACGCATCAGAGTTGCTCCTGACCATTGTGCCATCTGTGGCCTTTGCGAGGTAAAAGGTCTAGAACTCAGCCCTCAGGTTGCTTCTGGAGGTCAGAAAAGAAGCGCTGAAGGGGTGCCTTATTTGGGTCTTGTTTTCTCTTTGGTGATTAGTTGTGTTGCTTTTCTTCTGTTTTAGAGAACTGACATATTGAATAGGACCACAGAGCCCCTTTAACTGGTTTCCCTAATAAATTTTAATCTTTCTTGTGGGGAGACTGAGGGTATGAAGCATTTAGAACTCTAGATAGGAGACAGGACATCATTCAAGGGAGTGGTCAAAGCTGACAGCGATAAGATCAGGTTGCTACAAACCAGTGGTTCTGTGCTGGGTGGTCCCCTGCATCCTGTGCCCCTGGGGACAACGAGCAAGGTCTGGAAGTATTTTTGGTTGGGGTTGTAGGGGGAGAGAGGTGCTACGGACATCGGGTAGGAGGAGACCAGCCCTGTTGGTGAATCGGCCATGTACCGGAGGCTTCATAACTAAGAATTCTGCCCGTAGGCTGAGAGTGGCGTGGGAGCGACTGGGCTGCGTGTTACAGAGGCTTGAAAGAAACTTGTCTGGTCCTGTGAGTGTGAGAACTGAGGTCAGCCAAATATTTGACTGTCAGAATCGTGCTCTGCCTGTTGTGCTGTGCGATCCTGACAGCAGTTGTAACAGAAAATGCCTCCCACCACCAGCCAGTATACTTGTTTGTTAGGTGCCCAGGTCGTAGTTCCTCTTCCAGAACCGGTTGCTCCTGTCTCTTAGAAATGGCTGGACACTGTGATGCACATTGTATAAACCGATCCCCGGCTGACAAGCCATTCTGCCTCTGTGCCTCCTGCTCGCTTATCTCATATCAGCCCTACACCACCGGCGATCAGGGCCTGATATTCTGGGAGTGATACTGAGCAGTGTCTGTTGACGTAAATAAATCTGCCTCCAAATCCTGGGTGTTGTTTCAGTGTTTCTGCTTACTGTTGCACAGTGACACCTGAAGGCTTGCAATGCTGCCTCTCAAACATGTGCCTGTCCTCCCGGGACTCAGCTACTTCCCTTCCTTTTGAAATGACTTGTATGTTTTTCGAGGTAACCATGGTATTAGCACCGCTGTAACCTTTCACTGTATTTGCATCTTACGTTTTTTTTCAGGTTATGATGTGTTGTTTTTATGAATGGGGGGAATTGTCTTTTTTTTTTTTAACACTACTCTTTTGTTATGCATGATCGATAACCTGGTAAGGAGGGACTTATAAAAAAATGGCTAGAGTCTAAGAGGTACATTTATGTGACATTTGTTGCGATTGAATGTTGCCTTGACCTTAGCTGGAATCTAGACCCTTGTCTCAGAAGGAGGAGGAAAAAGGTCTTCTGTTTTGGATCTTTGTATCTACTCTGTCCTGTGCCTGGAGCTGGTTTCCTCCCTCTTTCCTCCTCCTGTTCTGGCTGTCAGTTTATCCATCCCTTCCACCACACCACCAGATTAGACACCACCTGTGCTCATTTGACGGCATAGACAGTTGGGGTAGTGTTGATCATGTCGCAGCTATGCTTTGTGTATGTGTGTGTGTTACTGGGATTGGAACGCAGTACCACACTGAGTGAGTGCATACTAGGCAAATACTCTATCTACCATTGAGCTACATCTCCAGCCCTCTTAATTTTTTTATTTTGAGGTGGGTGCTTTCTGTGTTACCAAGGCTAGGCTCTTCTGCCTCAGCCTTCTGAGTAGCTGGGATTGTAGGCATGCAACAGCGCACTTTGTTTGTATAAGTTTAGAATACAGTTTACACACCATAACATTAATCACTTTCAGTTCAGTAGTTTTTAGCATATTCACCCCCAAAGCTTATCACCTCCAAAGTTGCTTTTTCTTCCCCTTCCCATAGCCCCTAATCCACTTTCTGTTTGTGTAGACCTTCCTGTTCTGGACATTCTACACATATGGAATCACGCAGGTTCGTATTGTTTGGTTTCTTCCACTAATATAACAGCGTCAGCCCTCATGGGAACTGTGGCTTCTTCAGGGAGTCCTTTCTTTTCAAGTGTGTATACTATGCGGTTGTATGGATCTGTCACACTTTGTTTCTGCATTTGTCAGCTGGTGGACATTCGGATGCAACTCTCCTTCCCACTGTGTGGCTGTTTGAATGTAGCCAGATTTGCAGTCCTGGACACTGAGCTCCAGTGTGTGAGCTCACACTCCTGCGTGCCCCAGAGCAGACATACACTGCCTGTGCTGGAGCGGCTCTCAGTCAGGGATCAGTGAGGAATTGGATGATCAGCTGAAGAAAGCTGGAATGCTGCAACAGTCCAAGCTTCACGGTTGTGACTTGGTCTGGGAGTGCGGGGACCTCCTTAACCTTTCTGCTTGTGTTTTCAGTTAGTAGTGCCCATGCCTTCCTGTCTCTGAGCCTGCGTTCCTGCCTTCCCGCTCCACGGGAGCTTGCAGATGGGTGCTGGAGAATGGCTGCTGATGGGTCAGGCTTCATTTTCACTCCCTTTCCTGTTCCGCATGAGCAGATGACAGAGTGAAGAGAGGATTTGGGGCTGAACAGCACCCTGCAATGCTTTGGGGGATGCCTGCTTCATGTGGGCCCCACTCTGCTTTAAGTGGTCATGAATGGAATTCTCAGCTCTGGCTTTGGATTAAAACTGCCACTCAAGTGAGAAGATGCAATGTAACATTCAATTATTTAATCTTCCTGTGATTGCTGACCTGTTGAAAGTAAATTTGTCTTGATGAATGAATTGTAGTGCTGAGATCCTAGGAAAATACCTGTTCTAGTTAGAGAATTAGAAGTAATCCCTTCCCCAACTCTGCACACAGATGCCACGTAGACAAACCCTCCCTCACCCGGGATCCGCAGGCACATGTGGGGTCGTTGGGGGGAGACATAGACACACTTGAAGCCCCGAGAGGAGGAGACCAACAGCACCATAGAATCAAGCTTGACTCCTGATTGCTGACGCTTCTATCATCCCACTCATAACATACTCTTAAAAGGTTGACAACTGAGTAGCTGCATGCCCCAGGGAAGGATGTAAGACGATTGCACCTAGTAATAGCTGGTCTGGTGACTAGCTTTAGAAGTTCTGGAGGACCGATATTAGCACCATAAGAGCTCATGGGTTCATCTGGTAAAAAGCTCATGGTGTTGCTTGAGAGCTCAGGTATCATCGGGGACCTGGCCAAGATCCCCAACTGCCTGTATGAGGGGTACGGCAAAAGGAAATAAGAAACAGACAAATTTAATAGTGTATGAAGGAGGGCTGGAAGGTCAGTGCCTCGAGATGTGTGGAGACGGGGACACTCTGAGCCAGCCACTATTTATGGGGTGTAACGTGACAGGAAGAGCTGGTGGGAGATTCAAGGTGGGGGAAGACTCAGAGGTCGGTGACTCGGTGGCAAAGGATAATCCTGGGGTGATTCTAGAGGGCGCAGATGATCCCATGCTAAGAAGGATCTTGCCCGGGAGTGGTTTTTAATCTTAGTGGTTTTAGTTTAGTCTTAGTGGGTGGGAGTGGGTGGCCCATCCCTAAAGATTTAATGGGAACTCTCAAGAGTGATATCTATAACCCCAATTCTCCATTTACCCCCCAGGGAAGTATACAGAATTAGCCATTGTGAATTTGTGGTCCCCAGCACTCAGGCATAGTTTATTAATCTCGCTTGGAAGAAAAATGTGACAGGAGTCACAGTTTCATTTCAGAAAGACCACCAGATTTGTATCCTATAGAGTCTGTGCTATTAGGCAAGACACACGGGTGCCCGTAAAATGACAGGTTCACGATGAAAACTAGGAAGACCTGGGAAAAGGGAAACCATTAATATGACGGAAAGATTTGAAATCTATTCAGACAATATCAAGTTAGGCCAACTTGAGCATTTCTTTAGTGCTGTTTTTTAAAGAACTTAAAGAAATTTAGTAGGTAATCAATAGGACTTGAAAATCTTTAGTGCAGAGAACAAAGTCAGGAAATAGCAGGTTCATGGGGCAAGAGTTTTTATTGATTGCTGTAGGACTGGATAATTATTGCTTTGTAACCAGAGGCGGCAGTTCTTCCAGAGGGAATAGAAAAATCTATTTTTTGAACAGGGGATATTTTGTTTGTTTGTTTATGTGGTTTTCTTAGACAGCTAATACCATTTGTAAATTCTGCAACTGAACCTATCCGATATTTTGTTGTGGTTAAACTTGAAAGGCATTGTAGAGTGTTAACATGCGTTATAGCAATCCGAGACAAGCAGAGTGCCGGTTTGGGAGCTCTGTGGTGAGAGGTTTCTTATGGATCCTGGGTGTCAAAGTGGCGTAAAGGAAGGGGCATCGTGGTTAAACTAGAGACCTGAATTCTTTTTGTTTGGTTAGTTATTTGGTATTTATTATTATTTTATAGTGGCGGGGATCAAACCCAGGTGCCAGGCAAGTGCTCTACCCCTGAACGATTCCCCCAGCACAGAGAACTGAATTCGTATTTTTCCCTTACCATCAACTTAGCTCCATGGGTGAGTTCCTCTCAGCCAGCAGTCTTTTTCAGGTTTTTCATTGAGATGTTGGGCTCTCGCTGTGCTTCCCAACTGGCCTCACCCAGGTTGCCCTCATCTTTGAAGGGAGGAGTTATAGTTTAGAAATCTCTGACGAGCTTTTCAGTCTGGAATTTCCTGGTTTCTGATCCTTGTGAGGGAAGGGTGGAAAGAAGGTAGGAATCTCCTTCTAATCTATCTTCTCTAATCTTCCTGTTTAATGCGTGAAGAATGGAGTTCCTTTTGGAATTAGGATCCACACACACAGAGCCCAGGAATCTGCCTGGAGCATAGAAGGAAAATTTCTGTATTCCTGTTGGGATGAAAACGTTTTATTGTTTAAGGGGCATGTTAACTAGGATGAAAATTATTAGGAGTGTCTGGGCAGAATTTCCTTTGGTAAAGAGTTGGAGATTGGGCTGGGAATTTTGCTCAGCTTGTGCAAAACCCTTGGTTCCAGGGCTTGGAGACTTGGATTCACTTTCGGAACCTGCAGAATGGTGTTCAGTCCCTAACTGCGTGGTCAGGGAAGCCAAGTGACGGTCAGTTTGTGTGTGGCAGCCTGGGAGTGTGTGCGAGTCCTGTCCACTGGGAGAAGCGGGAGGAGGAGGTCTTCTCTTGTTGGGCCGCTGTGAAAAAGCTCGACTTTAAAGGACACTGTGGGGTTTGGCCAAAGTAATCTGCCATCTGCAGTCCTGCATTGAAAGAGAGTAGTTTGGTTATTTTAGATGATAGTTTTGCATGGCACATAGAACTCTCTACAGTTCCGTATTTTCTTGTCTTGCTATTTTAAAGTAATTTAATGTTTAAATTAGTGTGAGTTGTCATTATTACATTAGATGTTATGAGGAAGGAAAGCCAGCAGGGCAGCAGACCCAGGATATGTCATTACAATGTGATTCCCCATCAGCAGTGCCTTCATTAGCGAGGACGTCCTCACAGCGACCTGGGCTGGGCGGCCGGCCGGCCAGTCAGTCACTGAGCCGGGTGCTTGCTCCAGCTAATCAGCACTAATCTTTCATATTACAAGTATTAAGGAACATACTACATGAAAGCCTCACTAAGTGCAGTGGGGGATTATGGCCCTTATTAGCGGAGCAAAATGTAAGATGTTTTGGCTTAGTAAATCAATAAGGGTTGATTTATTCATAAGCGCGTGCAAAGCTCGCAAAGGGCAGCTGCCAAATAATTATTGTTTATGGTGATAATGTACGGAAATCATTTAATCCACTGACTGTTTCATTGTTATTTATTGAGAAGTAATAGCATTACTTCTTAATGCCAGGGGCTGGGGAGCTTTGGATTCCTAGCTGGTGTGTACGGGATCCCTGAAAGAATGCTCCTATATTAAATTGCAGGTAAACATGTGTGATGATACGCATCCAGATAAAACCCCTCAGCTTATAAATGGAGAAGTATTTATGTGTGCTTTCTACTGTTGCAATAAAAGTATTGGAATTACAGTGCCTTAGGAATCATGCCACCAATTTTTATTTTCGCCATTATTAAAATTTCTGTGATTTGCATTTCAGACTCCGCAGTCTTGCCAGAATGACTCTATTTACCATTCCAAGTTGAATCACAATTGCTGCAGTTAGTTAATATATAACTTATTTGAATACGGGAATGTTTATTCATGAAGTGTGAGGAGAAAGTGTGAAGATGCCCTTATGCTAAATGGGTAGATCTTGCCAAATTTTACAGCCTGGTCCTGAGACTGTTTTTGGGAATTGCTGTTTTTGCTGTAGTTGAAGAAAGCGAAGAATCGTAAAGGAAGAGATGCTGGCAGGTGATGCATCAGACTCCGAAGTCATCAGACAACAGACTCACCAGCCTACAACCACTGTAAAATAGAATCTGATTGTGCTTTCTGAGACGGCTGGTTTTTGAAATTTGTACTTCATTATTTAAATGATATTTTATTAATGCTAATGAGACTTAATCAGATTGTTTTCTTTGGAGATTTTAAATTATAACTGGAATTCCATGTGTTTACTGATGAGGAAATGTGGTATATAAAGAAAATGTGGCTAAGAAGTATAAAAGCAATATTAATCCTAGTTGACACCTCAGAATTGAGGGGCGCAGAGAGAGACTGATTGACAGTTGAGCAATTTGATGTAGAGAAGAAAAGCACATTGGCATTAAGAAAGAGTAGAGGGTATTTGATAAGTCTGACAGTGAATATCATACTTACACATTGTACTAAGTTGGTATACTTTTGTTAAGATATTTTTGGGTCCTGGTGTGTGGTGGGAGAAAAGTGTAGGCAGGAGACACTTTCTCTGTTGACACCTAATGGGCTTTTGAAACAACTCCCAGGGATTTGAGTCCTGTATAGTGAGGTGGGGAGCCTGTGTAGACATTGGCTATGGTGTAGACCAGGGTAGCCTTGGCTTTTGGAGCCGTGGATGAATGTGTATGTGTGTGCATTTGCATGTTTTGACCTAACTAGTAAATAATTTGAAATGCTTTCTGTATTTACCATCTTCAGATTGCGTCATTAAAACTTCTGAGTGACTAGAACCTTGGGAAGACGAGCCTGACCTCTCCTCGGGGTGCCTCACCTCGGGTGGGCGCTGGAGAATGGCTGCCGGTGGCTCAGGCCTCATCTTCACTCTTTTTCCTGATCTGCATGAGCAGATGGTGGAGTGAGGAGATGGTTTGGGGCTGAAGAGCAGCCTTCTGCCATGCTTCGGGCAATGTCTGCTTCATGTGCCGCATATCCAGATGTAATTGGTCATAAATGGCCTTTTCTGTAGTCGGTCGAATCTACTTTCCACGTGGTGGCTATCACCTGGCGCAGCAGCCTCCTTAAATGGCCACGTGTTTGCTCCCAGAACTTTCCCCTTGCTGGGTCTTCCTTTATCTGTTTGGACCCTGTGCCTGGGTGCCAGGCGTGGACCCAGGGGAGTACAAGCTGACTTTGCATAGTCTTGGAGCACCTGATTCAGATTCTTCCAGCCATGTAGCCCTGCCCCGCCCGCCTTGGGCCAGCACTCCGCACAGTTTCTGTCTGCTCAGAAATGTGCAGAAAGCACAACATGTGAGATTGATGAAAGGGCTCTGAAAGAGATAGGCCCCTTGAACCGCAAGTGAAGTTGTGTTTTAGTCTGTGGAAGGAAGAACAGAACGGAGACAAGAATGTGAAGGCAGATTTGGTGGCTCTTATCTCGCCCTTATCTAAATCAAAGAGTAACTCTGTTTATGAGTGGAAAGTGAACGGTCTACTCCCTGTTCCACATCTGTTGATTCAACCAACCACAGATCAAAAACACTTTAAAACACTGAGTAAGTTCTGAACCTGCGCAGACCTGTTTCCTTGTCGTTATTCCCCAAACAGTGACCTCGTATTTACATTTGTAGGTGTCGTAAGTAACCTCAGGGTGATTTTAAAGTATGTGTAAGTCCTTGTTGTCAATTATTTGACACTTGCTGTATACCACATATTCTCTTATCATGGTCTTCCCGCAGTAAATAAACAAATTATGAACTCTTTCATTCGTGTGCCATAGCTTTCCTATTAAATACAGTTTCTGTCACCCACAAAATACTTTTACTGAGCACCTACTACAGCGCCAGATATCTACAGTTCATTTTACCCTCACAGCAACCTTGTGAACTGGCTGGTGGTCCTCTTATTTTACACTGGGAGAAAATGAGGCTCTTCCAAGGTCAAGCATCTTGCCGGAGATTTTAAGCTACGAGTGATTCTTCCTAGTCCCGAGATCAGTGTTTTAAAAACAGCAGTGGGGAGAGTATCAGTCAACATTTGTTTATTGATTAAATCATATCATTAAGATTTTAGGTTAGAGTGATCAGACGTGCAATATTAGGAAGATGTCACTCAGAAAAGCTGCAGTATTGGCTTCTTGTGGTTTTTCCGAATAGGGTAGAGAGCCACTTGCCCAGGGTGTTTTCCATTTTTTCTTTTTTGGTGGCAAATAAATGGAAGAGCTGTGGTCTGGAACTTCTCTGCCAACTGGTAATCATGAAATTATGTAAAGTTATGTAAAGTGTATCAGATGCTATTTGGGTTTTCCTGTTCTGCATGGGAAAGTGTAAGCACAAAGCAGTGACTACAGGGCTTTCTCTGTGGGGCTGATTGTAAATGAGTTTATTTCCTCCTGCTTCGAAATCCAGCAACATATGTGATTTGAATCAAGTGTGTGTTTGATTGTTTGATTCTGCGTGGACGGTGAGGTTGAATTCATTCTGTGCTTTCTTGGCCTCTTGTTTACACTTTCTCCTGGTTGTTAGCTCTCATTTCCTTCCCTGACAGAGGCCCCTGCCTGTGGCCTCTTCCGGGCCCTTGCCCAGATGATGGTGGCTTCAGGTGTGGCGAGGCCACACTCCCTCCTGGCCACAGCTCCTGCTCTGCGTGGACCCTTCAGTGTCCTGAATGATGCTGTGTCCAGCTTGCAGGGGAAGCTTCCCATTGCCGGCATCAGACAAGGCCCCTGGAACAGCCTGACCATGGGCACACCCGTTTCAGCCCGGGCCCAGCTGTCCTCCTCTGTTTTAACGCTGAGCTTGGAGCCCCAGCTCCGCCTGTCCCTCCCTCATCATGCTGCTGACTCCTGTAGGCTTTTGGACTGGTGTGCTGCCGCTAGCACTGTTCTTTCTTTGCCTTATGAATATGCCTCTTGCTCTTCAGTGCTTCTTAAGTCTCCTGTCATGGTTCATGGCTCATGGCTCTGTATGCCGGGCCGTGTCTCTATTCTAGTGTCCTGCCAATTTCCCTGAGTTCCAGCCTCAGGCCATGTCTGTTCAGGGCCAGGCCAAGTTTCACAGAGTTCCATCCTAGCACCGTCCCTCCAGCTTGTGTCCTTCAACTCTGCAGGTCCTCAGGAAGGGCCTGCCTTTTTACGCAGCTCTGAGGGAATGACTGGTGTGTATACAGGTTGTTTTCTGGGCCTAGAATCATCTTAAAGCTTTGTGAGTCTGATTTTCAATTCAAAGTCTTGGGAGCTAAGATGGTATGATTCAGAGGTAAGTTTAGTACCCTATTAGAGTTCTAAAGAGACACAGCTGATGGGCTGTGTGTCTCTGTAGGGAAAGATTTATTTACAGAATTGACTTAGAGGATTGTGGACGTGTGACAAGTCTAGAATCTGGTGCGGAAGACCAGGAGACAGAGGTTCAGGAAAGAATTTGCAGTTTGAGCCCCACGGCCCTTCTCTGGTGTTGCAGATGAAGCCCCAAGGCCATGGGGAAGTTTTCTTTCTCTGGGGAAGCTCTGTCCTTTCTTGCGTGCAGGCCTTCTGCTGAGTGATCAGCCCACCCACGTCAGGAAAGAGCGGTCTGCTTTACTCAAAGTCTGCAGATTTAAATACAACGGTCATGGCCAAACATCCTCATAGAAACTGCTACGGTAATATGTGAACAAATATCTGGGTGTCACACTGATTCACTGGCTTAGCCACCACAGGTGTGTACTCAGAGGGACGGGGAGTGAGCAGGTGTGTGTGTATTTAGAGAGCAGGAAAGGTTGTTTTCTTAAAGTTGTGTTTGTGTGTGTGTGTGTGTGTGTGTGTGTGTGTGTGAGGGTGGGGGTAATTGGGGATTGAACCCGCAACCTTCACAGTGAGCCGTATCCCCAGTCTTTTATGTTTGGTTCGAAAGAGAGTCTTGGTAAGTCACTTAATTACCCGGGCTGGGCTGGAACATGTGATTCTCCTGCCTCAGCCTCCTCGAGTGCTGGGATTATGGGCCTGCACTATCAGGTCCAGCTAGGACAGTTTTGTGTGTACCTGGTATAACATACCTGCTTTACTATAGGAGATAATATCCAGTTGATGTTTTGGAATACAGATTCTCCTGGCAGGAAACTCTGGGAGAAGCCTGAGGAAATGTCGAGGAAAAGCATGGGTTGTCTGAATTCTGTGTAAGTGTACGTGACAGGGTGACTTGAAAACCAGGTGAAGTGGGTAGCAGGAAGAGGCCCTGACATTGAGCTAGGGGCTCACTGCCTCCTTCCCAGCAGGAGGATCGTGATTTATTGGAGGGAATGCCAGGCTCTGCCTGTGTTCCTCGTCAATTTCCGTAGCTCTCTAGTGGTCTCTGGGAAGACACTTTGCTAATGCAGATGTGCTTCCCAGTTCAGGGTTCTGTGACATGTATTTAAGAGGCTATCAGCTAATTTGCTATCATCACGGGTCATTGTGAACCTCTAGATATTAACAGTTTTACTGAGTTAGTTCTTAGCAGGAGGAACTGGGTGTGTGGTGCCCTCCTGTAATCCCAGTACTGTGGGAGGCTGAGGCAGGAGGATCTCAGGTTAGTTCTTAGCAGGAGGAACTGGGTGTGTGGTGCCCTCCTGTAATCCCAGTACTGTGGGAGGCTGAGGCAGGAGGATCTCAGGTTAGTTCTTAGCAGGAGGAACTGGGTGTGTGGTGCCCTCCTGTAATCCCAGTACTGTGGGAGGCTGAGGCAGGAGGATCTCAGGTTCCTCCAGCCCACCCTGGGCATTTTAGTGAGATCTTGTCTCCAAATAAAAAATAAAAGAAAGGGCTGGGGATGTGACTCAGTGCAAGGCTCTGGGTTCAGTCCTCAGTGTTAGGGCAGGGGCAACAAACTGCCTCATGAGCGACCCTACGCTCATCACTGACCCAGCGTAGCTCGCAGCTCAGGTCCTCTCTTAGAACTGACACTGTCCAGGCTCAAGGGACAGATTTTCTGCCTCGGTTGCTCTCCGAACAAAGGCAGCTATGTCTGATGGCTGTGAGGTTTGGATGGTGGCCTTGCCGTTGTCAAAGTAAAAGATAAATTAATAATGGTCACCCCGCTTCCCCCATGGAGCACACATATAATAGTTTTTCTGCATAGGAAAGTGTTGCTTTGCAGTTGCCCTGAATGTCTTTTTTCTTTTCTTTTTCATTTTTGGTTCCATCTTGTGATTCCAGAGGAACGTGGTAATTAGCACAGAAACTGCAAAAGTTGTGTGTATCAGCTGGGGAATATTTTAGAATATTAAGCAAAATTTAATTGCTCCTTACAGAGTCAATACAAAATACTTCACATTGCTAATTCCTGTTACTCTCACATGTAAAATATAGCTGTAGAAATGACATGGCTGAAGTGCAGCTCTGATTTTTGTTTAACATCAGCAGCTAGATGGCTGCTGAATGCTAGAATTATGGCTAGTTTTATTTTTGTAAACGTTTAGTAAGATTCTGTTCTGCAAAACACTAAAATATTTAATTTATTTTAGGCTAAAATTTTGATGTCCACAAACTATAATCTGGGTTGTATGTATTTCAGTGAGCAGAGTAGAATATTGGAAGAGCAGACTGTTTGGAATAGTAGGACATTCAGGTGAAAAATGGCTTTTTTGGAAAAGAAAATGAT
>NW_004955421.1:23855596-23865537 GCF_000276665.1 Chinchilla lanigera | reverse complement strand
AGTTTATATATTTTGTAACATATATATATAATCTTTTAATTCTTTGTGATTTCTGGAAGTAGAACAACTATTATGTGAACATATCAGTAAGATAATAATTTTGCTGAAATAAAGGAAAATTATATATATATATAATCTTTTAATCCTTTGTGATTTCTGGAAGTAGAACAACTATTATGTGAACATATCAGTAAGATAATAATTTTGCTGAAATAAAGGAAAAGTAAATCAATGGCATCGGTGAGATAGGTAATTTCTTATTTTATTACTCCTCTAAACATCGCTGGCTTACCTGTGGAACACCCAGACACATGTAATAACTACACATAGGCATCGCTGGTATTTTGCCCACTTTCTGTCATATTTAAACTGTAGCTTTTTCATATGCTTTTTGATCGTCATGGTGAGGAATACTTGCCAGTGTGGGTGGAGTAGAACATATATAAAAGATTGTTCACGTGATTGTGACTTTTAAATCTGTGGCAGGTGGACCCTCCACGTGGCTCGGGGACCGGCTCCAGGTTTTCAGAGAAGCTCTTGTGCTCCAGGTTTTCAGAGAAAGCTCTTGTGCAGGCCCTCCAGCACTAAGGGTTCTGTGGCAGGGGTATATTAAGGACCCAGTTTCTGCATCCTCAGGATCTTTCTTCTGTGGAATTGATCTGCCTGGCAATATACCAGTTTTGGCCTTTGTCTCCTCCTGGATCCCGCGTCTTAGCTGATCTTTCACTGTGCTAAGACTGATCTGGTGCAGTGCCCTGAAGTATAAAGACCTTTGTGTCACTAAACACAAAGTACCATTGTTTAAGGAAGGCTGTGGTGCTCAGGGTGCCACCCTTCCAGTCATAACGTCATCATATAACTGCTTATCTTTCTGTGTTTAGTCGTCACACTTTGTCATGTATTTATGTTGTTTTGATAAGAACAAATGAATGATACGTTTAATAGTCTAAGCTGGAAGAATTTTTATTTTATAGTCAAAGAAATGAAAAAATTTTATAGACTATCCATTTTCTTTTTGTTGTTGTTACAGAAAAATAAGATACGATGAGCAACAAAAGACTGTTGAACCTAAAAAGATACGGCATTAGGAGCAGAGCCTGGGGGATGTGGGTTGGTTGTGTAATTTCAAGCAGGAAAAGGAACTCTCCAGACTGATTATTCAGATAGTGCCTGTTCATGTATATTTAAACATGGATTGTGAAGGGTATCAGATCCTTCTATTGTGTGTATTTATGAGAGTGATACAGCAGTGTTATCCAAGTCATATTTGTAATACATAGGAAATTACATCCTTTGTAACTATTTAAATGACTGCAAAATACTTGAATGCCAGATTAAAAATGCAAGAGGGGGGTATGTGTGTGTGTGTGTGTGTGTGTGTGTGTGTGTGCACGTGCGTGGGTTAGTTTTTCCAAATTCCTTTAAGGGGACAGGTGAGCAAGAAAGTTTGAAGACCAGTTTGCACTGACGGTATTCAGCCTTTTTTTGGTTTACCCATTGAACATTTTCCCTTTGTAATTTAATGTTTAGAAATTCTCGGGGCTCTGAACAAATTTATCGTTATTGAACTTTTGCCTAGTTTCCCTTTGAATCATTGGATCCCTTTGGTAATACATGTGCAAGCCTCTCTCCCTCAGCTTTGCTAATAGGAAAAGCAGAAGCAACAGAAAGATCTCGGGTTGATGGGTAGAAATTTGGTCGTGGCTACCAGCAGCTGTTTGTTGATTTTTTGTGTTGGGGGTGGAATATCGGGTCTCAGGCTAAGCATGCGCTGTCGCTGAGCTGCTCTGCAGGCCCTCCAGCCATTGTTTTGATCCACATACTACACAAATGTGACTGAAAAGTAGGATAGATGTTTACATTAAAATTATTATAGCAGAAAACACATGGTGATTAATTCCTCTCAAAATATGCCCCCTTGCCTTGAACACACTTATTCTATCCTTCTTGCCACTTTCTGAAGCAATCCTGGTGATCGTCTTTCATGTCTTGACTTGAGCTGGTGTGACTGCCTTGGTGACCTGAATCATTCAAAATGTTTACCTTTCTTGGTCGTTTTGACTTTGGGGGAAGAGACAGAATTTGTAAGGTGCCAGATCCGTGAATGAGATGAATAAGGACATGGTATAATGTTTTTATTTGACAAATATTGCTGTGAGTGGTTGATCAACAAGGAATGTTAAAAAATTCAGCAATATTTAAATTAAAAAATTTATTACAGTAAGACACATTGCCATAAAATCCCCCTCAGAATAGTCAAAAAACTCCTCCTCACGTTGAACATATTTATGTCATCATTTTGGGCAATGTGTCTTTTACTATAATGAGTTTTTAAAAAATGTAACCATTTATCACAATATTTGATCATCCTTTGGGTTACTGTTGCCATAGAAATGGAAACATTTTTATATCAATCTGTGGAGCATTTATTAAGGTCATATCATGTGCCTGAGGGCCTTTTTGGTGGCATTTTTATGGCATTCTTATTATTAAATAAACATTTTATACTGAAGCACATTTGTAATTCAGTAAAGTTTTGGCTGATGGCGTGTGCTCAAAGCGAGCTTGTTTTTGGCAGTGGATGTGTTATGTGGTCGCTCCTAGTGTACCTATTTATTTCTTGGTTCTTTCCACTCTGCCTTTTCACTTTGTCTGGCCAGGAGGCACTGGAAGTTACTTTGAGACTCTGGTCTCTGGACCTGGATATCTCCCTTCGGGGCTGGGTGGGAACTTCTAGGAGACAGCTCTTCTTTCCTTTTGAATTTTTAAAATTGGACTCGTTTTTAGCCTGTTGTGGAAGTTTAGAAGAGCTGGAGGCTGTCCTAATACTGAAATCCCACGCCCTGACTTCTGCCATGCTCTGCCAAGGATCACATTGAGATTTCCCCATGGCTTGCATTCTCCTGGTATTTAAGTAAAATATTGGTGTCTTTAGAAGTGATTTCTGGACAGTAAGAGTGCTCTTCTAGAAGCCTGTGGTGCAGCTCTCCTGATCAGTGAACGAACCTTGGCAAAGCCACTTAACCTTGGCATCATAGTCCCCATGTTCACAGTGGCTGGTGGATACCTGACCTTGCTGCCTGGGTGACCACGTTAGCCTGGACTTTGGTGTCATATGCAAGCATTGCAAACCTTTAAAGGGCTGGAAGGTGGGAAGGACCCACATCATCACATTTTCCCTCCTTTTTAAATGTAAGAGCTCCTAACAGTTCCACAGTAGGCAGGACTGCAAAGCTGAGGAATGAGTGAGGGCCTGCACTCCCAGAAGGGGCAGCCCAGAAATTCAGCTGCCGAGGTCCAGCGCCAACTCCTTAGCTGAAAGCCCTTTGCTCAGCCTCACCCACTGGCCACTGTGCGCACATAGCATTGTTCCTTATTTTTCCTTGTGATCTTGAAAAATCGTGGTTATACCACCTTCAAAATAGTTATTTTTGCCCTTTTATAATTGTTTATACATACATTGAATTCACTAATCTGATTATAAAACTAAGGCCTTGCAAACATTTTGTAGTCAGAAATAAATACTCTGGATCCTGTTGCTACCACTTAATGAAATATGTGGACGTGGACTAGGTATTGCACTTCTAAACTTCGCGCCCTTCAGTTTTCTTTTGTGTAAACTGGGGATAAAGATAGTGACCTAATGACTGATTTTTGAATGAAATAGAATTTGTATAAACTCCTTAGACCAGTGCTGTGCATGGGAGGTAATAAGAGGTACATTTTCCCTCATTTTTCATCCTTCTGGTTAAGGCTGCTATTTTATCATTTTTAAAACTCTTATCGTGCCTTGCACATAATTAAAGCTCAGCAGTTGTTACAAGGATAAAGAACAAAGGCCCTAAACTAAAACAACATAAAACTAGTTAGTACTGGTGTGTGTACGTTATACATTGGAGAGTTCTGTTTCATCTTACCATACACAGGCAGCAGCAATCTTGTCATTTGATTTTGGAGCCTAGTTCATTTCGGCAGCTGCAGATCAGAAGCAGGGGAAGAGAGCTGCTAGTCACACATCCTGGTACCACAAATAAACAATAACTGCGAGGGAAGACAGAGAAGGACTGGAAAAGTAGACACCAGTGTACGCAGAATCAAATGCCATTTACTGTGGGAGCAAGTTGCACGTCAGGAGATCTGGAGGCTGTGGAGTGATCGTAGAATGAGATGTCAGCTCTCCCATGGCAAAGCAGAATAATTGGTTGTTATGACTCTCAATCCTCAGAAATTTCAAATTTATTTAATGTCTACTGAGTAGGTGACAACAGCAATGTCTAACCTTCAGGACAGGAGGCTGTAGGATGGAGGAAAAAGATTGTAGAAAACTGTCATTCTTGCAACGATCGGTGCTCTGGGAATGGAAATGTCTTATTATAGCAATGGCAAAAATCTTTGATGATACTCAGATCTGACTTCCTGGCTCCTTAAAAGTGGTAGAGCCCTAGCCAACACAGTGATCCTCGAGCTATTTACTTCACACACAGATGAAGACTTGTATTTTGAGATGTATTGAGCTGTGTGGATCAGCTTCCAGACACTCAGGAGGGCATGCACAGGGGAGGGACAGATGCGGGGAGCTCACGTGTTGTAGAATAAGGCTGACCTAGAAGGGTCCTGTCAGATCCCCCTAGAAGGGTCCCTGTGACTTCCCCCTAGAACGGTCCCCCTAGAAGTGTCCCTGTGACTTGCAGGTAGAATCTGTATCCCATGCTCCAAGGCTGGTGAGTCAGCTGAGCTGGAATGCACAAGATCTTGATCGGCAGGAGGGGCCCCGTAGGAAAACCTAGAACTTTGAAGAGGTTGAGAAAAGTACTGGGAAGGATCCAGGCCTGCCTGACCTGACCATGTGGGATCAAGCCAGGTGGGAAGAGAAGGGAAGGCAGTGGGGCCATGGGTGCCACTTTGCGGGGTTAGAACAGATTATCTGAGTGAAGCAACTTGGGGAGGAGCGGGTGTGTGTTAGCACCAGGTAGCAATTTAATTTCAGGATGCATTGATGAAGTAGTGACATGACCTCTTGCCTTTTTGAGAAGTGGCTTCCACAGCGGACACTGTAGAACTGGGATTATTTTTGCTTTGATACTAGTAGTCCTTAGCGTGCACTTCCCAAACACAGATGCCTTGGGGCAGTGACTGGCAAGAGGATGGGGGCGGGGCATCAGTGGGCTGAGCTCTGAGGATGCTGGGAAGGCAAAAGGTGGAGAAGAGCAGAGACTGCGGGGAGGAGAAGCCGGCTGCATCCCGTTGTGCCAGAGTGAGGTCTGTCTGCTTGAAATGAACACAGAAGTTCTGGGAGCAGAACTGGGATGTTTGGAGATGATGCTCCGGGGATCACAGTGACGCGGTCAGCGTGGGATGGCGCTGAGCCTTTGGAGATTGAACCAAGACAAGGCTTAATTGACTGAGTTGTTTACTCTTTGATGAGCCAATCCTCACGCTTCCTGTGAGGCTAAGGACAGGGTCTGAGGTTTTCTTTGTGATTTCATGAGTGGGAATTTGAAGATGGTCAGCGAGGTTCACAGTGTAGTTTCTTGAGACTTGAGAGCCACAGGGTGGGCTGGGGCTCAGAGAGGCGGGGAGTGGCTTGGTGAACGTCCCTCCCCTGTGGATTGTGGCGTCAGGGCTGTCTTAACCTCACATTGCTGACCCTTCTCGAGGTGTCTCACCCTTACCAGGGCGGTGAGAATCCCTGTTCTTTCTGCTTCTGAGCACTTGAAGACCGTGAGATCTAGAGGCCTCAGAAAAGACTGCTCCCAGTGTCCGCCCTTGAGGTTGTGGGTCCACCGAAGAGCTCGCATGCAGCCCCTGCCAGGCCATGTCAGTGTCAGAGCAATTGTCTTTTCTCACAGGGCGGGTGTTAGGCATTTTTAAAAGACTCTACCTGCTTTCCAAAGAGTAGCACAAATCTAGTTACCTCTACCAGCTTTGAGCGTAGAATAATTACACAAAAGGAAGCACACCTGCTTGCCTCTCAGAATGTTCATAGGGTGTGCAGGAAGAAGTTACAGCCTATATTTTGAAAGAGATTTAATCAGAAGAAATGCTGAAAATTAGAGGAGAAACGTGATTTTAAGGGGTTTTATAATTAGTGTTGTGATTGTCTCTTATCAACTAAGACTTGTTAAGCATAGTTGATGAAACAATGTGAATTTTTAAAACATAAAAATGTATATTTGTACAGCGGTTACTCAAGAGTCCTCTGAAGGCCCATCTTGAATTATAGGAACAATCGAAGGCTATTAAAATAACTGCGATTACTTTCTTAGAATAGATAGTTATGTCAGTCTATTACCAGTTGTTCAGCTTGTTTCTTAGAAAATTATGCAATGAATATGTTTAGAGATCATCGCAAAACAAAATAACTCTCCCGATCCACAGGGATGCCCCTACTGCCCTCAAACATAGTCAAAACTTTCCTAACATCTCCAGAGAAACTGAAATGTATTAAATATATTCATCTTTTCTGTAAGTGTGTGGGTTTTGGGGGTCATGTAGAGATCGAGGGATGATGTATGTGCCTGTGTAGTGTTGTTTGGAGGAATATCTGATCAGATTGGTTTGTGGAGCGAAACTATTCATTTCACGTTCTTCGTCTGTGCCTCTACTGTGTGATTTGTTGACCCATCAAAATTAATTTTGGATCCCTAGTGTACATGGATCTTTAGATTTAGAAGTACTGCTTATGGTCTTTTCAGTTAAATGTGTGCACTTATGTGGCCTTTTGGGGTGGATTTCTGTGAAGGATTATGCTGGGAAGAGGTTAAATAAATAATGAACCTGCAAATGAATGTCAGTTAAACATTCTGTTAATGTAACTGGCAGCAATACTTGCACATTTAAATATAGTATGTTTAGATCAAGTTTAATATTTTTTTGAAATACTTGTTCACTTAGTTCTCAGTTTAACTTTTAGCAAAATAAACTTTTACATCTAGAGTACAGTTCTGTGAATACTGCCTGTTCAAATATTTAAAACGATTTTGAAGTGGTTTTTTTAGATACAAAGAGATTTGGTGATTCTTGAATTTTTTCTCCACCTTCTAAATTAAGAGCCCCTCCCCTCCCTCTCCCATTTTCCTTACTCTCTCTTTCTCTACTTTTTTAAAATTGCTCTTTCCTGAGGATGTTTAGCTGACAGCTGATTTGAGGGCTTGGACTAAATGGTTTATGTATTAGTATACAGCTGCCATTCCAAAAGGCCCTGAAAAAACTGTGCTTCAAATTAATTCAGGGTTTTATTTTCTTCTTCGTTCTTCTCCACATTTCCTAATAAGAAGGAGGGCCAGCTGCCCCCCATACCCCCTTTTTGCAGGACTGAGCCACCGCCTTTCTTGCAGGCCCCTTGGGAGGTGAAGTCCCTAACCAGGGGGCTGGTTTTACCTAAAGAAATCAGGGAAGAAAAAAAGACCTTGGGAAATAGTCTCTATCACATTTCATTTAGTTAACAAAGTTTTTTTTAGGTTTACTGTATTAGGTTTTAAATACATTTTATTTTTTGGAAAACATCTCAAGAAAAATGTAAAAACAATCTTAAAATATAAAACCAAATCTTTTCTTTTTTTGAGAGTCAGAGATGTTTAATTTGTGGTCTTTGTTGTTGATTAGGATGTATTAACTTTCACCTGTATTAACTTTTAAAGAGATGGATACTGTATGTCTCCAATATTTTCAGGAGATAGTGATTCTAAAAGGCTTGTTTTAAAAAATTATCTGTGTCCTGCTGACATGCTGCATGGTACCTTTCTCTTACTTGTCTTTGTTTTTTCTTTGGGAGGGTGAGTGGGTGGTGCTGGAAATTGAACCCAGAGCCTTGCATGTGCTGAGTTTGCAGTCTACCACTGAGCTACACCCTACCTCCCTTTATTTCAAGGTTACTGTCTTGTGAATTGTTTACAATAAGTACAAGAGATCTGAAAAGCTCCTCAGGAGGACACAACACCACAAAACTTTCAAACTGTGGCATCAAAAGATCCTAAAAGGGTTCAGAAAGAAAACAGCACAAACAACAAAGTGCACACAAGACTGTTGAGTATTTTGATCCAGTTAGCTTGCACAAAAGATAAAAGCAAAATTTATATAATGTGTATAATATGGTGCATGCACATAGTCCGATGTTAGGCTAAAAAATAGGCCAGTAGCTCCTGCTGTTAGGACTTTAGTTTTGAAATAATTAAGAGTGAGGAAACTGGGAGATATGAAGATCACTGAACTAAGGTGTTTATTTTTGCCTAAGACGTGGTAGGAACTGAGTGCTTGGCTGAGGAGTTGTGATTCCTTCAGTATTTAATAAATGTGACGAGGAAGCTTGATTGGCAACTTGATGGCCTTGGGGGCCACCACCCAGGCAGGGTGGTAGTAACACGCCAGGGGCTCTGTATCTGGTCCCTGACCTCTTCTTGTCTGGAACTGTTTGTGTGTTCTGCTTCTCAGCTCCCATGAACTAAGTATCTTTGCTGCTCTATGCCCTTCTACCATCATGTTTTTTCCTTGAAACCAGGCACATATGGACTGATGACTCTAAAACCTTCTCCTTTAAATTGTGTGTTGGGAATTTTCTTTCAGCAGTGGGAAAGTTGACTAACCTAAAAATGTCAGAGGATGTTCTTGACACTCAGAGGAGACTCTGAACTAAGTAGGTGGAGTCTGTACTGCCCACAGGACTTCGAGTCTAGTTAGTTGGGAATTCTGGTGAAGAAATGGATGAGGGGGTGAATGTTGTTTGTGCACGTGGTGGAGGATCAGGTTAAGGTGGTGTATCTGGTGGACCCGGGGAGAGGAGGAACAGACGTCGGTGTTTGGTTATTTACTGGTGAGTGCCTTGTCGGCACTCAGATCCCTCTGTAGTTGTTGGTTTTGCCATGAATGAAGGATGTGAAAAAATTTTAAGCCGCTAGTTTATTAAACTGTGATTTTCTTATACCTTAGATAACCTAAAACTGTCTCCAGGTGACTCTATGACTTCGAATCAGCAACCTCTAGAATGTGCAGTTTGTTGTTCACGGACCCTGGCAAGTTGTGAGGTGTCTCAGACGTCACCTAGTCCCCTCAAGGCAGGAAGTGGGGCCTCCAGCCTGTTCTTTCGGCCTCAGCAGAGCCTGCTTCTTCCGCAGTCAGCTGGCTGCCCGTCTCTGTCAAGCCTGTCACTTTGCTGTTTTCCTGCAGATCACCAGGAATCAGTCACAGCCTTCTTTTATAATCTGTACCTGTGTGCTGTTGCTCATAAAAATTAATTGTAAGTTACAGACAGAACAGCCAAGTGAGAACTTTTTTTGTTCCCTCATCCTTTAGGTTTGCCTTCTTGTATATGGAACTCATGTTCCTAACCCATAAAATGTGAAAAGTTGACTATTAGGGAGACGCGAAGACAAAATAGTTCCCTTCCTCTCGTATGAAGCGCATGAGTGCATGCAGATAGGACGAGGGTTTAAACCAAGGCGTGAAAGGTCCTGTCACAGTTTGTATGTGGATGTCCCCTCAAGGCCTCCTGAGCTCACAGGTGGGGCTTTTGTGAGATGACTGGATTATAGACTTGTGATACTGGATTATGGGTGCAGTAACTGGATCTGTCCATTGATTGGTTCAGCGTGACTCTGCATGATGGAATTACTGAAGTGTTGAAGACAGAAGCCCCACCTTGGATGTGGGGGGCAACAGACTTGTAGCCTAGATGGAATATAAAGGGAAAGAAGGAAGGCAGACTCGCTGATTCCTTCTTCCTGTCTGCCTTGCTGCAGACTGTTTCTTTTCTGCCGTGCCTCCCTGCCAGGTTGTCCCACCTTGGAGCCAGCTGACAGTGAACTGAAACCTCCACAAACTGTGAGCTAAAATAATCCTCTCCTCCTGTAACCTGTGGATGTCAGATATTTTGTTCCAGTAACGAGAAAATTACTAAGAAAGACCCCATGACTTTTGTTTTTTTTTTTTTTTTTTTTTTCTCCGGT
>NW_004955421.1:23853324-23855496 GCF_000276665.1 Chinchilla lanigera | reverse complement strand
GGAACCGAACTCACGACCTTGCGCTTGCCAGGCAGGCGCTTTTGCCGCTGAGCTAAATCCCCAGCACCCCCATGACTAATTTAGTCACATGAAAATTTACTGTGGCTTCCTTCAGAAGTTTGTGGATAATTGCGACTTGGTTGGTATCTGATCTTTGGGCCAGTGGATGAGAATAATACTAAATTTGAACATATTTTCCATCTCTTTTTATCTGAATTCTCAGGAGGTACTAAACAGCAAGACACTCACCTTCCTTAGAGGAGCAGTCAGTGTATACGTTTTGAAGTATTTTTCTGCCTTCTCAACTCCAAGATGCCCATGGTCTTGATGGTGTGCTTCTAGGTTAGCATTATAAGCTTACTACGCCTATGCTAATACTGATTTTCTAGAGCCACACAATGTCATTTTTATTCCTCTGACAGCCCGACACACGTCTCTCTCCTTTTCCCCAAAGAAACCCGGTAGAATTCCTCAGAGGACATTTGACTGTTAGTAGCACTGCTTTTGTTTTAATTTTGTGCCAAAGTGAGTGATATTTTGGCACATTTGAGCAGTTATTTCCTGATGGTTTTGAGAAAAACAAATGAAATATAGACACTGGTGATTACATTTTTAAAAACTGAAATTTCGGGAACTAAAAATGTTTTGTTTTGTGACGGGAAGACCTATCTGTGTATGATAGCTCAATTTTGTGCGCTGTCCTTTCCATTCACTTTGAGAAGGATGTTGTGGTTTCTTCTTCCATTCATTCTGCTAGTTAAGCTTGCTCAGGCTCGTACATGTATGTGTATTTAACGTTTGGATGCGCTGATCAATGTAATCTGATCTCACGCAGCACCCCAGTTCGCCTGTCATGATCTGACACATGCGTGTCTGAGTTCTCTTTAAGATTAGTTCCAATTTGCTATTATTAGTTTCACTTGGAGATGTGGGCATGTTCCGAGTGAACTCACGGTCAATTTTTTTTTAATAAGACAGTGAATTTATTGAAATGCTGTTTAATAAAGACAAGAAATAAAAGAATTAATAACAAAAGTCTTTAAGTTTTCAACTCTACATTAGCAACTAAATTATAGGGCTTAATGAATTCATTCTGTGGTTTATAGCTTTCCTTTTTCTAATGAATGGCAGAATTCTTTCCCATTCTGTTTTGGACACTTTTTTTTTTTCTTATGGGAAATTCACACATGCTCAATAGTAGCATATTTAGGGACCCTCAGTTGTACATTAGCCAGTTTAGGGCTTGATCAATTCAAAGCCAACTTTGTTTAGTAAACATAGCCACCCACTTTCCACATCCGTGTCGTTTAGAAGTAAATCCTAGACAGCATATCCTTTCATGGGTAAATATTTTAGTTTGTGTCTCTAACAAAACAATTCTGCATATGTGTGTATAGGATAACTGAGAAGCTGTGGTTTTTAGAGGGAGACTGTATATTTGTTTACAAAATGATTCCTAAGGAATGGAACCAAAAACTGATTTTAAAAAATGCTTTTCTAATGGCAGCTAAACGTAATGTGTCTTCTAACTCCTCACAAAAAGTCAAGTAAGACTAAAATTAAATCGCCCCTCCCCCTCAAAACAAAACAAAGTAAACAAGGAAAGAAAGAGTTTTTTTTTTAAATTTTAGATGATGACTTGGGAACCGAGAATTTGCGTTTTTCTTTCCTTGGCTGGAACAGAAGGGACGTGAGATTTAAGTATAGTGGGTCTGGTCGTTCTGTCACGGTGATTCGGTGGCTTGGTGTTTCTGAGCACCTGTGGCGTCCCCCTGTTCTGCATTTCCACGTCGCTGAGATTCATCCTTTGCTGGCCCAGGACCACTGCAGCCCTGATGCTGGCTGAGCCAGGCCGTCTGAGGATGTTCATCCATGGCCTTGGGTCAGTTGCTAAGATTGGACTATTTTTCCCCCACATGTTTTCCTTTAGATCTCTTTTTAGTCGAAAATATGAAAGAGCTCTGTGTTACCCAGCAGTCCGTGCTGAGAAAAGAGACGCTTACCCTGTGGTAGATGTGTGGTTGTGGGGGGCGTGCTCCATCATCCGCAGCTTTGCTCTCAGTAAGCATGAGCATTGGGGCCACTTACGCCCTCCCCAGTAGGACCTTTACCTTTTCTGTGTGTGCTGAGAGTCCTGCAGCTCTGTGCCAGTATATTGTTAAACTTCTCCCC
>NW_004955421.1:23849415-23852512 GCF_000276665.1 Chinchilla lanigera | reverse complement strand
AATTAACAAAAGATCAAACTGTTTTGCATGAAATTGACATAAGTATAAAGCACAAAGGCAACTCGATCTTTACAGAGAATGTGAAATTCAGCAAGCATCTCTCCGCGTGAACAGCTATCAGACAGTACTCGTGCGTCTGTAGGTTGGAACTCTGGGGGACGGAATAGCCAGGGAAGAATGGGTGTCAGAATGGTGTAGGAAGCATCTGTGAGCTGGAGAATGGAAACGGAGCAGAATCTCAAAGACCTGAGCATGTGGGAAACAAGGAATCCCAGTGAAGTTCACTTACTCCGTGATTGTTTTATGGTTTTGCAAAAACAGTTCTCTTGGAGTAAATGTTTCTTTGTGATAGGAGTTAATTTACCAACTGGTGGATTCCTGTTACCTTTTACTTCAACCATTGTCCTTGCTGGCCCATGAGAGACAGCAGGGTTGGTGTTGGAGCGGGTCTGCAGAGCGGACTGGCTTGGCATGGAGAGGGCAGCATGAAAGTGTTAAAACTTTAGTGGAAGATGTGCTCAGCGTGCCTTGTGAGAGGAGGAAGAGCGAGGTTCGGTGGGGTTCACGTCTCACAGATGGAGCTTGAAATGAACTAAAAACGTGAATGGTTGTGATTCAAGATGCCAGGACTGAAATGTACCATCTTTTGTGCTACGTGTTCCCAGAACAGGTACTCAGGAAGCCATACAAGGTCAGATGGGGCCGTGTGTATGTGTGCGCATGTGTGTGTGTGTGTGTGTGTGTGTGTGTGTGTGTGTGGTGATTGATGGTGGGAGGGTTCTGCTGATTTTGGACGGGAGGCTGGATGTTGGGATAGAATAACATAATGGCCTTACACAGAAACCCTATCCTCACCAAGGAGAGCAGCGTGCTTTTTTCTGTCTTTGGACCTAGCAGTGTTTTTGAGCAGCTATCTGTACAATTAATGGGGTGTTTGAGTACGATGCCATTTTGCATACTTACGTTTTCATATGTACCACAGTTATGAAATAGAGAAATTCGCTCTCCGAATAACTGTACATACTAAGTCATTGTACACATTTAGTCATGGAACACATACTAAAAAGAAAGGAGCTCTTATTTTTTTCATTGCATTAAATCTGGTGAATACATGGTCTATCTTGGCATTAATATTGTGACTTTGGATTTAATGTAGTTGTCTACCGTGATTTCCTGTGTTTTTCCTCATTGAACACTTTCCATTCCCTTTTCACTCATTCCACTCTTAGTGCGTAACTTTGTGTTCTTTGCTGTGGGGAAACGGGACTCTTGGGTCACGAGCAGCTCTCTTGAGGCCAGACTCAGTGGTCTTTCCATGTTACCCTTCTCGCAGATCTATTCACTTGCTGTTGGATGGCTCCCTTGATTTCCCTGGCTTTCTCCTGTGCCCTAGTCATTCACTGTCCTGATATCTCTTTACATCTAGTCGCCAGCTATCCCTCACTTGCCTGCCTAAGAGCACCGTCATTTTAATTTGCTAACAAAAGACGGCATTCTCAAGAAGTGGCTTTGAAATCTGGCAGTGTGGCTCAGCCATCCTGACCCCAGATCGTCTGTTCTCTCCCTTCATTTGCAGGGTCTGCTGCCAGCCCGACTCGTGGTGCTTGTGTTCAGTTTTGAGCCCTTACTGTCTGTTACACTTTAGTGGACCGAGTGTTATTCTGCATCCAGCTGGAACTCCAGCTAGTTCCAGTGCAAGGAACCAGCTAGGAGAAAAGTAAAACATCATTATGCAAGAAAATAGGCTTTTATGACTCAATTAACAGATTTTACACTGTTTTGTTATTTCAAGGCAATATTTAGTTTGCAAATGATTTAGAAATCGTAAAGCTCTTGGAAATGAGATCGGATGGGTTGAATTCTCAAGCACTTCAATTTTGTTTGTTGGATAGTTTGTACTCATGGGTGACATATTTTCCCCTCCTGTACTAGAACCCAGGGCCTTGCAACCGAGCTACATTCCCAGTCAGTATTTTAGTTTTTATTTTGAGACGGGACTTTGGTACGTTGTAAAATTGCCCAAGTGAGGCTTGAGCTTGCCATCCTCTTGCCTCAGCCTCTCAGAGTGCTGGGATTACAGGAGGGCACTACCATACCCAGGTGAAGTATTTCTTAAAGAGATGTTTGACCTCCCTTTGAGGTATTTTATTTTTAGTGATTTAGAGTATGAAAAAAGGCCTGGGGTATGAGCCACTCACACCACAAGGCATTAGAGTAAAAAATACTTTGAGCACAGATACACTAACTGGAATGGGAAAGTTTGAGGGTGTAGCTAAGAATCCTTGGCAACTTGCTTTCCTGTTGCTCTTTGTACAAGGAGTGTAGTACCTTGTGCTTGATGTGCGAAAGGTGTCATTTCTGATTTGGGTTGGATTTTAATTTCTTTATGGGACATCATTATTAGATACATATAAGGAGCAGGATGTATTCCTTTTCTAAATTAGTGAAATGTGCTTTGCTGCTTATATAAATGTATATTTTTATTCCTGAATGTGCTTTTAGGGCTGTTACTCTTTTGAGAAAGAGGAGCTATTTATTTGAAGTTTTAATTGTGGCGGTCTGCAGTGTCTCCATAGCAACCCAGGGATGCACGTCTACTCCAGAAGCATGAGGCAGTTGGGGTCACCAAGTGGTGCTGTTCCACAGATTGTACCGCTGAGCTGTGTGTATTTCAGACCTCCTAAGACAGTGTGATTTAGCTGGATGGCAAGACATTGGGTCAAGGTATTTTGTTCTATTGTAAAAGAAACTGTAAGGTTAAATTTATCATTTGATCATTTACAGGTGCACAGCTCAGTGGATCATGTCCAGTTGCATTGTGTAGTCACCACCAGCAGCCCTTCTTCAGCCTTCTCACCTTCCGTCCTTCAAGTCTTCCACTCGTTAAACTCAGTGCCCCACCTGTCCTTCCAGAGCCCTGTTCTGCTTTGTGTTTCTTAGTTTGACTCTTCTAAGGGAAAATATCCCTTTCTCCTGAACTGCCCAAATTCCAAAGTAGGTCCTCCTCCTCAGTTTTAAAAAACATTTTAAAAACAGATTGTGGTGCTTTATGTTCCTGCTTCAGTTCCTCCCTAGCTTCTGTATGGTGGTGGTGGCG
>NW_004955421.1:23640455-23848320 GCF_000276665.1 Chinchilla lanigera | reverse complement strand
CAGGACCTGGACCAGAGCTCATGGCTGTTTCTGCTTCTATTCTCTTTACTGGGACCATAAGACAAAATATACTTTCAAATACAAAGTTCTCTAAAATAAACAGAAGTGTGGAGTCCTATAGATGAGTGCTTTTCCAATATTTTATTTGCTTATCTTCCCAAATTCATGTCTGTCCTTCCAATATTTCTACAGCACCTCCGTTGCTTCAAAGATGAGATTTAACAGGAAAAGGAAGAAAAAAAAGAAGGAGATGGAAGGAAGGAGGGAGGGGGAGACGTGGAGGGAGAGGAGACACACGCACATGCACACGGGGACGTGTCTTCCTACTTCAATGAAAGGGACCTTAGTTATTGTGGAGAAGTTTCTAGAAGTGTTCATTATGGTCACTGCCCAGAAGTTTCTAAACATGCTTTGGAAACTGTCCTTTAGATAGGTCTCCACGTTATCATCATTCACCAGATATTTCCTAGATGCCTGTGTATGGCAGGCATTACTACTCAAGTCCTGAAAGCTGGCCTTGAAGCAGTTATTGGATCAAAAGATGAATCTGAATTTTATTTTTACCTGTCTCCATTTTCCTCTGTTTCATGTTTGTGATGTTGTCAAAGCACAATCAGGAAAAATTATTTTACTTGGGCTCACTTTGTAATTGCTCTTTGCCCTGAGCCCTTTCACTTATGGTGCCGTCTGATTGGGGCGTGACGCTGGTGACCAGTGACGTCAGAGTTGGGTGTGTGTGTGTGTGTGTGTGTGTGTGTGTGTGTGTGTGTGTGTTTCATGTTAGTGATAGATGTTCATAGAAATAGCCAGGTTATAATGAAACAAGTTTATTCTCTTCTGGGAGAAATAAATCACTGGGACTAACAGACTCGTTTTTATTTGGATTGTTTTCATAAAAGCATTTTGATAAGGGGGGGAAGTGAAATTTGTGAAGATTGCCTACATTTGTTGTTTCACAAGGGTAAATGAATGTGCTTTAGTGTAATCTACAAGGTGAACTTACTCAGCAGTCCGTAAGTTTTTCTCTACTTTTCTTCCCCGGTTAAAGCAGACTGTTAAAGAATAAGCATATGGGGTAGAACTGTATAAATCACTGTTGTTCCGAATAGCGCTGATCTGAGTTTGTTTTATCTTGTTGTGCTGTTGGGCAAGTGCCGTCCCTGTCTCACCGCACGCATGCTTGGTACATTCTCACGCATTCACATGTAGCTGCGTAAGCTCCCTGAGTCACTTTTACCCTGAAGTTCTTCCAGTAGAAACACTTGAAAGAAATTGCATAGACTGTAAAAACCTCAGTCCTATAAGTGTACAGTGAAGTGTGGCTGCTGGTAAGGAGAAGCCTCTGCAAGGACCACCGCTCTGTAGGTAAAGTGGATTGCAAGTAACGTGTAGCACTCAGAAATGCTGTAATCACTCTCCTTTCTTTTTCAATGAAGAATGCACACAGGGCCCCATAGGAGCGTGAAACCCTGCTTCGCTGGATCTCGTTTGCCTTGTCTGTGAAATGGGAGGATTTGGCTCGCTCATAAATTCCCACTGTTTGGCTGGGGATAGATAAATGATCTTTGAAAAAGATATCCCGTCCCACCCCAACCTTGCCAAGATCCACACACAGCAGCTGGGTGGGCAAGGAGTGGGTGGGTGTGTGAGACATCTGTTCTAGAAAAGCTGTGCACGCGGGGAGCTCATCCTGATCTTCTGTCCCCCTCCCAGAAAATGCCTGGATTTCAGGAGGAAATAACTGTTTGTATTGGAACATTCTGTATTTATAAAGTGAGTCAGTGGAGGAGAAGGTTTCAGAGGCCAGAGACGAGAGACCAGTCTTCACTCCCTTGATCCTGACAGCAAAAGGGATTTTGGTCTGAGAGTGGTTTTGTGGATTCAACAAAAGTTAAAAGAGTCCATTGACGGGGGCGAGGCATGTTGCAGGGCAGAGGGAGAGGGGAGAGGAGGAAGGAGAGGAGGAAGGAGAAGGAGGGAAGGAAGAGGGGGATAGAGAGAAAGGGACCACAGGGAGAGGGGGCGTGGTGTGAGGGGGAGGAGGAGGAGGAAAAGAGAGAATGGGAAATTGGGACAGAGATGGCCAAAGAGGGAGAGGGGAAGAGCGGAGAGACCGAGAGAACAGAACGGAGGGGAGTAGGGGAGAAGCAGCGCTCTGCTTTAGCTCGGGTTGCTTGGTGGGATTTTCTTGCTAGCCTAACTGGTGGTTACTGGTTAACACTGTCCTCAGGATGCTGTTGGAGTAGGCTCGGGGTGCTCTGGGTTGAGTTCCACAGCTATCCTGTGAGTGCGTAACGGTATGTGCTGCTGGGAGGCCTCCTCCATAGGGAACTAAAACAATTAGTTAATGTCAGGTGATGTGATTCAGGTTAAGTATGGGGTTGTGCTCAAGAAAAGCTGGCCCTTCCACAAGTGGGGGGAGTGTGTGTGTGAGAGAGATATTGGGAGACTGAAGCCAGGACCTTTACAGTGATCTACATCCCCAGTCCCTTTCTGATTTTTTATTTTGAGATAGTTTTATTAAATTGCCCAGGCCAGGCTGGAACGTGAGATCTTTCCACCACTCCCTCCCTGAGTACGGGAATTACAAGCATATGGCATCACGCCAGGCATCATATAGGGTAATTCTAGCGGGAGTTTCAAATTAGCAGCCTTGGAACTAGCTGGAGTAGTTATTTTTTGATCATAATGAGAACTATTATAAACTTAGCTGAAATTATTGGTCTGCCTCTCAGGTTGTTTGAAGGCAGAATTTTGAGGAATAGGCTGCTTTGCAGCTGTAGAGGGGATCACACAGAGAGCTCCTTGCAAATGGTCACCCCAGAGGTGATCTCTGGGGCATCGTTGTCACAGGGATCCCTGCCAGCTCCTGATAACCCTGAAATATCTTCCTTGGGGCTTCTTTGACCCTTAACACAGGCAGCTGTGGTGTCATGGAAATCTGGTTCCGGAATTCTCTTGACACTGAGAGGTTGGGTCTGTGTCTTACTTCCCTGATTCTGGGTGGGTTTGAGACTTTGACAAAATGGTGTACGGCCAGTGTGATGACATTTGGTTTTCAAGACAGAGTTTTAGAAAGTGATGCAGCTAGCTGGGCATGGTGGTGCACACCTGTGAGGCTGAGGCAGGAGGGTTGTTTTGAGTTCGAGGCCAGCTTGGGTTAAAAGTGAGCTCAAGGCCAGCCTGAACTGCATAGTGAGACCCTGTCTCAAAAAGACCAAAAAAAAAAAGTGATGCAGCTGTCACCTTATTTTCTGGCCACTGGTCTTTGGGTCCCTGAGTCATCTCAGGGCAAGTCTGCTGTGAGGATGCCACCCCCTGTGGAGAGGCCACAGCTAGGTCCCTGGGCAGTGGTCCTTGTCTTCCAGTTGGAGAGGGGAACGGGTGGGCCTCCAGGTGTCTCCAGTCCTGGCCAGCCTGGCCTGCCACTTGCACTTGGCTGGGGGGTCCTTTCAACCAAGGCAGTAGCGCCTGTGGAGCAGAGGGGAGCCTCCCTGGCTGCGCCCTAAACCAGTTTTCTGGGAGCACCAGTGAAAGGTGTTTGAGGCCCCGGAGTGTTGGTGCACTTTGTCAGGGTGTAGAAGGCGCTTCCTCTCCGCTGGGGCGTCTTCAGCTGCGCTTCTCCGGTGACTCACCTTTGCCATGGCTTTGTGGGGAAGTCCCTGGCTCTTCCTATGCCAGCTGGTGTCTCCTAACGACAAGGGTGCCGATAGATCGCACAGCCTGTGGGACCTTCCCTGTAAGAAGAGACACCTGGGCTCAGAACAGAGGCTCCTCTTTCTGCGTCCAAACGGGGTAGAGAACTTGGTTTCATCAGCTGTCCCTTCTGTCTGTCCACTGTCACTTCAGCCTCAACTGCTGTGCTTGACAGTCTGACTGCTGCTCTGCTTGTACTTTCCCAGGGAGATTTGTAGACTTAATAAACCCTGTTGTATCTGTCACATCAGAACCAGAAAGAGTTTTGAATGTGCTGATAGAAACAGCCAGTGAGCATGTCCTGGTGGTGAAGGATCGATTCTCGTAGCCTACGTTGAATTCAGGAGCAGGCTCGGGGGTGGGGGAGAAATGAGAGATTAGAGCCGCGTCTCAGTTTCCCTGCCTCGTGGGCCCTCTGGGTATCCTGTGGCAAATGTGTGTGATGGTAGAGGTCCTTCGAGACGCTCAGGGAGAGCCACTTCTGCTGTTGCAGGTCTAGAAGAAGTGGCTTGGTGGAAAGATCAGAAATCTACAAAAAGAGGTCGGTCCTGGGTTAATTCACAGGAGCAGGCAGCCACGCCTCCTAGCTAGTTAACATGGATAGGACTCTTCCCAGTCACCCTGCTCTTACAACAGTGTTTTGAAGGTACCTGTCTTTGTACTTAGAGAAGCTTTTGTATTTGAAACATGAAAGAAAGCATGACCTCAGAATGTGGGTTTTCCCCGGCACCATGAGGATTGCAGCATTGCATTTACTGTATCAAAGAGGAAGTTGCTTTATTCAAAGTACTACCTTGGGATGGGCGTATGCAAAAAAATAAAACTGAAAGTAGATGTAAATTTCACATGTTATATAAAAATTAATTCAAGGCAGAGTGTGAGTCTAAATGTAATCCTGAAACTTCTAGAAGTCAGTGTGGCAGAAAAGCTCTGTGACCTGGGGTTAGACAGAGAGTTCTTAGACCTGAGGCCAAAAAATAAATAGATAAATTAGACTCCATCAAATTGAAACACTTTTCTGTGTGAAATGACATTGTTAAAAGGATGAAAAGATGCGTAACACAGGGAGAAGATACTTGCAAACCGTATCTCTGACAAAAGACCTGTTGTGTTGCGAATAAAAGAGACTCATAATTAGCAGATAACCCAGAAAATGGGCAAAAGACTTTTAAGTTACAGAGAACATGTTCAGTATCATTAGCCATTAGAGAAATGCAAATTGCAGCTACAGTGAGGTGTTACTATACACCTATTAGAATTAGTCAAATAAAAGATTACAGGCAATGCCAAGTATTCACAAAGGAAGTGGACTCACAGGGCTTCTCAGACCGTGCTGGTGGGAATGCAGCATGGGAAAGGTGTTTGGAAAACAGTTTGGCAGCAGTTTTTCATGCTTTCCGTATGACCCAGTAATCTTACTCGGGGGCACGTGCCCTAGAGAAATGAAAACTTATGTTCACATAAGATGTATGTACAAATGCTTATGCCATTGTATACAACAACTGTATTTATAGTGGCCCCAGCTTGGAAACAAATAAGATGCCTTTCAGGTGGAGAATGGATAAAGGTGGTGCATCCATATGCTGAAATACTGCTGACAAAGAGTCCCAGAGCCGTGTAAGAATCTCAGAGGCACCACGCTGGGTATAAAGCACTAGGCTCAGAGGTTTCGTGCTGTTTGATTCTATACTATGGGGTGCTCCTCAAGAGGCAGCAAACTGTTCATTTGGGTTTGCCAGGGACTTGGGGTAAGGGAAGATGCAGGAAGAAACCTTTTGGGGGTGATGGAACTGTTGCTCTGTGTCCTGATTGTGATGGCAGCAACAGGGATATGTACATGCATTGCAGGTCGTAGAACTCTACTCCTAAAATGTCCATTCTAATTGCATAATGGAAAACAATTACAGGGACAATCCTAGCAGTTATTTTTGCTGACACGAGAGAGGCATGGGCAGGCTGCCCTGTGAGGAAAGCCTGGTTTCCCTGGCCAGCCCCTGGCTCACGCCTAGGGAGGTGAAGAGCAGCATGGTCGGCACAAGTCTGTAGTGTGAAGGCTGGCAGGTAGGCGACGTGTCCTTCTGAAGTCGCTGATAGGGAACAGCAACCTTTCCCAAGCTTGATGTGTGTTTCGTTAGTTCCCCGAAACCTTACCAAAGGTTGCACGGAGAAATTAGAATTTAGCCCCCTCACCCAGGAGGAGAACAGAAGGGAATTTAATTTTGTTCTAAGAGCACATTTGGTAAAGAATAAGAGGGTGCACTGGGACCAGGAAACAAAGACTTAAAGTGATTGTATAGAGCCAGAGAATTGAAATTTTCATTTTCCAAGGTACTTTGTAGAGCTTTAACTACACCATTCAGAACTGAGGCTAATCAGAGTTGTACAATTAAATTACCAGGCACTGCTCAGAAAATTAAAGGGTAAACTCGATAGTCTGTGTGATTTGAAGAAGGATTTATTTCAAGCGAATGCAAATGGCTATTATTAGTCTTCATCCGCTAATAATATTTACATGGGAATGCCAGAAGTGTTGTGGGTCGTCAGAACAGTAGCAGCCTAAGTTGATTTCAGAGACAAATTCAGAGCCAAAGCTTTCAAACAAGATACACCAGTTATTCCCAGGGGTCTGCCGCTGTCGTTTAGGAACATTAGGGAATGTGGGAGGTGTTCCTTGATGCCAAGGGCTGTTGGCATTTCTTGGTCAGGGGCTGAGGACGCCAAACATCTTGCAGCACCCTCAGTGTATACAACGAAGAGTTGTTCTTGTTACCTTAGCGTGTTCTGCTAGATGAAATGGTGAAAACCTTCTGTGTACTTAGTGGAGCCTGAAACCTAATGCCAGTGGTCAATCATTTTTGTGCAGTTTTGAGATAGTCTACTCCCCTCCCCGCCAGTAATATAAGTTCCTGATAAGTTGAGCAAAGGATTACGTTTTTGATAGTGGGGCGGAGGTTTGGATTTTCGTCAAGAACTGTTCACCCTGAGAAAAACCTCAGTATCCTTAATCACATTTGAATATATGTAGCACACGTTGGTAAGTGTGCATTTGCCCTGGCTGCATACTAGACAGTTCTAGCTGTGACTAAACTGGTCCTTTTTTTGAAGAGAAACACACATGCAAGAGTGTCGGGAATATTCCGTTGAATGCTGCCTCTTTTTATTTATTCTTACCATCTTTGTTGGAGTATAATTTACATACCATACAATTCACCGACTTAGTGTGGGCAGCGCACTGGTGTGTTAGTATATCCTCCATCACCTAAAGCGAAGTTTAGAACATTTCAGCACTGTGAAAAGAAAACCTATGCCCATGAGCAGCCGTGCTCAGCCCCATACTCAGCACTGTCTTTTATAGCCTGGCTTATTTACTGTAAGTGGAGAAAAGCTTTGACCACTACCTTCTGCTTCTGCAGAGTGGTACCCAAGCATTTACATGCAGAAACACATTTTATTTTGCTGTAAATTATTTCCTAATTTTTCTATTATCTTAAAGGTAGGGCATTTTATTGGCTTAAGAAAAATTGTACATGAAGGTGGGTTTTTGTTTTGTTTTGTGGTACCAGGATAGAACTCATGACCTTGTGCTTGCCAGGCAGGCGCTTATGCCACTGAGCTATATCCCCAGCCCTGAAGGTGGGTGTTATGACCTTTGAAAGTCCTTTCAGAGTAGTAAGGGACACGGTGATATGTTTGTGTAGGGAGAGGGCATTGGTACTGGTGGTATGGAGCGGATGATACACCTATCGTTTTGCCTGGGTGACAGCCAGTAACAGAAGAGCACCAATACCTAAGCGAAAGCAGTGTCCCGTGTGTCTCCAAGTAAAGGTGTATTATTTCATTTTCTTCTTTACTGTGTGTATGTTATACACTCATTGTTTGTGTGACAGTCAAATCCCTTTCTCCCCCAGTACTCTATTGGAGCTGGAGTCTCTGAGGAAATGATGAAGGTTAAATGACACGGGTGGTCCTGATTGCCCTATAAGAAGAGACATGGCAAGCACATCTCCATGTCCTCCACCCCCACCAAACTTACAAAGTTGTTGTGATAGAACCAAAAGTACAGCAAGATGGAGATCACTTTCCAACCCAGAGGGGTGTCAGAATAAAACCTATCCCCCTGACACCTTGATCGTAGACTTCCAACCTTCAGAACTGTGGGAAATAAATATCTATTGTTCAAGTCTTCAAGTTTATGGTATTCTGTTGTAGCAACCCAAAGCAAACCAATACAAGAAGGTCCATGAGACATGAGTGGAATGAATGTGGCTGTATCTGCTTTTGGGTAAACTAGATCCTACCGTGGGAGTGGCTTGGAGCCAGACCAGAGCATAGCCCTCAGCATCCTCTGCTGTGACACAGCTCAGTATCCCGTTTTCAGGGCTCTTCCCCTGGAGACCTCCATCAAATTTTTTTTTTTTTTTTTGACAGGGTTTCACTATATAGCTCAGGCTGGCCTTGAACTCACCATATAGCCTAGGGTGACCTTGAACTTGTGGCAGTCCTCCTGTTAGCCTCCCTAGTGCTGGGATTATGGGTGTGCTCCACCAAGCCTGGTTCACCCATCACTTCCTTTGCTTATTTTCCCTCCTGCCTCTCCCACTCTCCACTGTCTCTTTGGAGTGTCTCATCCCATGATTGTCAGTGTTGCATTGTTGCTCAGCAGCTGAGTAACAAACTTTATTTTGAAATCAGCTGAATATGCCAGAGAGAGAACATTTTGTCCATAAACAAAAAAAGCAGATGTATATTTTTGCTGATTCTAATAATGACTGATACTGTAAAACATTCAGTTGGTTTAGGAAAGAACAAAAGGAAAGTGAAATGTTGATAAGATACCACTATGGAGAGATAGCCACTATGATCATTTTGGGATTTTCTTTCCTGATGGCTTTTTGTGTTATATGTAGGCAGCTACCCTGATACACTCGTATTTAAACAGGCACATAATTTTATGTTCACGGAGCTGGACCACATTTGCTATTCAGGAACTTGCTTTGAAACATTTAAAAAAATTTTTTTTATGTCTTTGGCAATAAATATGGGCGGAAGTATAGCATTTTAAATAGCCTCATAGGTTCCTATTGTTTGTACATTCCAGGGTGGATGTAAATCGTGTCTGCTTGCTGGACTTGCAGAATACATGTATGTGCTATCTCCCTGTGGCTTTTATCTGTTTTCCTTGGGTGCTAGCACAGATTTGCATCTCTTCATAGGTTTGTTGGCCTTTAGAGTTTCCTTTGCCCGTTCTCCTATCTCCTGCTCCCTTTTTGACACAGTCTATTTTATTGCGTCTGACCTAGGTATTTACATATTTTTTTGTATCCATTCTCTGTAAGTATACTTTCTTCCAAGTTCATAAAAACTTTACATATATTTCTTCTAGAATTTCTAAAACATGAAAGATCTTTAGTTCACCTGGAATTGATGTCCAGGCATAGGGCAGCCATTGTTTAGGGTTTATGGCTTTCTGCTGGAAATAATACAGCTTTCTACTACTGTGAATAACAAAAATGACCACTTGCTTTTTTTTTTTGGTTTTTCTCTGATACCAGGAAAAATGACCACTTTCTATGTGTACCACAATGTGAAAAAGTTTGGGAGGTACTGATCCTAACTCTACGGAGTTCTTTGACATTCTGCATAAATTTAGAGGTCGTATTGGCATCATATGATACTGAGTTCAGTTTGCATTTTCTAGGGAGAAAATGTAGTTGTCACAGAGTCACTGCTAAGTGCTGAAAGGAGCCCCAGATGACTAATAAGCCCTATCCTCAAATAGTTGAGACTTTAAAACTCATCTTTGAGTTGGCAAGGCAGAGCCACAAAACGCTGGAGGCAGAATGTTATGATTGTCCTGAGAAGCATGCCACACTCATGGTAAGGGATTTGAAGGAAGAGGGGATGGTATCCTTTCTGTCAGTCCACTTAATGATTTGGCAAATATCTTCCCTGAGCGCTTTAAGATCGCATGTTATATTCTGAACAGGGTTCTACTCTGAATCACTATTATGATGGTCATCAGCGCTCTAGTGAAACCTTTAGGTTACCCTCTCCTTTTAAAGAGGAAAAATACACATTTTCTATTTTCAGTGAGAGTCTCCTTCCCTTCCAGAGTGATTGTCAATTTTGTTTTTATATGAGTAATTCTGTAGTACAATTGTCATATTATTAATTAAAAATAACACATTCTGGGTCCTGAAGGAGTGTGGCCATGGAGAAGCATGTCCAGTGAAAGTCTGAGTAAGAATGGTTGTTAGGCAGTGCATGGAATTCTCTTCACTGGTCCAGCCAGTAGAGTGCTTGGGTGCTTGGCAGGTCTACTATGATGTAATATGGGAACTGCTGACTCGTAAATAGTGGGGCAGTTTGCATTTACACAGCCAGTCGTTCAAATTTCCCTATAGAGTGGCATTTGGAACTGGCACGGTGTAGGAGAAGATGCTGACTTTGTGATCAGCAGGACCCACATTGTACCTGTGCTTACCAACTCCCCTACTCAAAAAAAGACCCTCTAGGTTTCACTGTCTTGTCTGAACAATGGCGGCAATATTACTTAGTGTCTCAGAATGGTAGTAAAAGTAGAAAGAAATTCCACATATTGTAGTGGTCCTGGCTGGCATGACTTCTTTTCTCTGAAATTGTTTATTTTTCTTCCTTTGGCGAAATGATTCCTTTAATAAGAAAATACTTTAGTAATTCCCTGGGGGAAAAAAAAATCAAGGAAAGAAACTCCTCAAGTATAAGCGCATTTCTTCAGACCATTCTGAAGGCCTGTTCCTACCCTAGTTTTCTCTTGATTTATTGTCTGCCTTGGAGAACAAGTGGCTGTAACCCTCTGGTCTGCGGGCTTGTTTCATTTATACTGTGGGGCAAGGTACTGCAGAATACTTCATAAAGTGATTTGAAGTCCTGGGAGAAAAAACTAGATAAAAGCGAGTCATTAATTAATTTTTAAGAGTCAGCAGCTGCACACTCAGGCATCGAGTTTGATAGGAAAGGAAAACAGGTTCAGAGAATTTAAATTGCCTCGCATGTATGACAGCATATTAAAGTAATGAGGGCAATTTATCTTGCCAGCTTGGGGTTGTCAAGCTTTGATCTCTGTCTCTCTGTCTCTGTCTCTCTTTTTCTCTGAACACCAGTTTAATTCCTGTAGTTTATGTAGTACAAAAAGGTGAAACAACAGCAGCAAATGAAACAAAACTTTATGATGAACTATAAACACATACCTGTGACTCTGGGATTTCTGAAGATTCCCAGAAACACGTTTACCTTCGTGAAGAATGTTTATTTCCCCCAAGGTCTAGGTCAGATAAAGTGCAGACCTGTGACCACGCAGTATGTGTGAGATAGGCTGGTTAGCTCTGGAGTTCCCCTGGGGACCTTGTATTGCAGCATTGTGACAGTGTTCAATTTTAGGTTTTGGAATGATTTCACCTGAGTGAGCAAAAGTAATGCTTCTGGAGAAATACAACAAATAATTGCTGCTAGCATTTGGAGAAAAGCAGTGGGCCTGTTCTTGTCTCTATGTTCTTGTCCCAGGACTACTATAAGTTTATTAAAACTTCTATAAAAGAGGACTTACATTTTTAATTCACACATTTATTGCTGTAACCCAAAATTCTGAGGCACAGAGTTTTGCAATGTGCTTCTGTGCACGTGGGCAGAATATATCGGTGAAAACAGGCAAGTGTAGAAAGCCTAGGTGTAGGTTTCTCCTCCTGGTGTTAAACAGATAGCCAGACCTGCATGTAACAGGGGCCAGTATATACTTACATGCTAAAATAATTCTTTTCTTCTCAGTAGTCATTGTAATTCTTGGAAAAACGTCCTATGCTGATTGATGCATGTCTTTGTGAGATCGTGCTACCGTTTGGGCTTGTCTTCCCCTTGTGATTAATTGTGTGGCATTCTTTAACTTGTTAATCTCAGAAATTTATAACGAAATCATCCAGAATATACTTTTGCCCTCATTGGTTTCATTAGGGGTCTTCATGCATCTCCTTGATAATCCAGTAGAGCTGGAAAGATACCTAAGGCCATTTCGATACATAATTAGTGTTTTTCTTAAGCAGGTTTCCACAGAGATTCAATTCTGATCTTTTACATTCTCATCTTCTTTTTTTTTTTTCTCGAAAGACAGGGTCACACTATATAGTGCAGGCTGGGCTTGAACTCACTGTACAGTCCAGGCCAGCCTTGAACTCACAGTGATCCTCCTGCGTCAGCCTTCCGAGTGGTAGGATTGCAGGTATGTGTCACCATGCTGAGTTACAGTCTCCTCTTTTGATGAGGCCGTTGTGGCCATGGAGTTGTGGTATTGCTGCTAGGTACGCTGGACGTGGGAGTCTTATGACAATACCATAAATTTTAAGCAATCCACCCGTTGTGCCGTGGGCCTCTCTGTTCTGAGATGCCTGAAGCCATCAGGAAAAGCCCAGCATGCTTCTAGTTACATGACAGCTGACCTGGCAGACTCATACACTTTGTGGCATGTTCTTTTCCATTTTTTTCCTTTGAAGGAATAAAAGCACTGGCCAGAATCCCGTGAGTGGAGTCTTGACTCACTGCAGATTGTCATCTGGTTTTGAAAATACAGGTGGACAGTATGGCTCAATTCCTGGGCCTCTGATTTGGAGGAACGTGCTGCCTCTTTTAAACAGTCATTCAGAGAGCTGTGTGGGGAGACTCTTACTTTTTAGGACCCCTATGACCTGTGGCAGTAGCCTTTGAGACGGCCCTGCGGTCTTCATCTCCCATGTTCATGCCCCGTGTTACATGCTTCCATGGGGTGTAGACTCAACTTACTGACCTAGCGGAAGTGATGCAGTATCACTTTAACATTTGGTCATAAAAAGATAATGGCTTCTGTCTTGAGTGGCTGGCTTCTCTCTTTTTTAAACCATGCACTCTGGAAAAGCCCACTTCCTTTTTGAGGCACCAGGGGAAGAGGGTGCTATCCACAGCCCCTCTGGAGAAGCCTTGCATGATCAGAGACAAGCTTCCAGCCAACGGCGGAGGAGTGACTCAGATGTACCAGCAGCTCTGTGAGTGCACCTTGAGTGGCTTCTCCCATCTGTAAGTGACGGCAGTTTACTGATTAGAGACCTGGAGCCAAAGCGGACTGAGCCGCTTGGATTCCTGACTCTCAGATACCATGGGAGCAGGGAATGTTTGTTGTAGCCACAAAGTTTTGGGGTAACCTGTTATACCATAATAGGTGAAAGAAGTCATGAGCAGAAGCTCTTAGAAACAAACACTACGGCTAGAAGGGAAGGTATCTAGGGAAAGCAAGCAGAGTGTGCCGAATTAGCACTCCGTAATTATGAAATGTTCATTTGCTGCAGCTACAACAGAGGCACATGTTGACAGAGTCAGCTTGCCTATTGTGTTTGTACCTGATTACAGGATTCCTTGTCAGTCATGGCACAGATACCTCAAGGAGGTGCAGAATTAAGGAAATCTGCATTTAGTTTTCTTTTCCAGATGTTTGATACAACTGTGTGGAATCAAGAGGACATGGTTTCGTTGAACATAAAGATCTTAATGCCATAGGTTTAATTTTGCTGGGTTGCTTCTGTTTTCTGACCACGAGAGGATAAAGCCACAGCCACCCCAAGGGATTGTTGCCGTGAGTTCTGAGAAGCCCAGCAGCCTGAGGAGAGGGCCCTTGGGGAAGTGGACAGAACTTACTCGGGGGGGGGGGGGCAACCCTGTCTGTCTGTAAAGGCCTATCAAAACAAACTGATGCAATGACAGGACCAGCATCTTAGAAGGGACTATTTGCTGATTCAGCAAGCAGTAGTTGAGCCTGCGCGTTGCCGAGATACCAGTAGAGAAACACTACTAGATAGTAGTAGGGAAACTAGATACCAGTATCAGTAGACAGTTGATACCAGTGGAGAAACAAATGGTCATCTTTCCCATACTTAAGAAATGTACAGGCGTGCACGTATGGGTGGTGTAGTTTAAGCCTGGATGGCATTGTCAGGTCTACCAGCAGCCTCTGTATAGTGACCATACAACACCAAGAGGTTCATGTGAGCGTCAGATAGTAACAAACTCTTCAGAGGGAGTGGTGGTGGAGCCAGACCTTGGCAGATGGCTAGCATTCGTAGCAGGCTGGAAGGATGAGCTTGTTATTTGGACTTCATGAGACGCTGTACTAGTGACCCTCATGGTTTTTATTTTATTTTATTTTATTTTATTTTTTGCGGTACCGGGGATTGAACTCACGACCTTGCACTTGCCAGGCAGGCGCTTATGCCAGTGAGCTATATCCCCAGCCCTCCCTCATGGTTTTTAAAATTCATCTACATATTCACATTACTCGGAGTTTGGATGAGGACAGTGGAACTGCCCAAAGGCTCAGGGGACTTGCTGCTGTGACTGCTTAGACTGCAGTGCTGAGCTTTGGCAGTGGAGCCTCCGGCTGTGGAGGAGTCCTCCGCTTCTTGCTCTGTCCGCTGACTGTCTCTGGGTCCCTCTCCAGCCTCTCCGAGGCCATCACCGCTGTGCTTTCCTCCCTAGGGCTTGCGGGGCTGGCCAGCCTCTGCCCAGCCTCTCACCTGGTTGTTGGTTTTGCTGTGTGCTCGCTACCCATCTCAGGCCAGCTTGCTGCTTGGGTCCCTGAGTTGTAACATTTTCCTGCACAGCTGTAGGCTCCTTACCCTCTGTGTGTTCTGCACTCAAACCGTGCTCTGGGCCTTTCTGCCTGCCCTACCCCAGCTGCAAATATTGCTGTTTCTTACCATTCTGATAAAAACCCGACAGACCCATCTATCTACTAATTAGAGTATTGTATACATACAAGCTTTGTTGAGGGAGTTCATGCACTGTGGCTCCTTTGGAGGCTTACCACCTGTTCTCAGCACGTTCTTGTGTCTGTTCCCTCTATGATGAAGTAGGCCAACTTCGGCTTCCTATTTTCCCAAGAATTCAGGAATCCTAGCATTCCCGTGACTACAGCGTTCCCTGTGTATAGATTGTCATTTCTGTGTACTTACACTCCTAAGTATCCCCATAGCAGCGAACGTTTCTGTAGGGTTTAGGCTGCATCTGGCAATGTTCCACATATTTCGCATTAATCCTCTTGGCAAGATGGGGACTGTTATGGTCCCTGGTTCACAGATGAGGAAGCTGAGGATCAGAGAAGCAAAGTAACTTGCTAAAGGTCACGCAGCTGGTAACTGGTGCATCCTAGACTTTAACAGTCTGTGCTAGAAACCAGTTGAAATTATTTGGCTTATGTGTTGGTCAGGGTTTTCCAGAGAAACAGAAATAGTAGGATGGAGGCTGACAAGTCCCCAAATCCACAGTTAGCAAGCTGGAGACCGAGGAGTGGTGTAATTTCCAGATAGTCCGAAGTCAGAAGAGCTGACGGTGCAGTTTCTGTCTGAATGCTGGGAGGCTCCCGGTGCAGAAGGAGCCAGTATTCAGTTTCACGTGAAGGCAGAATAAAGCCATGGTCACACCTGGAGGCAGTCAACAGGAGGGAGTCGCTTTGCCTCCGGGAGGGACCACACTGTGTCTCTTGGTCAGGACTGCAGCTGACTGACTGCCTGAGGCCCTGGTGCATCCCCGGAGGGGCGCGGGTGCATCCTGCTTTACTCAGCCCACCGAGTCAGATGTGAATCTCACCTAGAAACACCCGCTGAGAAACACCCAGAATAGGGTGTGACCAGAGTCCTGGGTACCATGACCCGGCCACTTAGACACAGACTGCCAACCATCACCGCGTGTCCTGACATCTCCTTTCTGGTGCTGTAGATGAGGCCTGGCTCTGTGTGCGTGTGAGCACGGTGCCCTTGCCTCTTCAGAGAGTAGGTGTCACAGAGAGGCTGGGATAGTGTTCTAGCTCATGCTGAGCACAGCTGAGATCTAAATCCCAGCGATCATGTAATCCTTAAGAAATCCTACGGGTCCTGCTTGTTCCTTTTTCAGGGGGTCTTGTTTTGTTTGCTTAGTGGCCTGGAGGGCCGACCTTGTGGGCAGTCACACGATGGCAGACGTGTTGTTAATAATGTCTTATAGATTTTTCTGTAACTGATAGCAGATTACATCATTTTGCACCTGAGAAAGTGGGAAACGACTAGAATTTTCAGTGCTGTATTTTGATTAGCTCCATGCCGCACATTCAAGGACTTGTCTGTTGCTTTTGACTGTTGAAGACCGTGGATGGTGATGATTCTGCTATGAATTCTTACTAAATATTCCAGCATGTGTGTTTGAATTTGCAATATTTTCAGTGGGATTCAGCTTTAGCTTTTATTATTGAAAAAACAACAAAAGTAGTAAACATGAAAATGAAAATAAATATATACAATTGAGGGGCTGGGGATTTAGCTCAGCGGCACAGCACCTGCCTGGCAAGCACGAGGTCAGGAGGTCTATTCCCGGTACCAGAAAAAAAAACAAAACAACAACAACAAAAAAGAATTGAAACATGGATTTTTTTTTGTTTTCTCTCTTTAAACTCGCTTCTCAGAAATAACTTATGGAAAGATGTTCTTCCTCTATCCTTTCTTTGTTTTTTCTTTCTGTCTCTTAATGGGAATTGAATCCGGGGCCTTCACAGTGAACTTTTTAATTTTTATTTTATTATTTTACTAATATTATTTAATTGTATATAATATATGATATTATTTATTTTATTATTATTTCACAGCCTTTTTTATTTTTATTTTTTATTTGGAGACTGCACCTTGATAAGTTGTTACATTGCGTGGGCTGGGCTCAAACTTGCAATCCTCCTGCCTCAGTCTCCCAGAGTGCTGGGATTACAGGCATGAGCCACCAGGCCCAGCTGATATTACCCTATTTCTATAAAGAAATTTTACATTGGAAATTTAAATGAGAACAATAGCACAGTGCCATAGGTGTGGTTCTGGATCAGTAGGGTACCGTCTAACAGCCTTGGGAAATGAGATTGGCCTGTTTTCCCTTTCTTGCTGCTGGCTGGTGTGGATGTGCTGCTTATTTATTTAGTTAACATTGGATATTGGTTCCATCTAAGTTGTTAGAACACAGTACTGCAGTGAGAACTCACTGTATTTTAGAGGTCATTTTTTCTGTGGCTCGGGAGGTGCACAGCTAACCTTGCGCGATGAGGAGAGGTTGCAGTGAGGATGACCCTTTCAGGCATCCTGGTTTCATAACCTGTCTGGGAGAGAATTCAGTGCTTCATTCAGTTTTTTCCTTCCAAAGTATGTGGAGGGCTTCCTGCCCACTTAGTGTAGTCATTTGACACCTGGTAACACCCCCAAACTCCAGTAAGTCTTCCTAGATTTTTCGTTCTTTGGAAATCAGGTTATATGCCATGCTTACCAGTGGGTAATTAACATCTCAGTTTCAGGGCTTTCTAAGTAAGCCCTGAAGGGGCCTCTTCCCCTAAGTAAGGGAAGAGTAGCCATAGCATAACTTTCTATTCTGGGAGGTTCAGACTAGGAACAGGTTTCTATTCTGAACACCCTTTCGATATGGTCACATTCCAGACGATGATCACAGGTGGCGATAAATGAAACTGACCATGAGACTGAGGAGCGGAGTCTTACCTCAGTTCCAGGCTACTGACTTGCTAGTTATGGGTGGGTATTTATGTAAGTGTGATAGCTAAAGCCCCTGGGTTGGGTAAGCCCGAGGTTGTCTCTAGCCAAGTGTTTGTCTGGAATGTGGGATCTAGGGCAAAATTTTTGCATTCTTATACTTATCTTTCCTGGCTAGTTGCTTTGCTTCTGTCTTGAGCATGCCTGTTCTTCCTGATTCGTGCTGAGCCATTGTTCCTTGGCTGTATCTTGTGCAAAGGTGAATAATCGTCTGCTGGATTCATTAAATCCCCATTCTGTTCTCCAGGAGAGGGGGATTGTGCTGGGAATGGCTGTAATCTTGGTGCTCCAGAGTCCCATTCATGTCATCATTACTGTAGTGACCTGAAGGAAATAGTGTAGTTTGCTTATGCCTTCTGCTCTAAGGGTAGTTCAATTTTTGTGAGTTTTTTTTTTTTTTTAAATTCTGGGCCAGGGAAATGAAAAGGTTTTAGCTATTGACTTTTTGGCGAAAAGAAATAACTAAAATGAGTTACATATGATCTCTCCAGTAGTTGTCGTACCATCCTTTTTCTTCAATTCCAGCACTTAAATAAATCCCTTTTTAGACACATTAAAAAGTGCTGTGACAAGTGTAGTTACAGGAGACAGATTTAGCTCATGTATCTTATCTATGTAATCTGATTGTAATTTATATATATATCTTCAGCCCAGATAAAGCAGAGTTATTTCTTATTACTAGATTTTTCTTTTTGTCAACATGATGTGAGTGGGATATTGACTTTAACTGAAGGGTGGTGATTAATCACAGCAGCTTGCGGGGAGATCATTTATTGCTCTGTAGCTGAGTGACTGCTGGTAGAGTTGTGAGTCAGTCAATCAGGAGAAACCCAAGTGGGTTAGTCACTCTTGGGTGACTTGGATGGTGTGATGGATTTATTAGCCAAATTCACTGTTAAAAACCACTTTACATTCTTAGCAGGTGGATGTGCAAATAGGAAAATAACGAATCGCCATCAATGGAAAAACGTGTTAGTTTGTAAAGTAGAGTTGAGCCAACTGAATGTCAAAATAAAAAATGAACTACGAAGAAACAGCCACTGGAAATGTTCAGCTCTAGATTAATTTTGTTGATTTCAAAGGGGGCAGTTACGTTCTTAGTAATTTAGGTGTTTGATAGGCTAGGAAGAAATTTGCCCCGTATACACTTACACGGATTGTGTAATGAGATTATTTTTCTAAATTAGAGTTAAATACTGTTTTTTCCCCTCTGCGGAAAATTTGTAACCCGGGCTGACATCCTTTTCACAAAAAGCCTTTGTCCTAACTTTTTTTCTCTCCAGAGCTAGCTGGTAGTCAGGAAATGTGTAGCAACTGGGTATAATCTTAGTAATAGAAAATTCTAAGGAAGATCCATTCAGGAAGGGAAAGTATCAGACAGAGCCTTACTGAAGGTGAGTGTCGGTGATTCCTGAGTGGTCTGCTCCTTTCATCAGCTCTGCCCTCGTTTACTTCATTAGGACACATTGGTAGTAGACTGCCTTATTAAAACGTATAGCCTGTCCAGTGTTAAGTTAGTGAATGATGCTTTGCCATTGCCTCATTCTTTCATTGCTTTCGGAGCGAGGGTAGTAATGACATTCTTCCTTCAAGTCAGAAATGTCCATGCATTTGGAATGAAACATGTTAACTCGGCACGAGACTGGCTGGCAGCAGTTGAAATGGCTTTAGTGGGTAGAGTCCTGGGCTACTGTTAAATCTGCAGTGCACAGAACAGTCCCCAACAAAGCATTGCCTCATTCAAAATGTGAGTCACGCTGAGGTTGAGAAACCTGTCCACACCGCAGCCAGCTCTGGGTTTAGTAAAGGTGCATTTAGCTGTTTTGGTCTTCACTGATTTTCTTGGGCAAGTTATCTTCAGTTTCTGATTGTTAGAGACAGCTCTCTCCACAACCCTTTGGCTAAAACAATTATGAAGGATGTGAGAGGCTGTGGATGGGATTTTAAATGAATTATTACCTAACATCAATATTCCTTTTTACAAGTATAGTAAGATAAGTAAATCAGGGTAGACCTGTAGGGTGCCTAGCTGGCTGCTGATACTGATCAGTGTTACGTCTCCTGGTTTGATGCTATTCCACTTCATTGCATTGCTTGTGTTAGTCAAATCTGCATCACTGTAATTTAATACTTGAGGCAGTTAGGTTGTTAAAGAGAAACAGTTTATTTTGATGCTTTGTTCTGAAGGTCCCTGTCTAAGATTAAGTGGCCTGATGCTGCGGTCAGAGTGGCGCATCACAGTGCTGGCACATAGCAGATCAAACGGCTCAGCTAATGAGGCAGGAAACAGACAGGGGCTGGGGTGCCCCTGTCCCCCGAGAGGGCATGTTCCCAGTGTCCTAGGGGCCTCCCTCTAGGCTCCACCTTGTAAAGTTTCTGCTGCTTCCCAGTAGCAGCGAGTATCTGGGCATCTGTGGTCCCAGTGAGCTGACATAAAGTCAGCCACCACAGCCCTTGAACTTGAAGGTCTTTTCTGACGTGTTCTAGCCACACAGACATCTTTTGCTGTGATGTTCTTACGTAAGTGTCTTGCCCTTTTTTTTCCTCATTTTTTTCTTTTTTCTATTGATTTGTAAGAGTTCTTTCCACACTACAGGTGCAGTTTGTTGGTCTGTAGTGCTAGCCGCTGTGGTGTGTAACTGTAAGTAAGGCAGCACGTCTACCTCATGTGAAAGGGGGTCCTTCTGCTCCAGGTTGTTAAGGTCTTACACCCAGCAGTAGCAGCGGAACACAGTCTTGGGGATCACAGCTGAGATGATGGACCGCTGTGGGAGTGGAGATGGTTACTCTGCCTCTTGGCGTCCTTGCTCCTGTTGGTGATTGGGGCCTGGGCTTTGTGCTGCGTGTGTGTCACCATCCCCTCCTTCCTTGGATTCTTATTCTTGTTCCCATTAATGTAGTCATCTCAATCTTCAAATAATCTTTTCTTTTAATTTTTTTGTTTGTTTGTTTTTGGTTTTTTGAGACGGGGTCTCTCTGTATAGTTCAGGCTGGCCTTGAACTGACTATGTAGCCCAGGCTGGCCTTGAATTCATGGCAATTCTTCTGCCTCAGCCTCCCAAGTGGTGGGATTATAGGCACGTGCCACCACACCCGGCTCAATCCTCAAATAATCTTCACCTGTTAGTGTTTTACAGAAAAAGGTCTGCATGTACCATAGAGCTCAACATATCTTTTAGTATGTACTGATGTGTTTAGGTTATTATTACTTTTGTTAGTTGTGTGCCCTTGAGAAGTGTTCTCCAGCCTTAGTTTTCATAAAGCCTGTTATTTTCAGAACACAGTTTTCAAACTGGGAAGGCTTTCAGAAACACATATATGATATGAGAGCAGAAATGCCTGTTTCTTCTTGTCGTTTGTGGCTTGTCGTTTCACTCTCATGTTAATGGCTTTTTGGGAAATGAGAAGTCTTAATGTTACTAAGCTGAATGTGTCAGTCCTATGTGGTTGTCATGTCTCTAGAAAGAAGTCTTTTCTTCCTTTACATAGGTAACATAAATGTATGATGCATTATCATTGTTCAACAAGCAACAACAGCTATATGGAAAAACCTTTCACATTTGAGTCCTTAGTTAAGCTGGAGTTGACTTTTGCGCAGAACATGGAGTGGGAGACTCATCTCTCTTTTCAGGAGCGTTTTGGCTATTCTTGACATACTTTGGTTCCATATAAATTTTAAAATTGGCTCATGTAGTTCTATAAAAACGTGTTGGGATTTAAAGTAAAATCACATTGACTAGATCGTTTGAAGGAAAGTTGACTTTATGGCACAGAGTTCTCTGATCCATGAACATAGTACTTAGCCTGTTTATTTCATCTTTTTTTAATGTCTTCCTATAAAGTATTATAGTTTCCTGTGTCAGGATATGTTGTCATTTGCCAGATTTATTCTTTCATTTTATGTGTTTTGAAGTTAATGTAAGTGGCTTCTTTTCTGAGTGTTGTCTACATGAATATTTTCATATAAATTTGTGAGATCCCCTCCTCCCCAAACTTTTTACCCGAGGGAATCCAGTGTTCATTAACCGTTCTTCTTTGGGACACTGTAACTTGAGATGGGATTGCCAGTTGTAATTATTGACCCCTCTGCCCACACAATAAAAATTACATCTGTGGTACGATTGAAATATATGGTGAATATTTAAATTAAGAAATGTATTATAATAAAAGGCTGTTAATCTCTTTCAAAATACATCCCCTAGCTTTGAAGCCATTTATCCCGTCGCTTGGCACTTTCTGCAGCAATTCTGGAAGTCCTCTTTCTGGGTGTCTTTATGAGGTGCGATAAAGAATACAGTGCAGGCTGCTGCTGGGCTCCATCCAGTGGAAAAGCAGGCTCATAAAAACATTACGGTGTGTCCTCGTCTACCTTATTCAGTGCATGTGGCACCGTGTTCCTTCGGGCTGTTGTCCAAATTCAAAATGACCACGACAGACAAACGTTTTGAATGGATTCAGAACATGAAGGCAGCCCTGACAGCGCACAGACGGAAGAGGACCTCCAGAACCGCTTTGGAAAGTGACAAGCACAACAAGATAGACGTGATTAAAGGCAGCAGGGTTAATGGCAGCGTGTCTTTGACTATAAGAAAATTGTAAAAATGTAACCATTCAACATATATTTCAACCACACCTCGTGTGGCTTCTCATTTCTTTGGGATGAGAACACACTTACAGGACATCTGCGATTTGCATCATTGCACAAAATGTTCTGGAGCCACGACAAGGTTCCTCTTCTTCATCATTTGTCATTATTTTCTCTTCCCTTTTTTTCAGGAGGGCTTAGCTTCCTGTATCTTTTGTTTGTTCCTTTCGGTTGGTATTTGTGGCAAGTATTTGCAGAAGACTGTTAACTGTTTTAAAGTGTTCCTTAATCTGATGTCTCCCCAGCAATAGCCAACCCTCCGTTTAATGCTGATTTCTGTTGGGAGACGCTGTAGGAGGGTTTGGGGGCTTTATCTACAAAAGGCCAGAGAATAAATATTTCAGGGTTTGCAGGCCGTGTGGTCTTCTCTGCAGCCACGTAGTTCACTGTCGTAGCACCAGAGCAGCCAGGAGCAGTGCCCTAATGAATGAGCAGTCTTGTTCCAGTACGCTTCATTCATGGATGCAAAATGTGAATCTCCTGTAATCTTTATATCTCATGAAACAGTGCCTTTCTCTAGCTATTTAAAAATCTGAACGACACACTTAGCCCCAGGCACATGGTTGAAAAGCTGTTGCTTGCCAAGCCTGCTTCATAGCATCCTGTGTAAGCCTCTAACCTAAGAGTTATTCCATGAACGTCTCAAGGGTTAGCATGTTTAGCAGCTGATTTTTGACCCCATACTTACAATTTGAATCTTCGTTAACGTTAAGATGTAGCTGCGTTTTAACGGTGGACCGTCTTTCTAAGTCACTTGAAAATTGAATCAAGATGAAGTTGATCTGAAATGAATTTAGTAAATGAATGAAATTTACCGGATTTATGTAACACTGAAGGCTAATTTCTTTTGAACTCTACTTAGAAGGATGTTTCAGTAACTGGTGCCACCCTTAGAGATGGTTTTGATCAGCTTTTGTGCATTTCCCTTGTTTTGTTCTACATGAGGAAGCTAGGATTTAGAAAGGGTAAGTGATTAGCTGGAATCACAGAGCTACGCAGATGTAGAGTTTGGATCCTGTACCATTCCTTCTTGTATCACGTCGCCTGGCCTGATTCTTATAGGTGGACAATTTGAGTTTCCCTCAAGTGTTAAACCAACGGTGCAGTATTACTGTGGCAGTCCCACACTGTCAGTTGTATTTGTTTTTTATTTTTTCTTCTCATGTTGATTCACCTGGATGTTTGTTCTTCATGGCTAGGGGGAGGATTTTACTGTTTTCCTACATGACACCTATGTCTTGGTTACTTTTCTCTCGTTGCTGGGACAAAATACCGGATGCCCAAAATTAAAGAAAGAAAGGTTTATTTCGCTTAGAGTTTGTAGAGGTTTCAGTCCATACTTGGCAGATTACAAGGCAGAGTGGCACATGGCAGGGCTACAGCTCATGGCGACAGAACACAGCAAAGCAACAAGCACACACACAAGGGAGGAAATGGCCAGAGCACCCTCTTTCTCTCCCTTACATGTGCAAACTACCCACCCCAGGGTGGGTGGAGCTCTCACACCCATAATCAATCAAACTCTAAAAGCCTGCCCCATGGCTGCATGAGGCTTTGGGGGGACACACAGACACAAACCATAACAACCTAAAATAGAGGAGCCCCTCAGAGGAAATACTTTCTTATTAAGCACTTATTGAATACTGCTCATGGGATAGACAGCCTGTTGCTAGGCGCTAGACATGGGTACCAATAAGATAGCGTCTATTGGCAAAAGTTTATAATATAGTGGAAAAAGCCCACAGGTACTTAAATAGTAAAAGGATGAAGGAATTGGGGAAGGAGACTGCTGAGTTGTTATCAGAGCATGGAAGTACTGTGGCTGATATAATACATGCAAGTACCACTTCTATAGAAAAGAGCACATTGGCTTCAGTGCTCATAGACTATCACCTGATCATCATGCCAAGTACTTTACATGTTGAAAGGAGATGACTACAGGTGGCACTGTCACCTGTCAGACTAGGTAGAGTCTTGAAGCTATAATTTTGAGATTCAGTAATTATCCCGGTTAGTAACATGTAGAGTTTTTTCCAGGTGATTTTTTTTGGCGGGGGAAGTATTAGGGATGGAACCCAGGGCATTATGCATGCTAGCCAAGCAGTCTACCACTAATCTACATTCCCACCCCTTTCAAAATTTTGTTTTGGGATAAGGTCTCCTTAAGTTGCCCAGGTTAGACTTGAATTTGGGATGATCCTCCTTTCTAAGCCTCCCACGTACCTGGGACTACCAGGTGTGTGCCACACCTGACTGCAATTAAATTTTTCAGAATTTTCTTTGTTCAGAGAGTCTCCCTGTTGAACATAGGCATTCCATTTGTAGGACTAATAGGGCTCTGAGCTAACTACAGACACTACATTCACTTCCAAAAAGGAGAAGCAAGGAAGCTATTTCCGTGCTGCTCTGGGCATCCCTCCTCCAAGGCTGCATCAAGACCTGTCTGTTCTTCTCGTGTAACCACAAAGGGACCTTTACAGAGCTGCCTTCCGGTAGGCACAGGTTGGGACTATCTTATTTATACTGTGTGTGACAAAAAATACGGTGAATGTTTAAATTTAAAAAATATTTACAGGAAAAGACTCATTGTCATTCCTCCTCCTTAAAGTACTTGTCTTCAATACATTTGTCCCATGCTCTTACCACTTTCTGAAACACTTCTGGAAGTCCTTTTTCGTGAGTGTCTAGTTGTGCTACCATGGCTGCTTCAATTCCCCGAATCTGTTCAAAATGTTTATCTTTCACGGTCAGTTTGACTTTGAGGGAGAGCCAGAGGTGGCACAGGATTGAGATGGTGAGGACACACTGTAATGTTTTTATTTGACAGAAATGGCCGTAGACATTTTGAGCTGATTTAGGACTTGGAGGTAGCCACAAAAAACACCCAAGAAAAAAAGCTCCCAGAATTGTTTTAGAAAGTAGCAAGAGTGATGAGATAAGTGTGTTCAAAGCAAGGGGGTGGAGATTTTGTGGGAGAATTAATGGCAATGCATCTTTTACTGTAATAAATTATTATTTAAACATCCACTGTTTATTTTGGTCATATTACATGCCTGTAACACTCTTTTGGATACCTGATGGTGTTTGGCCCTGTTTTCTGTTTTAGAGGAAGTTCCTTTCTCTTGCCCTGCATTGATTTCTGACATGAGTATTTAGAGCAGAAATGTCCTCTGTGATAGATGGCATGGACAGTATGGTTAGACATAGTTAAATACTGTCCCGTATATTTTGGATCTGCAGACTGTATGGGTTGTCCTGACAGGCCATTCCTCACAGAGATATTGCTGTTACTGAACCTGTGTCAGGGAGTTCTGAAACTGATTTATTAAGGGTTGCTTGAACAAACCCACTTGAAACTGGGGACTCCTTGAACCTGTAATGAGAAAACCAAATCTGTTAATGAGTGGTTTGCTTGGGGTGTTTCTGCTTATTGCTCTGTCCATTCTGTGGCTCTAACTTATCTACGTAATGAACCCAGTGCTAACTGAGGTCTGTCTGCCATTCTGCCTGTACGTTCTTTGAAACCACAGAGGACCCTCTGTAACATGTGAGAAAGAGAGCTGGGGGGAAAGAATGCATTTTTATTTTCTCCATTCCCACACAGTCTGACTTCTTCTAATGTGGTCAGAGAAGATAAGTTCCCATTTTACTTTTCTGTACAACTATGTACATATTGTTCATAAAATCTTCGTAAAATAGGCCTGGAATATTTCTTCCTTTTAAAATTTATTATCATGTATTTTTTAATTGTAATCTAATACAGATAGATATTGATAAAGAAAATATAAAAAGCACTCTTCTATGAAAAAATGAAACAAAAATTCATGACAGAGTAATTGGAGAATAACAATAATTAATAATACACTGTGTACCGTAATCTTAAAAGAATGGCCAAATTGTTCCTGAGAGTACAAGTCGTAAGCAAAAAAGACGCTCTTACATAAAGAAGCAAACACATAATAGCACAAGTACTCTAAAATTTTTCAGATTCTGACGAGGAATGGTTATGCAAAGAGTCATGTTTTTGTATGAGGCTGGTTTTAAATCTCAGTGCTTAATTTTGTTAGTTACTGAAATACTGGGTATGCTGACAGAAGATCTTACGATTTTGAGCAAGTGAACTCAAGGTTGTGTACAGAACAGATGTCTAAGAAAGATACTGTTTTCTTATACAGTATTGTTTCTTTCTCTTTTTTTATAAAGTCTCGGATTACCCATCTTCCCTGGGTGGAAGGACTCATGGTCGCAAAGTGAGTAGGGAATTTATTCTTACTCTCGGCTCATCCGGCATGAATTGTTAGCTTCACATACCTTGATTAATTACTGTTTCCAAGGCTGACATAATAGTTTTTGTTTTGTTAACAAGTGTAAATCACGTGTATGGTACTATTGTTAACAAAAAGAAAACTATAAGTTAATATATGTTACATTGCATTGCTTAAAAATAATCGTTAATAATAAAGCTTTATTGTTACAAGTATAATTTGATCTCGTGTAATTGATAGAAGAAAATTCAGGGAATTTGTCCAGGCTCTGTTTACACCTGCCTTTTTCAAGGCCTGCCACATGCACTAACCCAAATGAATTCAGTTTATGTAATAAACCGGGTGGAATTTATAGTCAACACTCAGAATGATTTACTGACAGCACCAGAGGGACATATTCTTTTACATATTCTAGCTTTGCCACAAATTTTCTTTGAAGCACTTTGTGATATACCATTGTCACATTTTTGCTTTGTTTTAGGAATCACAGAGGACCAAACCTAAGGGACTTTGACACTGTAATTGCTCAGCTTTTTTAACCTGGGGAGGGAAATGCCATTAATTTCTGTTTTTTTCTGAGCCAGTTTTCCTTGGTAACATCCTGATTCAGAGTTTGAAATCATGATTGAGTACTTTGGAATGATTCTTATCATCAGTCACTTTTACTAGGCCTTTTTTTCTCATCATAGCAAAAAATTAATGCTGCAGATATTTCTCCTTATGGTACAGTCATGAGGACGCTTGTTTGTCTTCAGGAACTTCACCGGGGTTACACCAAGGGTCCAGCGGGAAAGGTCAGTGTCACTGTCAATAGAGTAGACATTGTTCTCTCTCTGGATACCTACTTCATGCTGATTGGTTCCCAGGGCATTTGCATTTGGTAAATACTGTGACTGTCCATGATATTAGAATTCTGAAGATGAATGTAACCTATAAGAACTGAGTACAGTATGTTACCTTCCTTTCAGGCACAGGGCATAATTTTTAGACTATAGTAGGTAGTTAAGAACTACAGAGGTGAGGGCATCTGTAGAATTAAGGATTTACTCCTTCTCCAAGTGCCTTGTGGATTTGCCTGTCCTCCTAATTGAACTTCTTAAACACAGAGCTCATGTCTTAGTGATTTTATTTCCTCTCCAAATAGCTGAACTTAGGTATGACACAAAGAAAGCAATGTGCACATGCGTGCGTGTTTTTAATGGATGCATTGATACATGACTGATGCATGTATCCTTATAATTTTGTTAAAGTGCATAGTATATAAGCAAGCTTCTTAAAGTTTGTACCTAATGGCAGGATAGATTTAGAAGCTCTTTAGACGACCCTCAATCCAGGGCTCTGCTACATTATATGTTCTTAAAATATATTTGTTTATTCACAAGAGGTTTAATGGATGTCTGCTCAGTGCCAAAAGTAACGGTAAGCCTTGAGGAGAAAGTTTGAACGAGAGTGATATTTTCACCTTCTCACAGACCATCCAGGCGTCCGTGGTCAAGGGTCAGTGTCACTGACAACTGTCTGTCACGCCATCCCATCCGAAGGAAGTGCAGGTGAACAACTGGGCAGATACTGTAATGTGTAATGTGTGCCGCGAGGGAGGAGAGGGGGAGGGAGGGAATTCTGCCTCCGCCACATGGGTTGGTGTCCTTTAGAGTTGGTATTAAGGAGGTAAAGATGCACCAGGCCAGGGCGGCACAAGTCACGGGGTTGAGTAGGGATGTTGTGAAAGGCTAAGAGGCTCTCTGGAAGCTGGAGTTAAAAACTCAGGCCCAGTGAATTAAGAGCATGTTCTGTAATACCAATTGCAACTTCTTTCTTTAGGGTATTTGTTACTCACTGTGAATGTTGTAGGTTCACTCAATCTCCTGGAGTGCTGTTTGCAAAATATAAGAATAGACAGTTCGCCGGGTTTTTGGAGACACCAGGTGTGAAGGTGCTTGGCACTGGTTTGACACATGGGCAACCTTAGGAGATGTTTTATAATCAGAATTTTAGTGTCTTTGTTGAGAGAAAGGATCGTGCCTCCCTTCACTTTTGCAAAGCTGTGTGGGGAATATTGATTAAAGACTGGGTCAGGCGCTGGGTGAACCAGGCTGAGTGAAGAACATGGAATCTTTAAGGAGCTGGCACTCTAGAATTTGGTGACTTGCATCAGAGCCATGTCTTAGTGTAATATTTTCTGTGGTTCTTAGTCTTCCTGGAGTCATGGAGCTCTGAGAATTCAAAGCTACTGATGATTGCTTGAATTTGATGGTTCAGTGAAGCTTCTTGGAAAAGATCTTTCTCTCTCTGTCTCTCTCTTTCTCTTTCTCTCTCTCTCTCTCTCTCTCTCTCTCTCTCTCACACACACACACACACACACACACACACACACACACACACACAGCTCTGTATGCAATTTTCGGTACTCATCAGCTCCATTAAACCCATCCAAGTCTTACCTTGAAAGTTGTTACAACCATTTGCTTTAGAGGATATAATAACGGGTCAAACAGGCTTCAGAAATAGGCCTGTCTATGAGTGGGGAATTGGACTGACTGTGACCTTGCGGTTAAGTAAAATTCCTAGAACTTCCGATAAGGTCGCCCAAGGGACAGAGAATATGAGCGTGAGTTACAGTCAGTTGCAAAGGATGAGTCTCCATCTCCATGTCTCTTTGAACATGCTCAGGACGTGAATGGTGGCATCACTGTGATGATCAGGACTTTGGAGCAAGATTCAAGTACAAGCTAAAAGTCTAGAGCATGTTGTGATCTGTTCCCTGGAAAGCTGTTAGAGGATCCATGAAAGGCTAGATCTCTGTAGGTTGCCCTGAATTGTAATTATTTTCTGAAGTGAAAGCCAATCATTCCTTGGTTAAGGGGAAAATGCAGCTTATTGTGAGGGAGGGCCTGGCAGAAGGGTGTGTAGCCAGCAGCACAGCCAACTCAAGACTCCACTGACCAAACTCATTCGGGATGGATTCAGGGTTCAGGCAATAGGCAGAGTCCTCTGGATTGGAAATACCCATTGGTCTGCGGAGCTCAGTGTTTAAATATAGGGAGTGTGTGTCGGGCGTTGGGGGGGAGCAGCAATGTATCGTAAATGTTGTTCTCAGTTGTACAAGTGTCAAAGTGACTCTTAATCCTGGTCATACTCTTGGGCATGTTGAGTTGCTTGTACAAATGACCTCTGAAGTTATAACTAATTTAATTATAGTTATAACTATTTTAACATTGGATTCAGTTTTACTTTTCTACTTAAAGCAACTACATGACTTTGATAATTGGTTGTGGTTTTGTTTTTGAAATTTATTTATTTATTTATTTATTTTTGGTTTTTTTCTGGTACTAGGGATTGAACTCATGACCTTGTGCTTGCCAGGCAGGCGCTGTGCCACTGAACTAAATCCCCAGCCCCTTGTTTTTGAAATATAAACATGTAACTTTCCTTTTTGTTGGTCTTTTTGAGACAGGGTCTTGCTATGCAGTTCAGGCTGGACTTGAGCTCACTTTGTAGCCCAGGCTGGTCTCGAACTTGCAGCGATCCTCCTGCCTCAGCCGCCCGAGTGCTGGGATTACAGGCGTGCACCACAACACCCTGCCTTAAACATGTAAATTTTCAATTAATATTTCTTAAACTTTTTTTAAAAATTGGCTTGTTTCCCTGTAGGAGCTCATCAGGGTGGGTGTGGTCATCCTGCCATCACCCCTGTTGGCAACATCTGGCGTCCTGTTCCTCCTGTCCCTCTTCCCCCTCCTCTTCCTCCTCTTTCTCTGTCTCTTTCCATCTGCCTTCTCCTAACTCTTCCTCCCTTATTTAGGCATTGATTGGACTGACTGGTTTGGCATGGTCCTAATCCCAGTAACCTCAGTAGAGTATAAAAGGGGCAGAAAGAAGCTCTCAGGCCCTTGCTTGTTTTGCTGCCTTCTGCCTGCCATAAACTGCTTCTCCTCTGCAAGGCCTGTCTGTCCTGCCACCCTGCCTTGGATCCAGCCAACGATGGACTGAACTTCTACAGACTGTGAGCCAAATAAACCTTTCTTCACTTAACTTTCGGCATTATGGTATTTTGTCTCAGCGATGAGAAAAGTAACTAAAACAAGCCTCATCCAAAAACAATCTCATAAAAACGTCCTGAGTAGTGTTTGACCGCATATCCGGAAGCCAGGGCACAGCCAAGTGGACACAGAGTAACCGCCACAGACAGTTACGTGAGAACTGTCAACAGTGGGGTGACTCACTGAATCAGCTCTGCGCGAAGCACATGGTGGTGTACATTTTTTGCAAGCTTTTTCTTTTTAAAACATATGCCTGAGAGAAGACATTGGGAGAAATTTGAATGGAAGCTCTTTTGCTCTAGCAAAAAAGTCACTTTACAGTTAGAAGAGAAAGGAGACTTAGGAGAATAAAATCTTTAACAAGCAAATGTCTTTTCCTATTGAGCTTGGAGCCCTGGGCTTGTGTGATATGTCAATTCAGTCTTGACAGTTTCTCTGCAGAGGGAGCTAGTAAAAGACCCATAGGAAATTTTTCCCAGTGGAAAGAGGAAAAAAGTGACTGACTCTTTGGAAAGGATTTGTTAAAAGCAGGAAAATGTTTAAAGCAGTAGCAGAAATGTCTATAAAAAGTGAGATATTGGCAGCTAGAGAAGAATTGTGGAGAAGGTGCGAGAATGAGAGAAATTCCATATTTTAAATTTATAGTTTTGAAGTTCCTGCAATAGTTTTACAGGTTATTCATCTTCCAGGGTCTTGAAGACATGCTGCGGAGTAGCACGCGTTGTACTTTGAGAGTGTCAGACATAGTTCTATGGCTGTGCTGTTGCAGATCTTGGTGCTTTTTAGTGCTGAGAGGTTCTCGGACCTTCGAGAAGGAAGCAGTTGGTCAGTTGGGGAAGAGGTGCTTCTGTGTGGCACCTGGTATTGTTGATCTCTGGGTGCTTCCCTGCTCTGAAATCAATAGGGTTGTGTTACCTGACATTTTGATAGTGTGAATCATGCAGAAGACTCCAAATGCCTGTTCCTATCTTACATGGTATCACAGGCAGAGTTGGTCAAATAGCTTGATCCCTGGCTTTCTAAGTTATATAGTTGTGATCTAAAACAAATACAAAACAAGGAGAAATGGCATTACAAGCTTGTGAGATAGAATTTATTCATATCTTGATGAAAAGTCTATCTGATATTTTCAGTAGTGGCTTTTCATCTGAAGCAAGTACTGTCTCATCAAATGGTTAGTAGAACAGACAGTTTGTAAAACCCATGTACTATGTGAGTTCTTCCTGTAACAAAAGTTCAGTAACATCTGCTGTCTGCCAGTTGTTCTCGGTATTGGTTGTACTCTTGTGAACACGGTGGACATCAGTGGCCTGTAGCCTTCTGGAGCTGACAGTCAGGCTGCAGACAAACAAAAAAGTTGTAGTCATACATCATGTTAGGTCTTTAGAGGGAAAGGGTTTGGGGCCATGGAGAGAACTGTGTCAGGGGTTGGGGACGACCAGACAGGATGTGGTGAGTGAGCTGAGGAGAGACGGTGAAAAACAGAGTGTGTGTTCCTATGCAGAGAAGGCGGGTGGAGTGCCTTAGAAGGGAGGATCTTGGAGCAGTGAAGGCGAACCTTTTAGAGCTTTTGATGATACAAATAGCTTGCTGTGGCACGAGTGCCACAGGTTCGCCACCACTGTCTTAAAGAAATTCAGGGTAGAGGGCCAAGAGAAGAATGGCAGAGAGCGACACTTCAGGAAGGACATTGCACCAGGCTTGGGAGTCTGAAATTTATTCTAAAATTCAGTGGCTTAGTGACACAATCCCATTTATTTGCAAAAGGCTCATGTTGAATGCTGTTCACCAAGTTAGAACTGCACTGAATAAAAAATTGATATCCAAAGTGTTCAGAGGACTGAGGATTTAGCTCAGTAGCACAGCTTCTGCCTGGTAAGCATGAGGTCCTGAGTTCAATTCCCGGTGCCTCCCAAAAATAAAGTATATAGAGAACTTCTATAAATAAACATTTTTTTAAAAAGGAGTCTATAGAAGAATATACAAGAGATGTAAATAATGAGTTCCCAGAAGAGAAGCCTGAATTGCTATAATATAATGATACTGAACTATACTGATAATCAGTGAAAAGAAGTATTTTTCACACTGTTGAAATGAGTGAACATTTTAACCATATTAAAATCCTGGCTAGCATGGGGAGAAGTGGGAACTTTTATATACTAATGATGAGAGTTGAAATTTTTTATTTTATTTTATTTTATTTTTTTTGTGTTTTTGAGACAGGGTCTCACTATGCAGTTCAGGCTGGCCTTGAACTCACTTTGTAGCCCAGGCTGGTCTCGAACTCTCAGTGATCCTCCTGCCTCAGCCTCCTGAGTGCTGGTGTTACAGGCATGTGCCATCATACCCAGCTTGGGAGTTGAAACTGTAAGAATGACTTTGGAGAGCAGTTGGCCAATACGTGGCAAATCCTTTGCTGTCCTGCCTCTAGATATTAATCCTAGAGAAACACCATTAGAAGAATTTGTGATGCAGTTTCAGACTTTCTTACTCATCCTGTCAGCAGCATTTGCTACAGTCCAGCATTCCCTCCTTCTTGGAATATTTCATCACTGGGTAATAGACTTACCTGGCACAGGGCTGTGCAGCTGGAGTCTAGGTATTTGTGTACAGCATGGTGATCCCTGCAGAGCTGTGCTGTCGTACACTGGGGCTAGGGATCATTCTACAGCTCATGTCATGTAAATTTAGGAAGAGGTTTCATTGGAGGGAAGGGGAGATGTACGTAGACCGAAAGTTGCAGGAAGAAGGCCTCTGTAAGCCCCGTGGATCTGTGCACTCTTACTGAGCAGGGTTACTCCTGGGCAGAAGGCTGTGCACTTTGGTGGAAAGATCATTCCAGCTTGTGGGTTTTCCTTCTTATGGGATGAGGCTGGAAAACAGCTTTGGCAATAGGAAATTAGTTATTGCAGCACCATGCCCACCCAGGTTGAGGAGGAGGCACCTGTCCCATGAGAAACCTGAATGAGCTTGCCTCAGTGCCTCCGGGTGGGTCATGTCCCAGTGAGCTCCTGTCCCTAGAACTCTTGGCATTACTTGGAGCATTTCTTGGTATTGCACCGTAAGATAGAGCTATGCATGGCTCACCGGGGCTGTTCATCGAAATGAGGAGATGCCAGTGTAAGTGATACCTGTGACCTGCATGTCACTGACAAGATGGGAACTGCTCACCGTTCACGGAAGTTCTTTCCATGTGCCGGAATGTGGGATTGAGCCAGCTGTGCCTGCACATTTACTTAGAGCAAGATGACAGGACCCAAGGGACCTGGGTTCCCAACACATCTTGTGAAGCAGAACTGTCTGTCACACTGGATCACCTGCCTTGGGATTGTATCATGAGAGATGTTTGGGTCTTTATATCACAGCAGCTGAGCAGTGACACATGTCCAGAGCTTGCCTCCGACATACACTTCTCCTGAGTCTGCCCCTCGTGGTAAGTGGCCACCTTTCTAATTGAAACTTTATACCCGTTGATCAACATTGTCGCCTCACCCTCGTACCCCAGGAACCATCATTTTTCTTGCTTTGTTCTTGTTTTATGGACTCTCTTTTTGACAGTGGTGGGGATTGAACCTGAAGCCTTGTGCATGGTAGGGAAGAGCTCAGCCACTGAGCTACTCTTCCACCTCCAAGGTCAACGTCTAAGTGCAGAGTTTAAGCACTACTGTCTTCTGTCACGGTGTCTCCCGAGCTCTTGGCTGAGTGGTTGTGGTGGCCCCTTACAGGCAGCTAGTACAGTCATCATCAGAACAGTCCTTTTAGAACTTCATTCTGCTTACACCGTCAGCTGGCCCTCTCTCTTCCTTACGCAACCAGGGAGGTGCTAGTGTTGCTCTCTCAGAGCCCCGCACAGAGCTACGAGGATGTCCAACTTGAAAAATGCTGACAATGCCAAGAGCGAGCCAGGATGCGAGACCTCACTTCTGTGTGCTCAGGCTGGGGCCAACCCTTGCTGCTGCTCCTGATAGAGAGCTGGGAAAAGAGTCCCCCAACCCCCTCAAGATTACATTGGTGCAGGTAGATGGGTATTGAGGTGTTCGGCTTATGTAAACAGGAAAAATCACTAGAGTGAATTCCTTTTCAGTGAGATGTGACGCTTGTGTGAATTGTAGGAATAACTCAGATGATAAAAAGTCAAAGGCATAGAGCATCTGCTTGAGCCAGATTGAAATGGGGATGTGTGGAAATCTGGCTTGAATCCTGAATTCTGTGACCATCTCAAGGGTGCTGTTTTTCTTGTGTCCTTATGCTCTTGTGCATAGCACAGAGAACAAAAGCTTGGTTTGGGTATGGAGGAAATCTAGACCATGAGAACTGTACAGTGATCTGTGGTGTCAATTTTAAAAAGTAGATAAATGACTTTTGGTGTATACACATCCATATTGATGTGAGCATGGTATATTATCTATTCCCTACTGATCCTGCTTTCGTAAAATGCATCTGTCAGTGAGTGGATGATAACCTTTGCACAGTGTGTCCTACGTGGTAAGAGTGTCATTGCTAAATCTAACCTGAGAGGTTGCATTTTGCTACCAAGTGGTCAATTCGATAAAACTGAGAACAACCTGTAGCAAGAAATGAGTTGGATTCCTGTAACAGGTTACATTTGGAATTATCTTCCATAAATATACTCTATTTTGGCACCAGTTTGCACCTGTTTCAAGGTGTGATCATATTGGCAAATTTAGCACTACTATTCAAATAAGGGATTAAAAGAGATTGTGAGAGATTAGAAAACTCTGATCTCTGGAAAGAATTTTTGCTCTAATTATACATTTTCAAATTAATGAAAAGTTGCTATATAATTTTGTCTTTGAAAAAAAATTTTATATCTTTGACCAGAAGTTTACATTCATGACTTAATGTACAGCTTTACTCAGAGTTAATTTGTGCTTGCAAGAAATTTTGAGCTTGTGATGAAAACATTAATTAGTTTAAAGCATCTTACATATGCTCTTCTAAAAGGAAGCCTAGTATGTGATATAAACATTTGAATTCATGAAAGAGCAATGATTGTGATTGCATTACAAGTAATCCTTTGCTTTTTATGAAGCCTGAACCATACCCATTTAGGGTTAGGAAGGTTGTATTTATCTTACTTAATCCTTACAACTGCCTGATGAATAGTTGTCATTCAAAGTCATATCCTACCCAATAATAAGCTATTTTCAGTAAAAAAAGCAACTGTTTTGTTTTCATTCATAACATGGAGGAAAACCGTAAGCAATGTGTAGAACGTTGGAGAGCAAAACCTTTTCCTTTCTAAGGATCTGCGTAAATACTGACCAAGGTTTTAATGATTATGACGTAAATATTTAATAGTCAAATTATGTAGGTTATTTTGAGGTTTACAAAACGTAATTTTCTCCTTTTAAATTAATGCCATCACCACAAGAGTTAGCTGCTACTTGCTTCCAACAGTTCTTAGATATTGCCTTTGTTGAGCCCAATTCATTTCAGAACAAAATGATGCTGTTCCTTTTTGTAATCCTACAGGTATATTTATACAACTCACAGAATCTTGACTCTTTTCCTCCAACAGTCGATATATGATATCTAATGAACGTGTACTAATGAATGTGTGTGCACATGAATGTGTTTCATTCATATGACATTTTGTATCAGTTATGTCTTCTTCGGGTTGTATTTATTAAAGACCAGGACACTTTTTCTGTGTGTTTCAGCATCAGCTGTGTATTATGTGGTCCCCTGCACAGAGTGGGAGCCTCTCCATCCTGTTGAACCATTTTATGATCTACCCTCCTTTTTGTAGGAACAATTTAATTTGAGCTGAATATGAAAAATTAATGCAGATTCTCCTTCGAAATTCTCCATAGGACAGAGCTCTGTAGTCTTCTTAATACTGTGGTAGGACTAAGTGCTTCCATTTATAATTGAAGAGCTACTGTTGCTTCCTGTTTTCTTTAGCTAAATCAGTGTTAAAAAATCCTTTTCTGACAAGTCAAAGGCCACTCTCTGACATCTCACTGTAAAGGTGTAGTTCTCCTGTTTGCCAAGAGGCATTTCAGTGGATTGAGCACTCTTATTTATCTTTTCTTTTCCTCTGGAGAGCCCATTATAGTGTTAGTAAAAGAATAAAAAATACATAGACCAACAACACAAAAGAACTGAGGGGAGACCAGCACAGAAAGGAAATTTTAGAACATTTTTGGGAGCATGACAGCTGAAGGAAGGTGTGGTGTCTCTTGAATTATTGTAGGGGTGGCTGCAGCCCAGGAACTCCTTGGAACCTGGAGGCTTGTGCCTTTGAATGCCAGGTGGGTGAGAGTCCTGTATGGGCTGTGTAGTGGATTGATAACTGGTGGTCAACTTATAACCCCCAGCTGAACTGAGTGAGTGGTGCTGGGTGTGAGAGGCCCACCTGAGGACTGTTGCCAGCAGCATAAGAGGCAGATCTGGAGAAGAAGAAGCAGGCTGTTGGGAGCTGGGAGAAGCTATTGGGAGCTGAGAGAGACTGTGGGGAGCTGGCTTCCTGAGGAACTTGGCTGTTTTCATCCTCGGAGTAGCTCGGGACCTCGCTGGCACTGAGAATGGCTTCAGTTCACTTTGGGGAGCTCTGGTCCTCACTTTGAGCACAGCTTCCTGGTTCCGGAGGGGAAGATGGTGCATTGCCGGCCTCCTGGAAGAGCTTGCTGCGTTGGCTTCCCTGATGGGAACTCGGCCATCATCCCGATCATTGGAGGAGCTCGGGACCTCACTGTTGCCGGCGATGGCTGTGTTACCTTTTGGGGGAGCCCTGGTTCTTCTGAGCATCACTTCCTGGCTCCAGTGCAGATCCCTCAGCCTGCTAGCACAGATCCTTCATCCTGCTGGCACAGACTTCCTAGATTCCACCACTGACCTTTGGGCCTTTCCAGCAGATCCGTGAAACAGGCCTGCATGGGACGTTGTCATGGGTTCTGGGCCTCCAGTTGGATTCATGGGAGGCATTATTATGAGCTCTGGGTATTTAGCTCAACTCATGTAGGACATTGTTGTGGGACTCAGGCCCTCAGCTGGATTCTTTGGTCTTAGTGTGTGGACAGATTTCCTGCACTCTTTTGTATACTGTTCTTTGGGTAACTTATAAATAATCATATAAAGTATGTGTCTTGTATTATGTTGTTCCCCTTGCAAAATAAGCCGCCCCAAACCAACACAGGCTGGGATGTCCAAGGTCAGAACGCCTCACATTCTCCATCCCTGCTCCTGCCTTCACCTCGTGGTGCCACCAAGGCGCCTGCCCAGGCGTTTGTCCCTCAGGCTGATTTGTGAAGCACCTGGAAGACCTGTCCAGGAGACGCACTGATCCTGGTTTGCGAGTTAGCCTCCCAGGAGGGAGGCCACCCGAAGTCCGTCCTCTGAGTTCAAAGCCTGTGTTCTAGGACACAGGTATCTCCTCTGGATTTTCTGTTATCTCAGATTTAAGGCCAGGGACTGCCAGGTGTCCCAAGAAAACCTTTGGTGTGAGAGAGCAGGATGGAGATGAAGAAACAGTAAGCCACACCCAGGAACCACAGTGAACCGGGGAATGGCAGAGAAGACCTCTGTTCGCATAATGACAGGTCTTGAAAATAGCAAGTTAAGAAAAAGGCCCTAGAAAGAAGGAGGCACCAGAAAGCCAGAAAGAACCGTGGCAAACTAAGACGGTGACCCACGCAGGGTGGGTGGCAGAGTCACTTGAGAAAATGGCCTAGACCAAAGAGCAACAGAAAATCCTGGTGTTTACCTCAGAAGATGGGATCAAGACTGCTGCCCCTTCTGGGTGGCCTGGAGTGAGTCCCAGGGAAGACGACCCTTCTTTTCATTGTGACTTCTCTCATCTTCCAGAGGAGTGGCTGGGCATGACGCGGCCGGGCATCTCTGTTCACTGGGGGCAGGAACAGGAATTGGGGAGTGTGGGCCATTGCTGTGGGTCCAGTGCCCCCAGCATGGGTCTCATTGTTCCTGATCTGCTTGTATGGGCCGTCCAGAGGGCTCTGTACTGCAGGCCGGTTTCCTTAGAAGGTAATGTCCCTGAGAGGTGGCGTGTCCCTGGATGCTATGTGTTGCTATCACCTGAGACACTATTGACAACTTCAGCGGTGTTTTTCCAAATTCGGAAAAATGATAGTAATCTTCTGCCTGTCATTTGAGAGTTTGTTTTTTCTTTTTTTTTATAACTTTCTAATCTTAATAAAGCTATTGCGGGATTTGGAGCCATCTTTAAATGTCCTCACAAAAGCACACATTTGTTTTCTTTTCTGAACCTCCAAGTTGTGATCGCCTCCTTCAATGTAATGTGGGTCTCTCCCACAAATTAGGCATTATTGGGATAGGATTTGGACTCTTAAAAAACAGAGTTAAGTGCTTATATAACTGAAATAGAACTTTGAAAAATGTCCATGAGAAAGTTGAAAAAGATCTTGATTGTATGCTTCTTGGGAATTTCTGGGAATGTCTCTCTATAAATTGAAACTGTGGGACAGCGATTGCTAAGTTGTGGATAAACAATCCTTTACCTGAAATTGTAGAACCCTTGCCCTCCCCAGTAATTTTTTTCCTGCCATAGAATTTGCATTTGATGCTGCAGTTAAGTGCAGGGCAGGGTAGGTTTTCCGACATTTAATGTGTAGACTGGTTCTTCGGTTTCAAGAAGAGGATAATGATCATGAGCTGAAGATTTGGTTTGTGTTTGAGTCAGATTGTTCTTGTCTTCAGAATCTTCTGATTTTGAGTCTTTGAAGAGAGATGTGCTACAGAGTAGAAATTTGTAGTTTTAACTTTTCTCCTTAGAAGTTCAAATGGATACATGGACAGTGCCAATTAAGTTCTATTGCAATGATTTCTGAAGAATTCCCAGGCAAACTTTCATTATACTAGAATTTTACCAGGTTGAATATTGGTTAAAATAAGTCCAAGCACTAGGACTTCTAAATTTGCTATACTTGGTTTTAATGTTATGGTTAAATTTAATAGCTTTTTTGTTGTAGTTTGAAAATTAGAGCTTTGAGAACCAAGTGTTAACTGAAATAGTGTTTAAAATTAGCAACATTTCTGTGAATTGTTTTATCTCCATTTTTTAACCTAAAATGGTTTGTGTACTTTTATAGCTTTATAGATAACATCCTTGCGAGTAATTTATCTAGATATTTCATGGCACATGAAAGATTGCTTCGGAGTCTTCTGCAGAAACATATTAAGGAAAAGTTATAGGAGCTCTGGAACTCGGGGCTCACACTGTGTAAATTTCAGTCATCTCCAGTGCTTTCTTGCTAGGAATCTGACAGTTTGAGTATCAGTATTGCACTGTGTTTTTGTAGGGTACTTGATATTTTAAACTTTTTAACTTAAATATTAGCTTGAATTGTGTGCATGTTTGAAAGCAATCCTTAAGAGGAAAATTGATTTTCTCAGAGTGGATATAGACGGAAGTCCTGCCAAACGCAGGACCATTTATTGCTTGACTTGTACTTTTGGCATGTGATTCCTATCACATAAGTGTGTATTTATCAGGGACGGTTGTGCGTTTTGTCCTCAGTGGGAAACTTTTAGGCTGATCTTTGTTTTGTGCTCATCTGCTGCTACTCAACTCTCCCTGCGGTGGGAAGGTGAGAACCCCAGTGTGCCTGGGTGGAATCTGAAGCAAGCGTTGCTCTGGCTGACTTTGCACGTCTGGAAGGGCTGAGACCCTCAGGAATGGGGGTTGTCTTTGCTAAGGTTTTGAAGATCTGTAGCTTAGGAGAGTCATCACAAAGGGATACTGCCTCAGGTCCTGGGTCCTAAGCACATGTAGGATGCTGGCCTCCAGGGCCAGATTGGATTTTTTGTTTTGTTTTGTTTTGTTTTCCAAAAAATACTCAAGTTCAATTCTTCCGTTTACAGCGATGCCCCCACTTGAAGACCCTGCCTCTTTCGTTCTTGTGTAACTGTGACAGCCTGCTTTTGAACTGTTTAGCTACCATTTAAACCCTCACAGTACTGCCAGACTCACTATATGCAGAGATCTCATTTGTTAAATGTCTTTGTCTACCTTCTCAGCTGTCCGTTCAGCATGATTTTCCAGGGCTGCTTGCTTGAACTTCACCGCAGCCTTGCTGATTACTTTCTTTCTCCATTTCTGTCTGATTAGCATGCACTGTTTTCTCTCACCCTGGACAAAAACTTTCCTTTTCCCCCACTGGATAACCCTTTCATTAATTGAGAGCCTGGTTTTATTTTCTCATTTAAAAGTTTTTCTGGATTTCTCTGTCCCTCATCCATCTCTTTCTTCACAGAACCCGCTGAATGACATGCTTTGTAATACCTGCTTTGGTGTTCCCAGGAGATTCTAAACAGGCTGTCAGAGCTCAGGCCCTCCGACTCTTTGATCTCCAAGTGCCCAGGCACTTGCTGGGTGTAAAGTCACAACCTGTGGACAGATTCATTGTCCCACTTACAGTCCTATTTAGTGAAGCATGGTGCTTAAAATTAAGGAAAGTGTTGAAATTACACCAACATACAGAAAACTGCAGTGATTTTAAATTTATTTAATATTTTACTGATGTGTTAAAATTTTTTTTCCTCCCTTATCTTGTCAGCCATCAAAGAGAAGTACACAGACTGGACAGAATTCCTCATACGTGATTTGACTGGCTCTCGGACAGCACCTGCCAACCTACTGGAAGGTGTATGTATTGCTATTATGCATCTATTCTGTCTCTGAAGCATCCTTGCCCCGTGAACTCAGACCTAATGGCACCTTTGCATATATCCTTCTGCAGATACATGTGTACACACAATATCTTTACTCAGGTAGCCTGGATATTCCTATTTTGTAATAAATTACTTAGTTGACAGGATTTGAATGTTGACAGATTAGAAATCTTCCCTGGTCAATAAATGGAAGTTGTGCTCTATGTGAACGCATTTTAAAATTTTGTGTAAGGATGTCTTCCCATTATCTTGTACATATGTAAACAAAATCCTATGAATAACTTTGAATAGATGATGACTAAGTGTTATGTATTGAACATTATCAAACCTATCTTAAGAGTGTCTCTGAGACATGAAAAAGCTTGATGAATAACTGGGAATAAGGTGCAGATTTTGACAGTGTTAATATTTTTTTTAACCTTCTCAAAAATAGTGTTGATACTTCAGAGTACCATCAGCTGATATTCATAAACAGCTTTTGTTTTATGACAGTTTTGTTTATTTTAATAGCTGCTAGTTTGTTAGGTGAACAAACCAAAATGACGATTGTTCACCTTTTCAAAGGGACACATTGTCTTATTATGTTAATTTATGAAAATATATTTGCCTATAAGGCTGGCTGAACAAACACCCTTTTCATATGTTAGCATATGCCAAGAGCTTTCCTTAGGAAGGTCAGTAATCATGTACCTTCAAAACCATTTACCAGGTTAAGTGATTAAATGTAGAAGTAACTTTACATAGTAGTCAGATTTCACTAATAATGAAGTGTATTAGACATCTCATCTACACATGGTCATACAGAGTCACCAAGTCAAATAACAGAGGGTCTTGATTATTAGAGTATTGGCCACCAGAAGATGAAGGTCTGTCGATGAGTCCTGGTTTAAGTTTATTGCCCTGCATTAGATATATCTATCTATTTGAAAAGTAGACATTTTGTTACCACATGTTTTCTAGCTCCAGGAAAATTTGGATATAATTCTTAAAAGTGTATTGTTTTTTAACAAATGCAAGTTTACCGGGGAAGGGTGATTTGTTTGAAGCATAAACTGTTATTTTCTATTTCTTGTGATTTTTGTTGTTGGGTACAGTGCTGTGTACATGGATGTGTGTGAGGGAGGAAGGGGAAGGGGTGGGGTGGGTAATGGCTGTGCAGAGGATGGGGGTGGTGGGAAACACCAGACTGTTTGCCAGTAGCTTGGATGATGGTGTGAAAAAAATATTATCTTCTGCTGTCATCTGTTTCCATGAGAACCTTAAAATAAAGTTTAAAATAAGGAGTTTTGCTTCTGTTTAAACAGCCTCTGCGAGGGAAAGGCCCTATAGACCTCATTACAGTTGATTCCTTAATAGAACTTCAGGATTCTCAGAACCCTTTTCAGTACTGGATAGTTAGTGTGATTGAAAATGTTGGAGGAAGATTACGCCTTCGCTATGTGGGATTGGAGGACACTGAATCCTATGACCAGTGGTTGTTTTACTTGGATTACAGACTTCGACCAGTTGGTTGGTGTCAAGAGAATAAATACAGAATGGACCCTCCTTCAGGTAAGGGCCAAAGATCTTGCTGTTGTAAAGTGTTTTACTAAAACAGGTGATATTTTTCTGGATATGTCTCTGGAGAATTTCTTATCTCTGTGGCATCTTTTACATCCAAGTATGTGAATTTTAAGCTTGTTAACTCCCACATACTTTGTGTAGAGAATAAAATCCAAAACTTTACCCAGCAGCATTCTCAATGGAGAGAGTAATGTTAGAAGCCTTAGGGAAGTTTATTTAGTTCTTTGGAGTCACTAGTTCACAAATGAAGGACATAGTAGATTGGACTTTGAACATATTCTCCCCCTTTTTCCTTAGGGATTCTGGTAATCTTGCGAGTAGATTCCATAGTCTCCATCTGCCCATCTATCCACTTGTCCACTTATTCATCTGTATATATCCTTCTCTTTCTCACTGCCCCACTACACTACCCAATCACCAATTCCAGTTCCACCTATCTATTCACATCAACCCATCTCTCCATTCATATGTCTCTATTTTCATTCATCTAATTACCTATCCATCCATTCATCCATGGATCTGAATATCTGAATCACGTGCGTATCATTATATAATCCATTTGACCAGGAAATGCTCAAGGAGCTCGTCATGACCCCCACCCACCAAACCCCAGAACACCATCCACTTTAGATAGCTTCAGTGCACTATCTTTGCGCAGACTTACTTGGAGAAAATAGTGCATTATGCTTTTTGACATACCGAACTAGTCAAAAATGTCAATATTTACAAAATAACCATTCTTGGATGTTTACTATGTACCAGGTGATTTTTACATCTGCTATGTTGTTTGTTTTGATTCCAAAAAGGTGCCGAGTATCTGGTGTGAACTTTATTTCACAGCAAATAAAGATGAGGCTGGGTAGCTACTCATTCAAGCTTTCCTGGATGATAGGAAGCGGGTGCTACAGTTCAGATTCCCCAGGTTCTGTGTTCGTTGCTGATCAGCATGGGTCTTACCGACCTTTTGATGGGAACCCTCAGAGGAAAGCTTCTGGATTTTTATGCAGTTAAAGATGCTAACCCACAGAAGAAGTACTCCTTTCTATCAGAAACTGTTGGTCTTCATTCTGGTCAGTTTTGTAGGTATATTTGGAGGAAGTACTTAGTGCCTTACTTTATTAAAAGTAAAATTTCCCTCCTATAGTTGCCAGTGTTAGTCTCGAGTATGTGAAAATGAGAGGTTATGCATACCTTTTATGTCACTCAAGGGTGTTAATTGGAAAGAGTTTCCTGGTTCTGGATCCTGTGTGTTTGTATCTGTGTTAAATCTGACAGGTGTACAGACACATAACCTGGTATTATATTATATTCACATTGTTGTTGCTAACAGTTTGAGAGGCAGCCAAGAAATCCTTTTATGCTCTGAGCAGTTCCGTATGCAGACAAACAAAAGGCCCAGGCGTACTGTGAGGAGAGATCTGGGCTTGGGTTTGCTTTGGGATTCACAACCTGGCAGAAAAAATTTACTTTGTGGGGAAAGGTGGGTGTCTAAATCTCAGCTTAGTGTCTAATTGCTTTACAAATTGGAGGAGAAACATGCATTTGTCTGTGTAAAAATTTACAGCAAAACAAATAATGTCACATGGCTTCTTATGTCCTCTGTCATCTCTTTTCCTGTGAAATCCTGGGTCTCAGAAGGGAAAATGTCCCTGTAAATACTTACTTATGAGTTCTGTCCTTGAGATAATTTCACATTTTTTTAGAATAGGAATAAATTATGCTTATTTGTCTTAAAATTTTCTGGACATAAGCTGTTCCTTTCACTAAAGTTTATGCAGGTCCTTAGTGCCTTTGAAAGAGGCATTTATCATCAGAAGCTCGCTTCTCCAACATTTAAATTGTTAGCAAGAAGGGCTATGTTGGGGAGGAATAAAATAAGAGGTGAAAAAACATTCAGAACGTTCCTTAAACTCGTTTTAGTTAGAAGATAAAAACTGGATTCTCTTGCCTCATTCAGTGGAACTGCTCCCCTGGGAGAAGGCAGTTATTGCCTAGGCTTTTACCCGTGGGAATGGAGTCTGATACTTTGGATTTGTGTAGATTAATTTCAGGTCCCAGTATAACTTGTACAACTTGCGTGGTAGCACCATTTCCTTCAATGAAATATAGGTGGCAATAACATTTTAGACTTGCATAGACAATTCTCATTTTATTCTCAAACACTATTTAATTGATGCAAAGTATCCGGCATTCACGGACAGTGCAGAGTCGAGCTGGAAGGGTAGCGGCAGGGGCTGGTAGTGGATGCCAGCGCGTACTTGGAGGAGAAGGCTGTGCCGGCTGGTCCCTCCCAACACTGTTTTCAGTTTGCATCCCCACTAGTACTCTCGTTGCTGTTAAAAACTATTCTTTTGGCTTTACTTATCCTCTTGACTTTTTATGGGAAAATTATTTCCCAGCGATTCAGCCCTCGTAGGGGTAATAGAAACCAACAACAGGGTGCAGATGGGAAGTTATTCTTCAGAAACTCGTTCGGGAGAAGGTGCTGGATTTGATACCATCCACTTCTGAGTGTGTATAGTTATTGAGTCTTTCAATGTCCGGCCCCAAATTAGGGGACACGGCTTTCTGGTGCTTGGGACGGGAGAGAGTGGAAGAAGCCATTGAACCCTGCAAAGTGGGGATAATTACTCGTTTGCTGGGCCTGAGTGATAAAAGGTGCATCAAGGAATTGGCATATTCTGGAGATTCAAACTTGATCAGAGTGTTATGCTTATGCCTTTGGTTTTTCAAGAAGTTTTAGTGGCTCGTGGAAGTCAGGGGTCATTTAAGACCCCTGCTTTGCTACTTTCTAGAAGTTCAGAAAGCAAGATAGGTTTTATGTGTCCCTGTAGCCTCTAAAGAGGTGAAACTTTTTAGCCCCCTCCCCTTTCTAGCATCGGTTTCATATTTTTTCCTTTCAAAATCCTTCTCTCAAACATTGCAAATTTAAAAAAAAGGTTTTAAATAGTTCCCAGAGTCAGGAAGCTTGTGACTCTTAACTTAAATAGTTTCTGCCTAAATTGTTTCTCTTTCCAAAAAGACTGGGTGCTTTCAGTGTTTGTCCGCTTGGGTTGCCATAATAGAACATCACAGGCTGCGTGGCTTCAGCAGATACATGGATTTTCTCACAATTCTAGAGGGTAGAGCCCGGAGCTGTGGGTGCTGGCATGGTCAGGGTCTAGTGAGGACTCTGCGTGGCTTGGAAAAAGTCACTTTCGGGCTGTGTCCTCAGTCAGTGTGTCTTGAGGGAGAGCTGTGTCATCCTTTGTTAGCTAGCACACCAGTCCCGCCTCGAGGGTCCTTGCCAGGTAACCTCCTAACCCTGATCATCTTTCCGAGACCCCTTCTGCTCACGCTGTCACATTGGGAAGTTGCGCTTCTCCGTGTGAGTTGGGGCAGGCCGCAAGCATTCAGCGCGTAATACTTTCCTAGGTTTACTGTCCTAACCATGCAGTGGTCCCTCCTCAGTGGTAAGGGCTGGTGGAGGAGGAGGAGCAGAAGTGTGGCAGGCGTTGGGCGCACAGACGAAGGGGTCACTCCTCCAGGCCTCTGCTTGCTTCTGGTCATTTATTTACTTGTTTGTTTACGGTTATGTCCCGCATCCCTGCCTTCTGCAGCACTTCTTACTGAACGGCTGCCCAGATCCTTGCATGGAGGGAGCTGGCCTCATTTTCCTGTAGGCTTCTAGTTGCAGGTGAACGAGGACATGTGTTAATTGCTTGTGATTTCCTCAACAAACAGAGATTGGGGTACTGTACGCTGTTAAATCACCTGCCACACAATTGTGTAAAAGAAAATGTTTTATGTCCTTTTAATGGAGCTGTTGATTGTCTGTAAACGCGCTGGCATAGCCCACACGGGGAACACTGTTCTCTGCTCCTTGCCTCTCCGGGGTGTTGAGCCTCTGCAGGTGGCTGAGCAGATTGACAGATCTGCAGCCGAGTTTCACCTTTTCAGGAAACAAGGAAGCCTTGCTATGGGGTTGGATTTCACTCTAGGGACTCAGTGTCAGAAAGAAGGCAGAGAAACTTAATGTTGTAGGACAGAGGCAGAAATCGCCTAGAACCCAGGGTGCGCATTCCTTCTGTCTCTGAACGGATGGAGGAGCCAGTTCTGCAGTGCTGGTGTGTGAGTGGGGCAGGAGACTCTGGCAGCCCCAGGGTTCTGATAGTTTGGATTTAATCCATACTGGATTTCCGTTCCTTTTGACCTTGAGTCAAACTTGAGTAGTTTTATAACTACTCTTTCACCCGCTTCCCTGTCTCAGAATCTTCCCTTACTCGGAGGTTACAGTCAGGGAAAAACTGGTCAGGATTATGGAGCAAGAGCACGAAGGGTGCAAACACCCTGAGTCCGAGCTTTTCCCTTTTTGCTCCCTCTGTGTCTTCAGATTTGTTCTCTGGTCTTGGCTTTGGAAATCCACCTTGTTTCTCAGGAGTTGGTCCTTTTCCTGTCGCAGTGAGATCAACCTTCTTGTCTGCCCACTCCCGCTGGCCAGCAGGGTGATTTGCTGTTTCTCGAGGAGGACTCCTGTCTCAGGCACTGCTTTTCCCTGCACCCCTCTCCTGGCCGCTGCCTTGGTGTGAGCTGGGCCTTGCTCCCCTCAACCCTCTTCAGTTGCCCCCCGCTCCTTGAAGGCTTTGCTGCTGTGCCTTGAATTGAGCCGTCGGTTTCAGGGACCTCTTCCACCCTCAGGGAGCAGTTCGTAGGGTGCTGTGAACTGGCCCCCTTGCCTACTTTGTGGGACCTTGTGACGAGCAGTGTCTCCTTTCCCTTCTCACCTGGGCCATTCATTCATTTATTGAGATCCTCTTCATTCATTTACTGAGGTCCTATTATGTGTCCCCAGACACTGCTAAGCAAAACCACATCTATTTTTGTTCTGGCATAGAATATACAATTAGAAAAATAGAATTTTCTCCAGAGGTTGAAGAGTACATCAAATGCTAGAAACGGTTATTACGGACAATATGTACAACCAGAGGCTATTTCATCAAAAATCACACTTTTTGTGTCTTTGTGTCATGAACAATGACAATGGGCAATGCCTTGATGACTTGGCTTGTTCTAGTAGCATTTTATACTCACTTTAATTATGTCCTGAAATGATTAAAAAAGAAACCTGCTAGAACAGAGGGGCTTAAAGCTCAAGGTGAGTTCCGAAGCTATGAGAATCCAAATATATGACTCTGTGCTAAAAAAGCAGACATGCAAGAAATTAAAAATATAGCCCAAAGGTTTAATGTTGCCTTTTAACTGTGCTTAAATTCATATTCATATCCTAACTGTCTGTCTGAAGTAGCCTAGGTTGATATAGTGAAGGTATAAACATATCTGCTTTAGTGAGTGCTTCTGCAAATCCTATTTTGATAAGGTCTTAAATCTATTGAGAGCAGGACATAAAATTCCTCTGCACTTTCAGCAATAGGTAAAAACAGTGCTCAACATTTTTTCCTTTTTAATTTTGCATTCAGACTATGTAACCTCTGTGTATAAATCTCTCTTTCCCCACTGCCTGGGGAAAAATGTGGCCAACATGTGGTGTGTTAGCAGCATTTCAAGTGTAAATATGAAACTTGGTTGGTAAATTTTAATTTACCCTTTAATAATTTCCTGACTTATATGGACTATTTTTAGCATATGAGACCTTAGGGGTTTGGTGGAAAATATGCAGCAATAACTGCAAATACCAGACAAGAGTCATTTGTAGTTTAGAAACTTAACCAGATAATAAGTTCTTCATCAGTACTAGTACATCCGGAGTGACGTGTGGCATCTGGGGCTGTAGATGACCGAAGGTTCTGCTAATGTGATTAATACCATTAAATTACTTAGAGTGCTCGCAAAATGCATACAAATGTTCCCTGAGGAAGAGCTGTATTAAGTTTATTCTTCATTTCTGATAGCAGAATCCCACGTTGCTATTTAATTTCTGAAGCTCGCTTTAGCAGGTGGCCATGTCTGGCAGGCAGAGTCTGAACTCTGATGATTTCTGAGAGTGCCGGGGTGTCATGGAAGGAAAGAAAGATAAAATTCAAGAGCCACCCAGCAGAATGTTGTGGTCCTTAAACTCTTCTGTGGTTTGCTGTTGACACAGAGATCTGTCCTTTGAAGATGACCTCTGAGTGGAAATGTGCTCTGGAAAAATCCCTTATTGCTGCTGCGGAGTTTCCTCTTCCAATGGAAGTATTTAAGGTAAGTTGTTACTTCTCAGCACTTGGGCTGCTCTTTCCAAGGGTAAATGGTTGAAACAGCATTCTCTGTGAAATCCTGTCTCACTGTTAGAAAAGCTCCCTTCTCGGCCAACTCCCTTTTCAGATGTTTGAGTTTGTCTGTTCTACTTTATTCTTTTTAAAACAATCCTCTTTAAAATATCCATTTTGTAAGAGGTTGACTTGAATTTTTGCAGGTTATTGTTTTTCTCTATAATATAAATCTCCTTTTCATCCCCTCATCTCCTACCAAGAAACCAAAGAAGATACAGCCAGTCTAATTTTACTGTTTGTTTGATGAAAACGATTGAGAGTGTCGTTTCTCCTTGGTGGTTTAGTTCTTGATGGGTCAGGAAACTTGTCAGGAGTCTCTGTTGCATGCGGTGCCTTCCTCTGGGTGCTCCTGTGGAGAGGAAGGACTAGGAAACACATCTAAGGTGAAATGTATTGCCAAGTTCTTAAGACTTGTAAGATCATGCTTCGAACTTAGTGTTTCCATCCTCTCCAAGGACGGCTGGGGGAGGGTGTTGTGTTCCGTGTGGCCGCAGGAGAACACGCAGAGGTCTGGCTGCTCCCGCACAGATCCCTGCGTTTATTCCGTGAGTTCCTTTCCACGCTCATTTTCAGGCCAGCCAGTCTGAGTAGCTTGTGAGCCTTCTGAGGATTCTGCAGTCTTAATAGGGTTAGCGCTCAGCTTTTCTGCTGAAGACTTCTATTTGGCTTTGCTGAATATGTTAAATTAGTTACTTCTTGTTCATCAGCTGTTTTACCTTCCATACCTTTGCTGCTGCTGAGTGGACTCATATCTTTTTTTAATAGTCTCTTTAATGTAGTTTTGGTTACAGTTTTTAGGAGGAGATAAAATTGATGTAAGTTTTTAGACTGACACCTTAAGCTTGCACTGCTATTTTAAAAAGTCTTGCTTGGCCTCTTGGGTGAAATAAAGCTTCTGCATCTTCCAAGACGGACCAAGCTTGCTGTGATTTTACTGCACTCCCTTTGTAGTCTGTGTCTGGCCAGGTCTCTGGCCAGGGCGCTAGGTTGGTCCACAGTGGAATTTTTAAAAATGTTTTTCAGATACCTCTTTTACCCGATTTTTTCTTTTTTGCTAAATTCCTACTCATCCTCCAATCTCAAATATAAATTCTCTAAAGGAATCTTTCTGTGGACCCCTGGACTCTGTCCCTGACCCAAGTGAGTGGTTTCTGTTAAGAGTCCTTGTAGCAACCTGTTCTGCCACAATCACTTGTAGTCCCTAGTGTGATTCCTTGCATGCTACCTGCTTCTTCTTGCCCGCCTTGAAGCTCTAATAAGGCAAGGGCCATATCTGTTTGTTCAGTGTTGGACATATAGGCCCTTGTCTATGGTAGTGTTGAAAAAATGCTTGTCAAATAAGTGAACAAATTCTTGGCATATATATTTAACTCACTGAATATAAAAATTGTGCGTTAATAGAGTTACAGATTAATTGGACGTGCAGACTTGTTTAGAACATGACTATTGAGACTGAACAGGCATAATCATTAATACTCTTTGCCATACTTTTAATTAGCAATTAACTAATTCATTGAGCATTTATTGAGCAGCTATTCTTTGGCACAAGCTATTATATGCTGCAACCTGATTTGAGGTTTAATAGTTGGCTTATATTTTCCAAAATGTGTTTACCTTCTTCCCTCACCTTCATTTCTCCCTATGTGAATTGAGACTATTATTTTGATAGACTACCTGCAAATTATCATCTTCCTCAATATTTTGTTCATGAAGTATTACTTTAAGAGTAGATACTAAGTGTTACTTTGGGGCCTCACGGAAGGAGTAGACACTTCAGAAAAATAAAGGTTGGTTGCTTTGAATATTATGTGTTCTGAAGGTTCCTGGGTTCCTTTTATAATTGTCTTTCATCTCAATTTGAGAAAAGAGTAACGAGCAGCTTCCTAGCCATAGCTGAATAGGATCAGTATTTGTATAATTAATTTGGAGGTCAGGAGAATACCAACTTGATTGGTTTCCTGAGGTGGTTGTAATAAATTTCCATGGATTGAGTTACCTATAAAAATGGAAATTGATTCCCCCCTACTTCTGGAGGCTACAGTTTCAGTCCATGTGTTAGCAGGACCAGACTCTGCCTAACAGCTCTGAGGGAAAAACAGCCTCATGAATCTGTCCTCAACTTCTGGCAGCTGTCTTGGCATCACTCCATGCTCTGTCTGGGTCTCCACCTGGCCTCCTGTTTTCTATATGTGTCTGTCCAAATGTCTCTCTACTTATTAGGACACTAGTCGTTGGATTAAAGCCCATGCTAATCCAGCATGAACCCATTTTAACTCTTTTTTTTTTTTTACAACGACCCTCTTTCCAAGTAAAGTCTCATTCACAGGTTCTACGTGGACATGAACTTGTCAGGGACACTGTTTAACTCAGTGTAATCACATGTATGTATGCTAAGTAATTTAAGAAGTAAAATAGTTGTTTTTCTCTACTGAGTTCCTCTATGTATAAGGAGAGGTAATTAAGTTCAGAGAAATTATATGGGATGAGCATATATGAGTCTTTGCAGTTTTGTCAAGTTTTTAGAAGTTCCAGTAAGCACTATTCCTCTGCAGCGTCTCCCCAAATAGAATATCCATATACGTATCTCCCCCTCTGTTATCATTGTTGGATCATCAGTGTTTCTCAGCAGGCAGACTTACTTCTATTTCTTTCATTATAGTGAAAAGAATATATGTTTGAATTCAGCAGTGAATCATCTGAGATGCATGTTGTTATGGAAAATTGCCATCGTGTTCAGCAGTTACGAGGCAGAAGTCAAAGCTAAGCACATTAAATGGCTAGAGATGAGCAGTATTTTCAGGCAATTCTTTTTATTATTTTTACACTTTAGATAAAATGGGCATTTTGATGGAATGCATCTCATTACGCTGCAGCGTGGCACTTTGGAGGACGTGCTCACGTGCCTGTGTATCTGTGTCTGTACCTGCAGTTGGATCGAGTTCATGTGCATTTTTCCCTTCTCTCTGAAACAGAAGCAGTGTTTTAAAAAAACGCTCCTGGTTAGTACTGTATTTCTGCTGTTATTTACCTTCCGTTGGAGAAAACATTTGGAATAACTTCTGGGTACTCCGTGAGTTATTTATAGGGAATTTTAACTTACCTTTTTTGGAAAATGCAAATCACCTCCAAAACATACAGTTCAAAGATAAATTGTTGATGAAATGAGAAAATATAAACAGAGAGCATTTAAACCACTGATTTTATTGAAAAGTAAATGTTATGTTTTTCCCCTAAAAACTGACCTCATTATTTGGAGTGCTACAAGATGTACTGAAACGATTGCTACACTGGTACTAGTTTGCTTTTCAAAAAGAATGAGGGTATAAGGAAACTCCACGGCACACGATTCTCCTCTCACCAGTTGCTCAAACCATTCTGCCTGTATTACACAGCTGGGTCACGATCAGTGCTCAGCACACAAAGAAATCGGCTTAGATAAACCAGTCATGGTGCCCCACTCCTGTAATCCCATTCTCAAGTTTAACCTAATCTGAGCAACTTTATCAAGACCCCATCCCAAAATAAAAACTGCTGGGGATGTAGCTCAGTATGAAAGTCCTGGGTTCAATCCTCAGTACCATTATAAAAAAAAAGAATCAGTTTAAAAGACTTTAAAATGTGAGTAAAACCTTTACAGGATGTAGTGACATCTACGTAGTTTGCAGCTTCTATAAGCAATCATTTGGTTAACTTGGCGTTTTCCATTATCAGCTAAAATGAGATACCTTGGTTCAACAAAAGCTTTTGGCTTTTGTCTTTCTAAGGATCTGTTAGGACAGTTTTCTCTTAGAGCTTGTTTCTGTCCTAAAATAATGAAGTTTATATGACAGGACTAACTCAACTTTTTTGGCCAACAAAGTCTATGCTGCCTCAGTTTCCTAATTCAGTGTTGGCTAAGATAAACACTAAAGAATATTTTGGAACTAAGTTTAAAAATAGGGCCATAGGAGACCAGAAAACAATCTAGTGTTGATTCATGTGATACTGCTTCCCTTAGTGGATATTCATGAGCCTTCTATAATCGCTACTGCTTTTCATTCTGCTATTCTTTTTATTGGGTGTCACTGTGGCATTTCCCTTCATGTATATTACATATTTTGATCATATCCAGGTGCTCTATCACCCTCTGCCTTTCTTGTAAGTTGTGGTCTATCTACCTGTGTGACTCCAGTTGTTGGCAAATGTTAAATTATGAAAGTTTCACTGAGAGCTCATATATCCATCAAAAGATTTACAAATCAGAAACAGCAGTTCCTAGTTTCTGGAAATAAAGTGGAAATAAGGTTTTTTTTTTTTTACTTAGAGTAAAAAAATCATAGTGCAGGCTAAGCAAACATTCTCAAGCTAAATTTGTTCATCACCATAGCTTGTAGTGACGAACATACTTGAAATGCCACTAAAATCCATGATCCATTTTTATCCTTAAGAAAAGGGAAATTTTTCGAAACTTTTTGTCTTTAGTTTTTTTTGTGTTGAAATTTCATTTGTTTGAACTTCCCCATTAGGTATTTAGAGACTTGTAGTGGCGTGAAGTTAATTATAGATAGACAGCTAAGACATAAGGCCCAAACCTTGGCAAACTAGACTTGATTCCTTACCTCGTTAGGTCTGTACACTAACCCTACTGCTATGAAGTTATACATCATTTCCTCATTAAACCAACAAAATAGGGATACAACAAACTTGTGGAATATGCTCAGAGCAGTTGAGTTCTGTGCTAGGGCTGGCTGGAGTGACTAGTCTCTGCTTTCTAGTGAGTTTATTTTCTGTGCTAAATTGCACACGTTCTAACTGATTCTCAAACTTGTATTAGAAGTACAGTGAGCAGTGATTCCCTGATCCTTCTGGGTTCTTTCTTTTTATTTGGAGCTCAGGAGTGATGTGGGTTTTGATGTAATCCAGTACTGGAGTTTAGGATCCTGTCCTACTGCCTTCCTGGCCAATTTCTAATCAATGTCTGTAGCTACAGTGGTGGTCAGGATAAGTGAGGCTCTGCCTTCTTCATCAGACTCACAGCAGGTCAGAAGCGTGCCTGCTCTAAGTAGAGTCACCCATCAGTTAATGGTGGGGCTCTGACCTCAGAAATGTGTCTGTGAGTGATTTCATCATTGTTTCAACATCACAGAGTGTACTTAAACAAATTTAGGTGGTGTACGTCGCTTGCTGTGGCTTCTTCATGCAACCAGGAGGGGCGGTGAACTTGGCAGTATGAGGCTGCTGGTGGTGTAGCTCAGCATACTGCTTTACAGTAAACTTGCTTTTAATGAGTACAAGTACAGTGTAAAAGGATGATAAAGGTAAACCACAGTGGTTCATTATGAGTATGAAGTGTCATATAGTGTACATAGTTGCATGTGCTGTACTTTTATATGACTGACAGGGCAGTAGGGCTTTTTACCCCAGCATTACTACAAACTCTGGAGTAATGCGTCACGGCATGGCACTGTGACGTCAGTGGGCAATGAGAATGTTTCAGCTCCATTATAATCATGCAGACCACTGTCATGTATGTGTTCCATGGTAATGTGGTACATGACTGTATTTTGATAAAATGTCTGTTATGTCCTTTGACAGCTCAGTTTCTGTCATCTTTGATATAAATAGCTGTTAAAAAGATCCGGAATAATACCTCCATAACTGGTAGAAGTTAGACGGTGACTTCAAAATCTATAAATAAAGGATTTGCCCCACTGGCAGTGTGATATGTTCAGTGAAGTCGGTCTGGTCTCAATCTCTGACTCTAATCCTTTCTTCTTTGAGTCTCCTGTTTCTCATTCATTAATGTTTAATAGACAGAGAGATGGGGCAGCTGAGAGAACGCTGTTCCTGAAAAGAATGGGAAGTGGATCTGGGGATGGCGGAGATGGCTGGGAGGGAGAAAGTGAAGTAAAAATAATTAAGATGCTGTGCACAGATCCCACAAGATGATGCAACGGCAGCAGAAACACCAAGTGACAGCCAGGCTTGGAGGCAGGTTTATTTATGTTGACGGGCACTGATCAGGGTCACTCCCAAAATCTCAGGCCCTGATCTCTGGTGGTGTAGGGCTGGTATGAGATAAGGAGGAAGTGCAGAGGCAGTTGGGGACTGGTCTGTACAATGTGCATCACAGTGACCAGCCATTTCTAAGAGACCAGAAGCCACTGGAACAGGCACTATTACCTTGGAAACTAAGAAACTGAAGTATACTGGCTGGTGGTGGTGGGAGTTTTGACTATAATAAATGTAATTGTTATGCATCACTAATGTATACTAATAAAATACTTTGTATCCTGAATGTTAAAAAAAAAAAAAATTCTCTATCATGAGTCTATTATTTTTTTTACACAAAGTCAATTCCATGTACATTACCTTCCTAAGAGTGTTTACTCTGCTCATGACACACTTAGGGTTCTGCCTCCTGTGACTTTTTAGTGTTTTTATTTTCAAGCTTTGAATTACGTACCTTTTATTGAGATTGTGGATTTAACCGAGAAGATGGGACCTGCTCTGTACTTCAACATCTAAGACCTCAGTGGGAGGCCAGAGCGAAATTGTGGCAGAGAGAGAACAGCTTTTCTTTCTCATTCCACCTGGCACAGCCAAAGGGGTGAGAGAGGACGTGAGCAGCTCCCTTCTGTTGGGTTTTGTATTTGTGGTTACTCCGGTACCTGATTTGTCTTCTCTTGTTCAGCAAAAGCAAACCAAACCCAACCCAACCCAACCCAACCCAACCCAACCCAACCCTACCCAACCCTACCCTACCCTACCCTACCCTACCCTACCCTACCCTACCCTACCCTACCCTCCCCTTCCTGCTCAGTGTGGCTTTCAGGTGGGATCCTTGGAGTCTCTAGAATTTGTTTCAAGTCCCATAACTGGACATACCTTCGTTTCTTTGGCCAAGCCATTGAGTAGTAAATATTTGTAGGAAACAGGGTGGATACCTCCTCACAGTTATGTGCAGATGGTTCTTTTAAGGAAACGATGTGTGGACCATAGGTCGATGTAGGACTGCTGGCTGCCCCTCCATGCTATCCTCAGTGCAGTCCACTTCACCCTGGAATGTTTTCTAGCCAGTGCCTGTGTCGGCCCTCTTCCCTCGAGCCTGGCCCCGTACTGGGGCTGCAAGCATTGGTTCTGCAAGGCTTATGCAGCCGGACTCATGTCTGCCATTTGGTCTCAGGTCTACCGATTTGAAGAGCCTCATGACGCAGAATCTCTCTGGGATGGAAAACCACAGAGGTTCATTTTACTGTATTTAATGCCTGTCCTTTGCTACTTGCAGAAGTGAGAGGTAGAGTGTTCCTGTGGTCATTCTTGGTGCATTCTGGGTTCTCAAAGTGAAATATGTAAATTACATTGCAAAAGAGGACCAACCGGGAGGGCCTTCTGGTTTTTATGAGTATTGGAGAAAATCTTATAAGGGATGTAATAAAGAGGGCAACTCTGTTCAAACAATAAATGTAACATAAAAGAACCTCAAATCCAGACACATAAAGAGTTTGCTGTATCAGTTGCTTGATCATAAGGACCCAATGCTGCTGCCTGCAGTCTATTAGACAGAGACTTGGTTTTAATTCTAAACATTGGGAATTTAAGAAGGTAGTCGACTTTCAGTTACCTGTTCTAGAAGTTGTCAGTCCCAAGTGGCTTCTGTTCACCATCAATAATCCTGGCTCTGACCAGTTTCTGTGGCCGCAGAGAAGGTGAGACAGTGTTCGCAGGAACTTCATGTGATGGTTGTACGGGGTAATGGGGGCACCGGGGAAATAAATCTCTTTTTTGTAAAACGAGATACATTTCAAGCTGATGGTTGTGGCACTTTTCAATGTTTAATTATTTACATTGCAATCTCCTTAAGGGGAATAGTTCAGAATAGGTTTATAGAGAATTTTATTATGGATTTAAACCACAATAAAATTGTGCACAGCAAGTTTTCTCTCCCTGAGAAATGCACACAGAAGCTTTGCTGCTCAGCTCGTACTTTGCATGTGCACGGTGACCTTCAGGAACAAGCAATTGCAAATAAGGATGTCTTGGGTAGAGGTACTGATGTGAAGAGAAGTTTGAGCTTCTTTTGAACTTCAGGTTTTCAGAAGTGTAAGATTTAATGGAAAATGAGGACCGTAGGTCACACAGCAGCGTGGCCTTCAGCTTGACCTTCAGTGTGCTCCCTCCTGCACCTTGAGGTGGTTGGCTTATTTTATTGGAAATGGTGAAAGGTGTGGGAATCATTTGGTGGTCCTGGGCTTTCTCTCTTCGTTCATTGAAGATATCCACCCTTTGAACCTCCTTGTCTTCATGACAGAGGTCAAACATAAGAGTAAATTTATCTCTGGTTCTGTCTCCAGACCCATTTGTAATGAAAAGGGCCAGAAAAAAACAAGTCATGGAAACTTTTACATGAGTATGTATCTGTGTTGAACATTTTTTAGAAAGAAATGAATAGATTCAAAATAGCGGAAACATGATGTAAAGACTGTGAATATTTAATAAGATTTCCTACTTGGAGTCACTCGCAAGATTTCCTGATCTCAACAGGCAGTCCTCCCTACCCTGCATGTTGATGCTCTGAAAAGTAAATGCATACATCCACGCATGCATACATAAAATTCCTGCCCCTTCGGAACCTCTGGTTTCTGAGCTTGTGATAATTGTTGTTGTTGTTGTTTTTTTTTTTTCCGGTACCGGGAATTGAACTCACGACCTTGCACTTGCCAGGCAGGCACTGTGCTGCTGAGCTAAATCCCCAGCCCCTGCTTGTGATAATTGTGAGAAAGCTGGTTTGTAATTAGGGGACTGTGAGCAAGGCATGGCTGGAGTGTTAAGTCCCGGCTTCTTGTGTGATGTTAGCTACTTTGGGGACATCTTGGGGATAAATATTGACCCTTCCAAACCACTTGAAATAGCAAAAGAGGCACAGGAGGGAAATACCGGTGAAGCCCTGGGTAATTCATGAACGCCAGCATCCTTCTCCAAGGAACTGTGGCAGCATTATCGATGGTGACTCCTAATTAGGGATGGCAGACACTACACTGGGCGCTTGCCATGCATTACCTGATTTCTGCCGAGTCAGCCGGCCTGGTAGGTATTCGAGGTCTTTCTGTTAAGACTGAGGGAATCCAAGGCTCAAAGAAATTGATCTCTCGTCATACTTCATACAGAGCTTGTGATAGAGCAGGATACAAACCTAGCTCTGTCTGAACCAGATGGCCAATTTAGTTTTACTGTGGGTTTTTTGTAGATTTCAGAGATAAACAAGGACATTTACAGAATGAACAGAGAAATTATTACTATAACAAAGAACCAGGAAATGAATTCTGAGAGTATTAAGTTGCATATGCAGTGCCATTTGGTCTGAAATATAATGCTGGTCAACTCCTTGCCACTCAGCTGCTTTTGACAGGGGCTTTCTGGGCATTTTGACCTGGATCGTTTTAGTAAGTGCCCCCTGTGTGTACCTGGGAGGGCAGGAGTGGTATCGCATAGAATTAGAACTATTGGGTAGCCTAGGAGTAGAGGCCCCATTTTTCTTGACAGTGATTGGTTTAGGAAGAGGCTGGTGACCAGTATGTGAGGCTGTGTGCTGGGTGGTATCTGGAGGAGACTCGGTTGGTTTTCAGAAGAGGCATACGGAAGAGGTGGCACACTCTCTCTCCTTCTGCTGTGCTTTGTTAATGTCTGCAGAATTCTGGAACTTCTGCAGCCATCTTGAGACCATGAGGGGACTGAACTCGAATAAGCTGTCACATTTGTGGTGCTGAAGAAGAAAAGTAGAAAAAACCTGGGTCATTTCTGATTGTTGTCTTTTCTGTTCACCAGTCTCAAGCTGCCTTTTCTCTGCAGTTCTTTGCTGTGGAAGATGACAGACTTCCTTATGGTTGCACCAGGTAGAGTTGGGTAGAGTTGTCTGGTCTATACATGTGAAGGCACTATAAAAATCACGAAACTTTCCTCAGGTGACTGCTCTGTTCTCCTGTGGGTTAGAAATGGTGGCTCAGTCCTTATAAATAATAAACCCATCACTGCCGTGGTGGTAGGCAGGGGAACGTGAGAAACCTCCCTAGCTTGTTGGAAGCCAGTTGGTTAACTCAGAAGCAAATGAGAAAAGACAGCCTGTTTCCCTACACCGGCAAAATGGGCACTGGCTTTCCTATGCTTGCTATAAGGAGGCGTGGATTTATTTTTTGCTTCTTACTAATGGTTTTAGGGTGCTAAATGTTAATCAGTGAAAGGCATTGTCATTGCCTGCTTTTGTTGTTGTTTTAAAAACAATTTCGTCCCTTTGGGGCTTACTAGGACTTGGGGTGGTATAGATCGTGTGGTTCAGGTTGAAGTACAGGTACATAATAGTACAATATTACATTTCTCATAACTATTTTTTAGCTTGATCTAATGCACCACAGGTAGATAAAATTGCTGTTTACGCTATAAGTGGAAATGCTTATTTTTCAGCTTATAAATTTATTAGATGTTTGTTGTAAATATTTCACTGGCTAAATCAGTGTATTGGCATTGAAATGTAATAATAATAATGTTGATTTTTATTCAGTGCTGGCACCCTAGCGTCTGTTTTTTTGGTTGCTTTTTCAGTTGAAAAGTTGTCTGTTTTTTGCCTCTTCTGAAATTAATATTACAAGAGTACTTTCCTAATGAATATATATGAGGACCAGGTCATTGGTAAAACAAAGAGAGGAATAATATAATTTGTGGCACTGGATTTTTTTTTTTATTATGACATATGCTGACATAAATAAAGGAATTCAAGCGTAGTTCATTACATATCAATTGCAATGTAGTACTAATTAAAACCTTCCTTTGAGTTCACTGAAGCCTATTCTTAGAAATTATGCAGATTATCAAGGCCTTGAAAAGAAGCATCTGCAATGTTTGAGTTTCCAGCAAACCAAAAAAACTGACATGTTGAAACTGAAAAAATTAATACTGCATAGGATTTTTATGTAAGCGAAATACACAAAAACGTTTCGATATTTAAAAAAGACGGGATATGTGAATTTCATCCTTTTATTTCACATCAGTAGATGCAAAAAGGAAGAGCCAAAGAATTAAAGATTGACACTCCCCTCTCTGCTTGAGAAACAAAATTTCCTGTAACCTTCCAGTTCAGGAAGAGTTTAGTTTCTGCACAGGAGTGATTTACTGTTTTTCTTACATTAAAATCTTCATCAAGTACTTTTTTTTTTTTTTCTTTCCGGTATCGGAAATCGAACTCACGACCTTGCGCTTCCCAGGCAGGCGCTGTGCCGCTGATCTAAATCCCCAGCCCCCTCATCAAGTACATTTTAATTTGTTGTGTTAATTAGTTTGAACTCAGTCTCCCCTGTGCCGTATTTTTCATAATTCTGTATCGTGTGAGATGTACTTTCTAATAAAGTGGGGCATGGTAGGCGCAGGAGCTCTTTCCGGAGTCTGTGATAACCACCTACTACGTTTTCTGAATATAACCTGCAAATTCCCTAAAGTAAATGTGGGGGTGATTTAAATTGTGGAAGGAGGTGGGACATGCGTGTTCTTTGCTTTTTCTATCTTCTCTTCCGTCTCTCTGTTAGTAATACTCCTCACTGCCTTCTGTACATTAACGGTCGCAGTAATGTGTATGTTTTATAAAGATCTTTGGTTCTCACCTGAAACCTGAAACCACCTCACTGCATGGAAAGTCTGGGTCACCAGTTTCTCAGGACAACTAATGTCAGGGTGGTGTGTGTCACTTGTGTTTCTTAAATAGCTGTGTTTGATTAAGCAGAATTGGGCAGTACTTTCCTCCTGTCGTGGAAGCCGCTTCTAAGGAAAGACTTCACCGGCGCTGATGTGTGTGACAGTGGGTGACGAGTGTGCAGCTGGTGCACCTGGCGCCTCGAGGTTGGCGGGTCCTCCTGACCTCTGATTCTTAGATGAGACTAACGCACCAGATGCTGTATGGTTTGCCCAAACCTCCTTTTCTGAGTACTTTGTATTTCTCACTCCTCAGTTATTTTCAAAGCTGAATTTTCAACTTCTCCATGTCAGGAACCAAATTGTCTACTTTTCTCTTTATTCCCTGTTGTAACACAGGATTTGAAATACTTGTGATGTAGAATCTGCAGGCAACCACATGTACCACATAGGTTAACCTAACTTGGTAACACTGATAGTAGCAGGAGGGTAAAGGATAATTTATAGAGCACAATAGGGATTTTGCTGCATGTATTTCTTTAATTCTCACTACTTAATGTACACACACACACACACAAGCAGTCCAGGTATTTGCTGACTGTGGATAAAGAGAGTGACTGGGCATATAGAACGTTTGGGGGATGACTTTTAGTGTTATAATTCTCTCTGACATAGCCTTTCTCCTAAGCTGGTGAAGCGTGTTATGAGTTAATAGCCAAAGTTGCAGGTTTTAAGTGAATGGCTAGTATTAGTAGCTGTCCCTTTCCAATTTCAGAATAGCTTTCTCTGAAGTAAAATTTTAGGAGCATAGAGGTTGCAGGAATTTTGTTCGTGTGTTACCATTACAATAAAAAAGAAAAGATCTTTTTTGTTCTTTGCTTCCTTCTCTGTGATAGCTCACGGCTCCGAGTTAGGACCTTGGCTCTGTGCACTTATGTAGGTAATTTAAGCTTTCTGTACCTCAATGTCCTCACTGTGAGAAGAACACCCCCTGTAGGCCTTGTGAGGGGAAAGGGTACTACGGGGAACGGGCTGGCAGGTATTCATAGCGTGCGAGCTGCCGTTGCCTCTGTCCCCTTGACCCTGTGTACAGAGCCAAGCTGCTTCACTGCAGAGTCACTGTGTCTTAGCAGGGGAGAGAGCTGCCGAGGTCCTGGTGGGAATGTCGCCTGTGAACCCTGAATGGAGGAAGTTCACGTGTCCTTTACCATGTCATTTGACTGAAAATAAATTCCCCAAAGAGAGATTGTTAAGGTAGCCTGATAAGACAGTTCTCTAATAAAATAAGTGACATTTTACTTTTGATCAACATAAAACATATTTTAGGGCAAAAAAAATTAAAATGGGTAACTGGGAATGCCATTGCTAGCTTTTATTAAAGGAGAGTAGTTTTTTCAGTAAGCGGTGTAGCTGGGCTCAAAACATGTAAGTAAAGAGTATGTCTTGAATGCTCTAGGCTATTTTTCAGTATACTGAGGACCTAGTAATATGTGATATCAGGAGTAACATCATTTTTGAGCTAACAGTTTTGAGTTGTGGATGATTCTCTAGAGCTTTGCAAAGGACGGAATGTTTTAAAACACAGGGAATTTTCCATTATCTTGCTGTGGGTGATCTACTTTGTGAATCATCTTTAGGAGCCAGGAACCTGCTCTTTCCTTAACCCTGAAGATGATTGGCTGGGTGTTTGTGTAAGTGAATATGTGTATTCTGACTTCATTGACAACCCTAACTAAGGGCCTGGGAGTGATTAAATTTGTTTTCCAATGAGCATATTTATTCCGTTCTCACATACAAATATGGATGTTCACAGACACACACAGAACTGAGCGGGTCTGTTGACCTGTTTGGAAATTTGTTGATGTTGAGTTCTTCAGTTATCATAAAAGCTTGGTGTTCCTTCGGGGTATCAAATGACTTCTCTTGCCTTTTACAGCATACTCAGACACTTCCACTGGTATGCAAGAACCAGCCTCCCTGGTTTCATTTACTGTGCAGCGTTTCCAGAATCTTTATCATTCTGAGTCTTGTGCTTTTCATATTCTAAATCAAGATTTACTCCTGTAAATCCGTTGACTGCTGTGTTCACAGTGATACTTAGTTTTTGTATGCTATGAGTAAAAAACTACTTCTGAGTAGTTTTCTGAAACTACTTCCGAGTCTTCCTGAGCTGTTGTTCACCCTTTCCTCTTCCTTTGTTTGTTTTTCTGGTACTGGGAATCGAACTCAAGACCTTGCACTTGCCAGGCAGGCACTGTGCTGCTGAGCTAAATCCCCAGCTCCTCCTCTCCCTTTGTAAATGTAGGTTTTTCATGTACTGAATGATCCTCGAGAGTTTCTCATGAATGCATGCAAGAACACAGAATTGGGATGGATGTCAAGAAATCATGTAGTTGTAGGTCTTTCATTTTAATTCAATAAACATTCATTGAGACCTTCTCTATATGAACCACATACTCATAAATGATAGCATTTGGCATTCATCAAAAAGGTGCTACATATACAGCCTGGCTAGCTTTCCTGTGTTTTTAAAGTTCTACAATGGCCGGATATTGCAGTGGCAAGCCTTTTTAGGAAATACCATCCTGTGTCTGCAGTAAAGTTTTTGGCATCATTGTTCACAAGCAACAGAAACATTAGAAGAGCAGGTTTAGTCAAGCTTTTAATCATTATGTGTCTTTAGTATTGAACCTTTTAGAGTTCCATATTTTGACTGAACTTTGAATTGGTATGATTTCTATTCCTTATACCAGAATTTTAAAAATTATTTTGGATGCTGACTGAAAAGTGATTTTAAAAAGTAGGAATGAGGGCAGGAAGATATACACGTGTACTTTACAGTTTCCACATCCATTTCTGAAATTCGAATTTCAAGTTTAATAGGATAGTGTGTAAGTAGCTGGTTGAGTCAAACTTGAAATACCTACATTTGGATGCTGTCTTAGTTACTTTTTCTCATTGCTGAGACAAAATACCTGACACCCAAAGTTAAGGGAGAAAAGGTTTATTTGGCTCACAGTTTGTAGAGGTTTCAGTTCATAGTTGGCTGGTTCCAAGGCAGGGTGGCGTGGCAGAGGGGCATTGCAGAGAAACAATAATTCATGGCAGGCAGAAGTCAGCAAGACAGCAAGCTACAAGTGATAAAGGACAGTGGCAGCTGTCAATAGAGCTTCTTTCTGTCTCTTTGTATTCTATCGAAGGTACCCACCCTTAGGGCAGGTAGCACTCACACCCAGAACTATGCCAAACCAATCAGTGGACTAATTGAGTAAATCACACACTCTAGATCCAGCCATCCCTGAAAAAGTCGCACCTATGACTGCATGAGGCTTGGGGGGGACATCTAGACACAAGCCATAGAGATGCTGCTACCTCCCAAAATGTCTGGCATTTCTTTTCATTGTATTAGACAAAGGTCTCTGGGCTTTACATAGTTTGGAATAAAAATAGATGTATTTCCATAAGGGTTTATAACTTACAACCTGTTTTTACAACATCCTGACACCCCATATGTGGAATTTTGCACGCTAGTCAACTTTCCACCTCTGATACCAACAGATTCCTGGAGTGCAGTTCATTTCTGACACTCGTTGCCTGGAAGTAGTACAGACCCTACAGTGAAGGACCCAGACCCTCAAGACTGCCCCCATTTTAGACACACTTCAATCCCAAGTTCCGTGCCTCATGAACTCCTTTTGGACAGCTATAAATCAGGGTTCCCAAGACCCATTCGTTAGATTTCGATAATTTGCTGGAACAGCTCACCAAATTTAAAGAAAGCAATTTACTTAGAATTATTAGATCGTTGTAAAGGATAGAAACAAACAGCCATGTCAAAGAGTTACATAGGGAGAGGCCTGGGAGTGCACCAAGGGCTGCAGCCTCTGTTCTCCAGGAGTTGGGCTGCACCAGCCTCCTGAAGTGAGGATGTACTTCCAACAAGCAAGAAGGCCTCTGGACCCCATCCTTCAGGGGTTTCTGGGAGGCTTCAGTACAAAGGTGTGATTTGAGGTTCCGTCACTGGCAGTTGGTGGTTACCTCAACCTCAGCCCTCTCTGTTTCCTCCAGCGGTTGTGGGGATGAATGCTGCCACCATCCATTCATAGCTTGGTCTTTTGTGAGAATCCCTCCTCTTGAAACTATCCAGGGGTCCACCAAAAGTGGCCTCCTTAGAACCAATGACACTTCCACTCACCAGAAAAAAAATTCCAAGGGATTTAGAAGCTGTGTGCCGGGTTATGTATTTCCCACACAATTGGAACATGGTAGAAATGACTGATGATGAGGGAAGGCCAAGCCAAGACTGATCAAGGAAAGAAGTTCCTAAACTTTAGGAATAATGTTCACTGAGGATTATTATGCAGTTATTCAGTTATTTAAAATACATCCACGGTGTGCTTTTGTAATTTGCATTCTACATATAACTATGCTCTGATATTGCGCTTGTTTGTGTGGATGAGCCGAGAGAAGTTCCATGACTGACACACAAGCACAGGAACCCTACAGAAGAGCAGGAGGAGATAGTATGTTGTCTGCACAGAGCAGTTCCCTCTTAACCTAGAGATGATGCAACGTGGACGGAAGGCTGGAATGTTAAGCGTGTACAGCACAGTCTGCTATCCTCAGCTGGAGCAATTATCTGAGGAGCAACTTGCTGTATTCTTTCGTGCATACAATAAGGCAGCAAATACAGGACAACTCCTACTGCAGGGATCCCTGGGCCACAGAGCTTTTAACACGGCATCAGGAGCTGGAGTCAAGAGACCTTTTGGTAGGGCTTGGAGCATAGGATGCAGGGTAGACGTGGACTTGGCTAAAGACTTTACTTCAGTGGTCAAGGTCAAACTGAAAAGCTAGGGTGTAGAAAGGGCTTAGTGCTGTGGGTCGATCTTGATTTGATTGGAAAGCGGCTGTACTCAGCAGAGGTCAACGCAAAAGTAGATGAAGAAGCAGAGTGGATATATGAGTTGAAATTGAGGGTGTTAAGACGGTATGGGGACCCAGATTGCTGTCGATCCTCTCCTACCATGGGAACGTGGAGAGAGATGGAAATTCCCAGAGAACCCTGGTATGGAGACACCCAAGGAAAAGCGACCATTTCCTATGATCAGTGAGCCAGAGCCCAAGAAGTGTTAGCTGTGGCTGGTGAGAGGGATTGCTCCAGCCAGGGGAGACCTCCCACGGCAGCGAGGGACACAGCAGGACTCCCGAGAAACCATTGCATTCATCTGGGCCATTTATTATAGTTATAACTGTGTCATTCGTGCCCCGGGGCCTTTCTGAATTATCAGACAGAAAAACAATGAGTGCTCAAACTTGAGTACATTCAGGCAAAGTTTTGTTACAGTTTTAGAATCAAAGGTTAAAGGGTTTTGTGCTTAAAAGGAGAAAATACCTGCAACAACTACAAGTGTGTCTCAGTTCCCACCGATAGGGACTAGGAACACTGATGTCTGACAGGAACTTTTAATCTTTTATTTCATACATCAGTCAGTCATTATTGGCTTAGTTCTTACGCCTCCACACCTGTGGTTTACAGCTTGGCACTGTGGGTCACGTGTGTGAATACAAATTAACTGTGCAAACTGTTGCTTTGAATTCCTTTTCTGACTCACCTACCTCTGCTACCTTTAAAAGTAAACACTTTATTTGCAGCGTAAACGATGAAAGTCATCACCTACATCTCGGAGTGTTGCCCGCTTTCCTTCTGCATGCAGCTTTTATAAAGTGTTGATTGTAAGTTCTTAAGGAATTTATAAAAAGTTGCAGCATAATCAGTGAAACTCATTACCCACACCTAAGAATATTATTGCCTTGTGCTTTGCCTTACACATGTAACTTTTACAAAGTGTTGATTGTAGGTTCTTGGGGAATTTATAAATGTTTAGAGTGAGCCAGCTCCTTTGATTCATTTTTCTCATATTGGACTGCATTGCTTCTTGCTCTGGTTAGACCCCCATACGCACACTCACACACACACATTCACACACTGTCATGTGGCACTAATTGCTTTCCCACACCCAGTGTTTATTGTGCGTCTTTGTGTACAGACACTTTTGCAGACTGCGGTGGCGACATGAAAAGTGAAAGGGTCCTTGTAGTTCTGTGTTTATATTCTGTACTTTCTTTGGCAAACTGCTGAGCTGTGGTGAATTTCATAAGCAGTTCCTCGTGTCTGGCTGCGTGTTGCCAGCTTTTGTGGTTGAGGTAGGGGAAGAGGCACAGCCCAACTAGCTCCGTGTCCCGTGCTCTTCTCAGAGTTAGATATAGAGTGGCATCATCAAATTAATTAAAAACTCGCTTTAGGTTTACAGTTAACAAGAAACCAATAGGTCTCCAGATATTTTTGTACTTAACACCCAGTCGACATATTTGGAAATAGCAACATTTATTTGCTGCTGTTATTTCCTCAGGGACAGACTGTAAATACATTTATTTATCTGCTCAAATTACACAGAGTGTGAGCGATGAGGTGACCTCCATTTCAGCAAGATAAATCCCGGTATCCCCAGTCCAGCCAAGCTCATCTGTTGCTGTATAGCTGAAGCGTTTATGGAAACTTGCTTTCTCCAGGAGGCAGGGAAGCCCCAGCGCTCACACATCGGGTTGCCGTGAGCAGGTTACAGGACTGCCAGGCTCCTCTGACAAAGGGGGTGCTGCTCGTCTCCAATGAGTAGCTGTCAGGGTCTGATTAGGTACAGGATGGCTTTGGAGTTTCATGTGCGCATAGCCCAAGGTCAGGGGCTGACTCCCATTAATGGTGAGTCAGAAGTAGGGGTCAACTGTCACCCAGCGGGTGTTCATTGTCTTTTTGTGGTGTAACTCCAGTAGCAAGAGGCCACGTTTCCTGAAGATGCCCCTGCTGTGTTTAAGATGATTGACTGTCCCATTCCTCTGCTGTACTTCCGGTGAGAGCGCTGGGAAGATCAAAGCAGTGTGATGTTGGGTTTTCTGCTTAGTGTAAATTTAAGCATGACCACAAAGGCTTGTTGCCTCTCCCTTGGTAAAGCAATTTAGCCTGGAGAAAATAATTAAATCCTCAGTCTCTTGCAATAATTAGAAATTTGAAATGGGGAGGATTAATTATTTTCATCAGATTTCAGTTGCCTAAGAAAATGCTCAAGGATGGCATCCAGACAGTCTCAAGCTAATTCACAATTCCATTGCTTTCAGTATTTTTAATTTTTCTCCCCGCAGGATCATGCAGATTTGCGAAGCCATTTCTTCACAGTCGGGATGAAACTAGAGACAGTGAATATGAGTGAGCCCTTTCATATCTGTCCTGCATCAGTGACCAAGGTGGGTTTTGCTTCTTTGCTCCACAGCGAGTCAGCTGATGAAATACACTCATGCGAGGCTATACAGCGACAGCAAATAAACCAAAGGGACATCGATGCCTCTCCAGGGCGCTGCTACCTGAAGCTGTTTGTCACTGGTAGCAGAGTGGATCTGATCAGATGCCTCTTTCTAGAATGGATAGGATAAATTTTCCTTCTTCTGATAGATTTGGCAAGTTGCAGGTTATAATCATTCTAAGAGTAATAACCTGGTCCTTCTGCATGGATAGCAGTGATACAATGATCTGCAGACATTCCTCATGTAACGACTGTGGCTAGGTCATTACATGGATTGGTCACTAAATGAGGAGCTGTACATAGTGTGTACATTACAATATTCAGAACAAAAAAATGGTCAAAGGAAACTCCAACTTGATGACTTGGCTTTTATTTGTATAACTCTAGCCTGAAGTACTGTAATGTATAAGAATATTAAGCTGTGCTACTGTACTATACAATCAGCAAGAATTACAGTATTGTGCAAACAAGGTATACTGTACAAAAAAAGACACTGAGGCTCTATAAACAGGATGAGCGGAAGTGTACAAAAGAAAAGACAGGTAGTAAGACTTGAGTGGCAGGTCATTAAATCCAAGCAGTCATTAACCAAGTAGATCCTTAAATGGTAATCTTAAAGTTGAAATTCATGCACTTCCTTTTATTCACCATGCATTAAAAAATTTCCAATGGAAAGTCGTCCTTGGTTGTTTTTACCATGTACTGGTAGATACCACAAGTTTTTGTAAAACTCAGCAGTTCTACCTTGCTGAAACTTGGCCACAGTTTCCTTTTGTCCCAGCAGAGGGTGACAGCAATGCCAGTTGCCCACATGTCTGAATCTGTATCACATTGTCCCCAAGGTCAGCTTCACCTGGACCTTCAAAAACAAACCAGAGAGCTGAAGTGCTCCACCTGCCAGTGGCAGTGGCCTCACTCACATTTTTATGCCTTTAAATAATCGCCATCCGTGATGTTAGAAAGTGACATGCTAATTGTAATTAATTCATTCCAAACACTACTACCTAGTTGGATAGACTTTCAGTGATAGCCATTTGAGTTTTCATAATAAATAATTATCTCACTGCTCCTCTGAGGGAAGGGAGTGGAAGTATTTTCAGTGATTTTTAAATTTCATTTAGAAAACTTTTTCCTTTTCTTTGTACCCGAGATAAAATACTTAATCCATTCTGTTTCATATTCTCTCCGCCTCTGGTCCTGCTGCCCCAGTATTGTGAAATGCGTGAGCTGCACTCTGTCCTTCTGTCTCCCAGGACTGGATGTAGGCTCCTCCTCAAACCCAACAACCACCTACATGCGATGAAATATCAGAATATTCATAGTGCAGTGCATACTTACAGTTATATTTTTCTGAACACTTGCAAATGTTTTAGAATATTTGTGTTTCAGAAAAGACACATGGTGTTATTACTTATCACAGTGTAAATTTCACCCCCCCACTTGAGTTTTTCGTGATGGCCCAATGGTTGAAGTAAGTAAATAATATTAAAGCAAACAGACAAGAATGCAGACAAGTAAGCAAGCCATATGGCAGATCCAGTGTTCAGTTACTGACCTTCAGCAGAAGAGCAGAGTGAGATACTGACAGTTGATGGCCATGATGACTGTCATTTGTGTGTGGAATATACACATTTAGGGGAAGGAATGTTGGAATTAGAAGTCTCTGGGAGGCTGAGGCAGAGGGGTAGCAAGTTTAAGTCCAACTTGACAACTTTACAGCTTAGTGCAACCTCGTCTCAAAATAAAAGGTAGAAGGGCTGGGGATGTAACTCAGTGTGAAGGCCGTGTGTTCGGTTCTCGCTACTGTCGCGGGAGAGGGAGGTCAGGAGATCTGGAGGTTTGGAGGTTTGGATTCTGGAGTTCTTTTTCTACCTTTCAACTCTGGGATATGCAATTGTGAGCAAACTCGTGAACTGATCTAAACCTTGGATTGGAGAGCTGTCGGATCTGGACCAGAAGAAACACAAAGCAGTGCTCGTGACCACTTGGAAACATGAACACTGATGAGTCTGATGCAACTTCCTAAGATTTCCTCTGAAGTGTGTCCTAGTGAACGAGCATTTTAACCAATTTTGGAAATTCCTTAGTGTCTATACAAGGTCCTATGGTGCCTAAAGATCCTACAACCAGAATTTATTACTTTTAAAAAAGTTTTATATGTGTGTGAATAATTGTGCATGTGCATAAGTGTGGTGGAAGAGATCACATTAATTTCACAGACAGTTACTGAGCACCTGAAGGCACTGTTCTGGCCAATAGGACATGCAGAGTCTGCTGTTACGGGGCTTATATTGTAGGGGGAGAAACAGACAGTAAGTGTATCATACGGTAAATGGTAAGGCGAAAAATGCACTGGGAAAAGAGTTAGTGGAGCGCTGGCGTGGAAGCAGGGTGCGGTTTTATAAAGGCTGGCATTGTACGTTTGGTGCTTTGCTCCTTAAAGCTGGCTTTCAAAGTCAATAGCTATTTTTTGGAGTTAACATCATACTCATCTTCATGTAGTGAAGTGACTTTCTGCTCCTGCTTGACTTTGAACTAGGTCGCTTCCAAAAAATATAATTGAAGGGCCTAGGTATCATAGTTTAGCGAAGATGTTAAGGTTTTTTTTAAAAAAGTCTGGTTTATCTTTTCTGTGTGTGCGTTATTTCACATACTCGGTGTTTTTGAGTGTTGAGGGCCATCAGATTTTTGCTCTCATTGGTTTATCAGCATGCCTTGTTCCTTTCTCATCATTGATGTGTTTTCTTATATTCATTGGATATTTATCCAGCTTATATATAAAACATTTCCTGTGCCTTTGAGAATACTTTGATGAATAAAAAGGGGGCCACTGTCCTCAAAGAACTTAGGATCTATTGGTAGGGACAGGTGTGTTACCAGTCCACAGAAGGAATGAGGATTTTCAGCATGGAAATTTACGTCTGATGCTTTAGGAGCACAGAGCAGGGACCCTTTCAGCCAGAGCATGGGCGCTGACATTGGAGCTGCACCTGGAAGAGGGCAGTGAGATCTGAGGATGGGTCAGGCAGCTGGGGCGCTGTAGGGTATGAGACACTGTGTGGGGCCGGGTGTGGTGTGGTGATTCCTGTTGGGCAGCATGGTGGGCTATTTGGGGTGATGTGATGCAGGATGAGGCTAGAAGTCTCCCATGCTAGGTCTTACAGATATTTGGGGTGATTCTGTGTGAGAAATTTGGTGTCAGCTGGGGTTACCGAGACTGCTGCTCTAGCGCCCATCTTAGCTCTCGTCTAAGGTGGGGTTTGCCTTCTTGCCTATCAGTTTGTTTTCCTGGCACCTATGCTCATTGTTTGCTTCTCTAAGTATTTGACTTTTAAAAAAATTCTTCTATGTGTTTTATTCATTGATCTTGCCATTAATACAATCACAATGATCAATTCTACCTTTTCACTAGATTAATTTAGTAAGATGCATTCAAATGCTAGATTATGCTCAGATCAATTTAATGAACTATCTTAATTGCCTTTGAAAACTGCCAGCATTATAAATGTAATGCCAAGATATTATTTATTGCTTTTTTCAGGTTTTCAACAATCATTTTTTTCAAGTGACTATTGATGATCTAAGGCCAGAACCTAGTAAACTCTCGATGCTATGCCATGTGGATTCTTTGGGGATTTTGCCAGCACAATGGTGCCTTAAAAATGGAGTCAACCTCACTCCTCCCAAAGGTTGGTATTCTGTGAAAATTTGCCAGATTTGAGTGGTTCAGGATGGTGTCTCTTCTCACTGAAGTGATTCCTTTGTTAATCGGGAGAAGTTTGGGCTGTGACTTACTTAGATGTAGTGGGAGCAGTGTGTCCTTAACATGACATATTCTAAGGTCTGCTGTTGCTCCATCCCCCTTGAGATGTGCACAGCTGGGCTCTTCTGCCCACTTCAGTCTACAGCAGATCCTCCACCAATTCCTGCATTACTGGTGGTTGTGCTGCTGTCTCAGAGTGATAAAGCGTTCAGTGTTGCTAAGTGATTGAGGTTACAGACTTGAGAATGTCAGAGGCGCAGCTTTAAAAATGCAACAAAATGCTAATGAAGCATTTCTTTAGATTTTTATTTCCAAGAAGTCATGTTTTCCCCAGGGCCCCGTTACTCTCAGGTATCCAACAATTTGACGCTGTAGTCCATTAAAATAATTCATTTGGGAGCCAGGATGCATGAAAGTCATTTTAGATTGGGATCTAAGAACCACATGTTTCGTAAGTAACACTGTCATCCTACAGCACTGGGGTTTATTGTCCCCTAACCTTTAAGTAGGGAGGAACACAGTAAAATGAACAAAAGAGAAAATTGGGAAAAGGTTAGAAATATAAACTTACGGGGATGCTTTTTGGTAGACAACGTCAAATAAAAAAAGGGGTTTTACACTAAGCTTTTCGGCTCTCCAGGGATTGGAAAACTTGCGGCATCAACCATCTGAAGAGGTTAAGTTCGTGTTTCTCTGGTGGCTGTCTCATGTTGTGCCGATCATTTAACTGTGTTGTGACTGGCTTACCTGCAGCATAACTGCTCACTGGGCTTTTATCCTATTTTTCCTCCATAGTCTTCCCTTTGGAAGTGATGCTTTCGGATATTTCCACTTTAGCTGTTGACTCTGGAGAATAAAATTACATAGCAGCAGCATGTGGTCTCATGATAACATGGTGAACTTTCACGTAACATTACGACCTCACCAATCGCTGTTCAAGCGCCTAGCTCACTTAGTCCTCAGAATTATGCTTTGAGGAAACTTAGTTACAGAGAGTCTATGGGATGTGCTTAGGGTCACAGGATCAGGGAGGTAGCAGACCTGGCTCCCCCGTGTGTGCTGAGTGATGGTGGGAAGGACTCCAGTGTGTGAGCCCCGCATACATGTTTCCTCGCTGGTCTTCTCTAGCTTTGTGACCTGAGCCCGCTCACTGTGCTTCAGTTTTCAAGACTACGTGACAAGGGGACACGCATGAGAATCCCCAGTTACCCCACAGAATCAAAGAAATGATAAAAGTCTAAGTATTTGTGTAATCCCTGAATATGCCCATGCACTTTTTCTATTAAGAGGCCCTTTCCTTGCCAGGTAGTCTGGCAAGTTTGAAAGCTCGGTCCCCCAAGTATTTGTGATATTTGGTGTGGGGAAATTCTCTTCATGCAGGCTTCCAAGTTGTTTCTTCCTCCCTTGGTACTAAAATGTGTCCTTTGTAGATTCTCAAAGAAAAAGAATGTTTCTTAAATGACATAGTAAGTTGTTTGTAGTATGTTGAGTGAAGGTAACAACTGTCTGCCCATAAGAGAATCCCAGTGATAACTTTTAAACTCTGCAAGTGTTCAAAATGTGATTCAATATCATTAATTTAGGATGCCCTGGCAATCTGCAGGTGGTTGTGGCACTGTTTTCTGGAAATAGCAGAAATTTTACTTGTAAGCCAGTTAAGGTAAAGACCAGCAACTTAGAGAATGGATAAGGGGAATGAACCAGTTAGCACATGATAAAGCAAAGCACAGTGACTCAAGTCAAATTCATCACTATAGGAGAACTGCAAGTAGAAATCCTGTTGAGGTGCTACACGGTTAGCAGGTGAGGGGTAGAAGCCCAAGAAGGACAGGAGCATTCAGTTTAGGTGAGTGCAGAGGAACAGAGGTTCACAGAGTTTGCTGTGAACGTAAAAGTGGTACAACAGCATGGAGGATAGGGGGACACATTTACCAAAATTAGAGGTGTGGTTCCCTACTCAGGATCCCACTTCTGGAAATTTTTCCTAAAAATACACTGCACAGATAATGTGCATAAAAGTGTATGTGGTTTTTGTAATATTTACAAGAGCAGAAAGACTAGAGAAAATTCAAGTGCTGCAGAGCTCATAGTCCCAGGAAGTCTCACACTTAGGAAGCTGTGGCAGGCAGATCCCGTGAGATCAGGAGCCCAAGACCGGGCTGTGCAACATACTGACATCCCATCTCAAATTTGTCAATATAGCATTGGTTAAATTGAGTTTGGATATTCACCTAATGAAAACTGTTGTTTTGGGGAAGAATGATAGAAATCTGCATATCCATATGGAAAGTTGTCCACACTGAGTTGTAGAGGTCAGTAGGTATAGTATGATACTTTGTTAGAGGAGAGTAAGTTAAGAGTTTATATTGTGTTTCTCATATGTGAAGTAATCTCTGGAAGGTTACATAAACAGAGTAGAATTATTGTGTCTGCATGAGCTTATGGGATACAGGGATGGGGAGCAGGGCAGAGAGGGGGAAACGTAAGAATAAGACTTTAATAGAAAACCGTTGGCCTTTGTTTCCATGGCTTTTGTATCTGTGGATTGAACCAGTGGCAGATTGAAAGTATTTGGGGAAGAAAACTGTGTCTGTATCAACATGTAAAATCTTTTTTCTTGTCATTATTCCCTAAATAATACAATATAACAGCTATTCACGTAACATTTACATTATACTAGATAATCCAATGTAGTGATCATTTAAAGTGCACAGGAAGATATGTATAGGTTATATCTGAGCACTGTGCCATTTTGTATAAGATATTTAAACATCTGTAGGCTTGGGGGTCTCAAAAGGGTCCTGGAATCAGTCTCGCCGTGGATAACAAGAAATGACTCTAATATTTTTGTCTTTGAAATGTTCAGATTTTTGGACCTAAATAAATGTGTTATCTATTCAAAAATAATCATGTTGTTAAAAGCAGAAGGTTTCTTTTAATAACTGAAAGGGATCTTAGACTTTATCTGATCATGTTTAACCTCATGCATTTTCTTCCTGAGGAAACTGAGGCTTAGTCATGTTATGTGAATTTTGAAATCCTGAGACAGAGGTTGACGTAAACCCAGTCTAATGCCTGTCCCACATAACTGTATCGATACTTTTCTGTGGTTCTAGCTAGCTGATATGTCCATAAAATCCATCCTTGTCAGTGATTTTGTGGCCTTTTGGTGGCCTTAAGCAAGACTAACATGTTAACGGGCCATTGACTTTTACATGACCGAAATACTCCGTATGTCAAAGCACTTGGTGAATTACTGTTGTAGGAAATCATTTTCCAAGTGTATATGGTTATAACACAATTGTGGCTTTTATTTAGCCCCCTTCTCATCTCCGGAGAGTGGGATATATTTATTTTTGTAATTAAACAGTAAAAATTTAGAGGTAGTGCTCGTGGTGGTTTTTGTAGTGTGGTTTAGTGGTTTCCTTTCGGGGCAGTTTATTACATGCTGTATCTCCGCACAAGGGCTGGAATCATGCTGTGGAATTTTTCAAACTTCATTCTTTGTTTTATCAATGTATGAAAGGAGAAGTGTAAAGAGCTTTGTTTTAAGCTTGAATTCTGAGGTTTATATCTAGAACATGTAGGATTTATTGAACATGCCACCAAATGATTTCACGTTTCCTGTGTATAGTTGCCAGTAATGTGTTGTGTTGTTCAGATTTCTGTGAGAGCCATGAGTACTCCTTGCAATTATGTGTTACTTGATCCCCAAAAGATATTAGGTGGGAAGCAGCTGATGAGGCAAAAAAAGTCAGACGGTATAGGAGAGAAATGTACAAAGAATATAGATCTTTGATTGCATTGCTTTGACTCTATTACTGTTTAAAAGGCCAAGATGTTTAAGACAGAGTGGATGGGAGTTTTTCATTTTGACTTTCTGCATACGCGCTTACCTGTTAAGCAAAGGATAGAACAATGGAGATTTTACCCCATTAGTTTGCAATGAACAACACATCAATATTATAGACACTATGAAAAGTGCTCAAACAAGTTCATGAATAAATAAGCTAAGCTAAAAGGTGTACAGGTTATTACCCATGAGTTGCTATACTTAAATTATTTCATTAACCTTCGCAGAATGTAATATAAAAGATTAGTTATAGCATTAGAGGAGGAAGAGCTCTACCCAGGAGAATCTTCTGTAGAAAATGTTAAGACTGTAAATTTCTGTTGTAAAATGTGGAAGCAAAGGCCAAAGTAAATGGCCTGTTTTAGCATTTGATGTGTCTGTTAGGTTGAACATTTAATAGATATATAAACTGTTAACATAATTTAGGAAGTAAAGATGTGTTATGGTTATTTTGGGGGCATAAAGTAATGAATCCTGATTCATATGCTCTGAAGGAAAACCTCAGTCATCCACTGATGTACAGTCCATTGTGCCATTTGTTACATTTCAGAAAGCAACAGCAAATAATATATAGACAATCATTATCCCACTCTTTCTTTTACAAGTTAACATTTTAACATGTTTGATTTAGATTTTTTAAAAAAATCAATAAAACATTGCATAGAACACAGAGTCTCCCTTGACTCGTCTATTTCTAAGCCACAGTGAGTCCTATCAGCATCTTCAGAATCTTCTGTGTGCTATTGTGACCTCCTGGCCTTGGTCACATTAAGCCCTGCCTGATTACAGCAGTGTCTCCTCTCCCTCAGTTGATTCTAACAGCAATCAGATTGATCTTGGCAGAACAGAAATTACACACAGAAATCACTCCTCCCCTCAGACTGTCCACTGTCTTCCACCTTCCTCAGTGTCTAAGTTAAGACTGGGACAGCAGCTGACAATGTCCAGTGGTTCTGATTTCCACTGCCGTGTCTGGCCCATTTGCTTGAAGGTCCTCCCTCAGTCTGATACTCTCACACCAGCCCCACCTTAATACCTGGCACGTACCGTTCCGAAACTCTGGTTGGGCTCTGTGACTTGAACCTTCTCCTTCTTTATTCTTCACTCAGCTGTTACATCTTCTTGGAGTTGTCTTTCTGCGCTACAGTATTTAATAACAGTTGCAAATTACACCTATAACATTTGATCTTTCCTGCATTGAGTTGCTCCACAATCTTCTTTACTCTGTAGTATATAATAAGGAATATATATTTTACTTCCTTGTCTTGTTTTTTATTTATCTTGTCACTAAAATGAAAGATCCCAAAGAGCAGGGATTTTGTCTCTTTTTGGTCACTGCTCATCCTAGCAGCTAGATCAGTAGATTACACTGGGTGATATTTGTTGAACACTGAATGTCTTGAAGTGATTGTTGTGTATTTGTTTCATATCCAGCAACCTTTTAAACTGTTACAAAAGCAAATTTGCATGAACTATAGATTATATGATTCCTGAAGGTTTGGTTAAAAATAAGCTTGTAAAACCATATAAGCTGATGCTGTTAGTGTTTTATTGAGCTTAAAATTTATTTCAATATTAACAGTTATAAATTTAATTAAATTACTGGTTCTATTTAAGACAGTGTATACATACCTACAGTATTGTCTGTTTAAACTAGTTTTACATTTATTGTCAAGTTATTTGGTAAGATCAAGCTTATTTTTTAAAATTGTGTTGTTCCTGTATTTTCTGTTATCACTGTATTTTTGTCTGTTTGATATATAAATCTTCTTCATTCCTTCCCTCCCTCCCTTCTTCCTTGTACTAGGAATTGAACCTGGGGCCTCATGCATGCTAAGCAGCCATGCTACCACTGAGCTACATCTTTTGCTCTTTTTTTAAATTTTGATTTCAAGACAGGGTTTTGTTAAATTGCCCATGCTAGCCTGGAACTTGCAGTTCTCCTGCCTCAAGCCAAAGTTACAAGTGTATGCTATCACACTTGGTATTCTATAAATTTTCAAAAGCGAAATACTTTCTTAGGGGAAGGAAACAAAACCCATTTATCTAACTTTTCTTTATGCTGGTTTGTTTCCTCAAGTGACTTATGATTTCTCATTATAAACTAATACTTAGTGGTGGTGGTTTCAGCGGTGGTAGGTCCAGTGCTCAGGGTCCATGTACTGCTCTCGTTGTAGTTCTGGACTAGGGTGTGCCCAGCATTCTAAGGGTTTTACTACCCTTGAATAGTTACTGTATTCTTTGTCCCTGTCTATGCTTGCTCATCAGAGAGTTAAGTTCCACATGGTCGAAGATTTTTCTGTCTCTTCCTTCCTGCTCTTTCCCTAGTACCAAAAATGATGTCTTGTCTTTGAAGGTGGCCTTAGTCAAGGAGGGAGCAGCTGTCTCATACTAATTTCTCAAGCTGCTCCATGTGGAATTGTAAAATTAGACCCAACATCCTTGTGTGCCCCTGCCTTTGAGGAGCACATAATTCCTTTCCTTCTGTCCTTTACTAGAGCCTAGGCAGGGAGTACCAGTCTCACCTCTGACACTTTGCTGTTCCAGGGAGCTAAGTTTGTCCACTTCCAACTTCTCGGCCTGGGCAGCCACCTTCTGCTCACCTCGTAGACCAGTTCTACTCCCACCCGCCCCCTGTGAACTCAGGCTCTGCTCTTCTCTAACTTTCTCAGCCCTTTTCCTTTCATTTTGTTTTGCATGTGTAGATTTTTCTTTCGTATAAGAATTTTTAAAGAAGTTACATTTTTATCTGATACCTAAGAGAAAAATATCAGATTCGTCTACCTGGTTACTGAACTTAGAAATATGGTCTCATTTCCTGCTTTCTGATTTGTTCTTGATAAGAAAGGTTACTTTTTGTTGTTAGTGTTTTTTAGTTGTGGGGATTGAACCCAGGGCGGTGAGCATGCAGGGCCGCTGAATCACTTTTCACTGAAGAGTAGAGAGTAAAATTCTGGGTCATTTTTAATGCATATATGAAAATATCTCTGATTTTTGAAAATAATAACTCCCCCATATTTTCTGGACTTTCAAGATAGTTTTTCCATTGACAATATTTATATGACATTAGAGTCCATCCTGGGAATATGTCTTTGTGTGTGAACATTATATTTATAATTCAAAATAAAACGTGCATTTAATGTCACACCATCACCTATATTAAATTCTTTTCAGCAGAATTCTCATTCTAAAAGAAAAGAAGTGTGGCTAGTGTTTACCTTTTTCCTTACTTTCGTTTTTTTTGTTTGTTTGTTTTGTTTCTTTGTACATTCTGTGATTTTTTTTTAAAAAGAGAGAATAGCTCATTTGGAAATTAATAGATGTGTATATTTTAAAAGTCTGCATCAGCAAGGGCTTAAGATTGACTGTCAACTGAGAATGTTAAGTAGCTGGAAGATTTCCAGAGGGGATATTGTAGCTGTTTTGCAAATGGCATGATAAGAAGAAATGCATTAGTCAGCTCCTGTGTTTGGCAGTCTTGCCTGTAACCTGTGGAGCATAGAAACTCTCGTATGAAACGCATCTAGAGTGTGCGGAGGACAGCCTCCAGGACAGACAGGCTGGCTCCCAGCACCAGCTCTGCCAGCTGAATTCTGCACAATCTTGAGTCTGGACAAATGCCGCAAGACATTTGTCCCATGAAACGAAGCCATTGAATACATGACCTCAGTGGGTGTTTAGGGATGGTTGTTAATAAAAAAAAATAAAATAAAATTCTGCGCTGGGAAGGAGAGAGGTCAGCCTTCAGAAGAGCAGTACCCTCCGAAGAGCAGTACCCTCAGAAGAGCAGTACACAGACTGGGTGCCTGGGAAGGCTGCTCGGTGAGCAGGGAGGTTTCTGAGAGGGCACTGAGGGCCTGCTCTTAGAACATGGGTCTGCTGTGTCACCTGGTGCTTGTACTGGCTCTTGGTATTTGCTGGTCTTGGAAGGTTATTGTATCACTTTTCCCTTCAAAGGGAGGTTGAACTAAAAGCTACATAAGCTTGCTGTTTACGCAGATGGCACTGACATTTAATAAATAAACATTCTTCAGTGACCATCTCTTTAGGGGACCATGTGCCCTTCAGTCATCTGTGATGAGAGTCCTCAGAGATACCTTTCCTGATGCTGTGTCTCCGCCCATCCTTGCCTTCCCCCAGTGGCCAGGGTGTCGCACTCTGTCCCAAATTCTCAGGAGCTCCTGGAACTCCAGAAACCTGGGCTAATGCCTTTTCCGTCATTTGTCTGACTAGCAACTGATCAGTTTGGCAAACTGGAGGGTGAACACTTGCTGCGTAGGTATATTGCCTTGTCTGAGTGTTGTCACTTTACAGGGCTTCAGGTTATTATTTTAAAGAATTTATTTCTATTTTGCAGCACTTTTCATTTCATTAAAAATTTGGTGCGTATTTATTCTTCAAAACCTTGAAAAGCAGAACATTCTTAAAAAATACATTCCTCTGATATTTCTGACACAATGAAATAACATTTGGTGCACAGGCCTTCCTGTCTCTCTTTCCTTGGAAGCAACTTTGTATATCTATTCAATTATTTTATGCCTTATATGTTATTTTACATATTCAGACATTGCTTTTGTGATTTACTAACAAGTGTCGTGCCCAAGTATCTGGGACTATAAATGATTGTGGAGAGTCCAGAATTTGTAGGCAAATAGTTTAGACATTTCCTGGGGCTCCTGTTGTTTTCCCTTGGCTTTTATGTATAAAATACTTTCCTGAGGGGCTGGGGATTTAGCTCAGTGGCACAGCCCCTGCCTGGCAAGCACAAGGTCATGAGTTCGATTCCTGGTACCAGAAGAAGAACAAAAACACAAACAAAATGCTTGCCTGCAGTTGCTTCCCTGCTATCACTTGCTCTGTCGGCTCTAGCCACACCATCCTCGTTGCTGATCCTGGAGCCCATTCCTGGGCTCTAACGGCCCCTGTTCCATTCCTGGGGCCCTCGTGTCCCCGAGAGCTGGATGCTCCCTTCCTCCTTTCTCCCCCGCATGACTGTTGTCCCCGTTCACCTTTCCGTGGAGTCTCCCCGAGCCCTCTGTTCACGGGTGCAGCTGTCCCTGTGTGCTGTCCCCCTCTGCAGCCTCTGTGATCGTACTGGTGCACCTTCTGTCCCCTCTCAGTGAAACTCAACCCTCCGAGGGGTGTTTTGCTAGTTTTGTTCTCCTGTGACTCTGCTGGCACACAGCATGCATGCGATCGGTATTCTTGAATGAAGGAAAAATACGTAGGATGGAGGTTGGGCACATTCTTGAAGACTTTGACACGTGACCTAGATTGTGAAGTGGACATTACTGTGGTTTTTTTGAGTCATAGTCCTTCCAATCAAAAATGCATATTGTTTCCCAACTACCTTTAGAGGCTGACTTCTTCCTGGTGGTTTTCATTTTCCCAATCCAGTAGATGACAAACATGATATTGTCTTGCTGTTCTTCGTCTTTGTTATGATGGTACATCCTGGGCTTTAGCCATCCGGTATAGAAGAGGAGTTTTACTCCTTTGTGTTTCTTTGTCAGAGAATCTTTTCTTAAGCCTTTCGTGTGCCCCATTCCAGGTCACAGGTAGGGGCCACGAGGCCACTGTGGTTGTCTCAGGTTGGTCACCTGGGGCTGAGGTGACCTCCCATTTTCTCTAGTAATTGAGTAAAGTCAGGACTCTGTCCACACACCTGAGAGAGGACGGCATGGCGGCACAAACCAAGCCTGCGTTGCATAACCTGTGAACAGAGCACAGACGTTACGATTCAAATACTTTCGTTACTGGAAATTTTAAAATCCTTATTGAAAACTTGGAAAATGCAAAGAGGAAGAATAAAAAAGTAATCGTGACTCCCAAATGATTATTTTAATACGTTATTTTCTGGTCTTTTTTCTTTGCATATTTTTATATGAACTGAATGGTTCAGAACAGTTTTGTGTAAGTCTTCATGTAAAACCATGGCACCCTTTTTTCACACTTTTTTCCCCAACAAACTGTAATTTCATGCCTACAGGGCTTTCCGTGCACTTGGACAAGTCTCATATCGTGTCTTATTGTTGGATGGAAAGTTGTTTGAGCTTTGTACCACCTCATTATTGCCAGCCATAGTGCTATACATATGTAATGTATAACACTGAGCTTTTAGGGTCATTTTGATGAGATGAATGCTGAGAAGTGAAATCGTCAGGTCAAAGGGCATGAATATTTCTACTGCCAAATAGTTCTTCAGAAGAATTGTCCATTTGCACTGTGATGCTTACACGTGGAGCTGGTTTATGTCAGTTAATTTGTATTGGAAGAAAACAGGTCCTTGCCCTCTTCCCTTTTGGAGTGTGACAGTTGGAGTTTCATTTAGAATAAACACTAATAAAGCCTAAAATAACTAATGGTTGTGGCTCAACAGTCTCCCGTGAGAGCTTGTCGCAAATTTTAATAGCCAAAGGGGTTTATTTCCTTTCATTTTCTTCTCCCCTCTGCTATTTTCTTCTTCCCTCCAGGGTTAAACCATGTTTTCCTGTCTGCAGTTAAGCCTCAGTACTTCTCGGTCTGTCTTTGTTGATTAATGAATATAATTGACCCCTGTTGTCTCTATTATACAATCCAGGGCAATTTGTTTTTATGTAGCAGTTATTTTCTGAGCTGTCACAAAACTGCCTTACAAAGAAGGCTCATTATCAACCCAGAGGCAAAGGATTTCAAGTGATGAAATGAATGAAGGTCTTTAAAAGAAGGAGGAGGAGGAAAAGTCTAAGCTGTTCCAATCTTTAAAGAAGTTAGTGAGTTTTAGGGGACAGAATAATTAATTGTTGCTTACATGGTACCCAGCAAGACTTGATTAAATGTAGAAATTATTAGATTAAAAAATGACTCTACAGGGAAACCTTTGAGTCCTGGATATATAGGAGGATTGAATACAGATCCTAGAAAAAACCATGAATGACATTTTATGGACAGGTTGCAGTCCATTAGAAGTTGGTTGTAGAAAACCCAGTTATATGTCGATATCCAGGGACTAGTACCTTGGGAGTTGGCAGGTTTCACCTGTGCAGATGTTGACCGCGCAGAACACCCAAATACTGTATCAGAAAATGTTTCGCTATTCGTTTAGTTAAGGTTTTCCTTTGCTTGCTGTCCTCCTTGTGTGCTCATGAAGTCTTTCCTTCAGCTCACAAGAAAGTAAGAAAGTAGCAGAGGTCCAGAGGAAAGCTAATGGGGCAGATAGAGGTCTTGACTTCATCCCAGTCAGTCTGCCAAAGCCCCGGACAAATGAGATCGTGGTGTTATAGGGATTCACCTGGTCTTGCTCCAGGGCTTGTGTTCTGCAGTTTCATAGGAAGGCCGTGCACGACTGCTCTGCATAGCCCTCTTACTCTTTCTCCTGAGAGAAGGGAAGGAATTAACCAGGGAGAGGTGGAAAGGAAATCCTGAGTAGCAACAGTGAAATAATTAGAATGGTTTCTCTGAATCATACAGTGTGGCCAACAGGCGGGACCTTAAACCTGTTCTCTTCATTTTGTGGTTTGTAGATGGGCAAAGTCAAGTATCAATTTGATTAGTTTTACTTCAGTTCTTCTGTTTAACCTGGAGAGCTGGATCTAAAGCCTGGACCTCCGCTTTTCCTATTCAGTGCAGCAGACCCAGGCAGGAGACTTCTGGCCAGACTGAGGGGTCTTGGGGCTCATTCTTCCTTCTTTTCTCACACCCAGACAGGAGCATTTGCTCCTGCCCTCTTCCAGAGAGGATCTGTGCAAAGTGCAAGACTATATTAATTGGAAAGCAGGTGACATTGTTACTTTACTAAGATATGCTTTGTCTTGTTACAAGGCTCAGCAGACAGTCGTTTTGGTCCCTTCCAGAAACCTCTGATACAAGAGCCATTTAGCAGAGGGACAGCTCTGGGGATGGGCAGGTGGAGGAACTTGAAGAACTGCTTTGAAATTAACCCTACAGATTATGTGGTATCTGAAACTGGGAGTTTTCCTTGTCTTGTTGGAAAGAAATGAGCTGTCCGTCTTCAGAGAATGAAGTAGTTGTTTTATCAAAGAAGGGAGCACTCTTTGCTGCTGATGGTCGCCAGAGTGTGGGAGGTCACAAGTCAGTTTTTGGGACCAGAGGAAGACAGCCACTTGCCTGTCTTGAGTGTTTGAATTAAGAATGCCTTGGGGAGGGAGGGAGGAGGGAAAGGTTGACCAAGAGGATGAAGCTCTTGGTGCTATGGCACGGTAGGGTGGCTGTGGCTAACGATAATGCACCGCACATTTTAAGAGGCTAGAAGAAAGGATTTTAAAAGGTTATGTCGTAAAGAAATGATAAATGTTTGAGGAGATAAGATGTTTAACCTGGCTTAAACATTATACAGTGTCTGTCAAACATCACCTTACTCCATTATTAATGTGTTAACTTTTTATGTTTTATGCATCCATCAAATATAAATTAAATTTTTACAAGAATTTCCATAGTTGTTTTGCACAAGAGTAGAGTTTGGTAACTCATTGTCCTCCTGTTAAGGGAATTTGCAGTGGTATGCAAACAAAAGTTGGGGGACTTGGGTCAAAATATATTTCAGAAGTCTCAGATTTATTATACAGTCACTTCAACCAGTGAAGAAAACACACGAAGTGACGTTAACAGCGACATGGGGCATATTTGCGTGAACTTTAACTGATCTGTACTTAGCATTTCCATTTTTATTAACAAGAAAATTTAAAAACACCTCTCTCCCTTTTCCATGGCATACCGTTCATTGGTTTAACTTTGTACAGGTGGCTCTCATGTTAAGAGGCACGGTCTACTCACTTACACTTTCCTTATTTATGATTCGGAACTGTCTTATTGCGTCTCCTCCCGTGTCTCACTGAGGCTGTCTCGATGGCTATACGTTATGTAGTTGCATTTCCTTTCCTCCCGCGGAAGTGAAGTCATTAAAAAGAGAAAAACGCTCACATGGGTAGGATCCATACTTAATTCAGTGCAGGAGTACGCAGTTGTTTCTCAAATCCTTCTCTCAGAATCTCCATTTCACCCCCGGGACTTTACTGCAGAGAAGCCCTTCTTTCCTAATTTCCTTCCCTTCCTGCTCAGCGGTCTGGTTCTCTGGCAACCTTTACTTCCTCATCTTCCTCATTTCTTTGGGGCTTTATCTCCAAAACCCCTGCTCCTTGCTTGTCCTCTGCTCTATCAAAATCAACCCCCTACTAAGTTATTTTTCTTAATAAATGCTCATCATTTCTTCAAAGATATGAAACATTATGTTCCTTTGAGCTCAGAATTTATATGAAGGGATGCATTGCTGTCTGTTCCAGCGAAATGGATCTTACAAATGTGTTCTGTGCCATAGCCTCTCTCTTTGTCCCAGTAACAAAACGCTGCCGTCAGGAGCCGCTGTACAGCAAGGTAAGTCCCCCACCTCCCCTGAGGCCAGGTGCTGTGTTGTGATGACCGCAGACGTCACCTGTACTTGGCACTTAATTTTCTAGAATACTTCGTTGGACTCTCATGAAATCAGAAGTGTTTTTAGGCTTTGGAGGACTTGGTCCTTCATGAGCTTGGACTTGTGCCTCTACTTTAATCACCAATGTACCGCAAAGTGATTCGCCTGTGATTTAGCTCGTCTCATGCTGTCCTGTCTGGATTTTGTCATTCACAGGGTACTCCGGTCAGGACTTCGACTGGGCAGATTATTACAAGCAGCATGGGGCGGAAGAAGCACCTCCCTTCTGCTTCAGAAATGTGAGAAACTTCCCTCTTGCTACTTTTAAAATGATAGATGTTGCTAACTGTACATTTTATAAATTGCTTTCTATTTATTCACCAAGTCTGGAGGTTACAAAACACTCACAGGTTTTGAAAAGCCCACCTTTCAGGGTATGGGTTTGTTAGTGATGCTGGGCCATAGTAACAGAGTGACTAGTAAATGTACAATTGCTCTAACGTGTGAAGTTTATTTCTCATTTATGGAAGAGACCAGGGTGTTCTGACTACTGACTGGGTAGCACTCATCATGATGAGTCTTGGGTTAAATTCATCCCTTGAATGTAGTCAATAGATAAAAAAGATCAAGAAGGTGATACCCTTAGTTCTAAATGCACAGCATGGTGGCAGCACATACTGTTTCTCTTACCTTCCATTGGTGAGAATCAGTCTCTCAGCTGCTATCAATGAGGTAAAGAGAAGAATCCTGCCAGGTGCAATGGCACACACCTGTCACCCTCGCACTGTGAGAGGCTGGGGCTGGCGTCACCCAGTTTGAGCCCAGCTCGGTCTCATTAGTGACTTAATGAGAACTTGTCTCAAAAAGTAAAAGAAGTAAGAATGGTCTAGGGATGCAGATGAGTGTAAAGACTCTGAGTTTGGCCTCCAGTACCAGAAGAAAAGAAATGAGAAAAGAAATGGGTCCTGGCTTCTGCTTCCCAGCCATGATTTTGTACTGTGGAGAAAGAAGAGAAATTTTGGTGGACACTTAGCCATCTGTAACTCCATTATATAAATGTTCACTATGTGGTAATAATATTGACAAGTTATTAAAAATAATATTTTTCTGTATTTAATTAAGTATTAGTGAGATGCTGCTAAAAGGTTTTGTGCTTTGCCTACTGCAAGCTCCTGCCTTATTGAAAGAGAACTTATTGGCACAAAAGGATTTTTGTGACATAGATTAGCAATGAATGTGTATACAGTACTTCGTAGTTCTACGGGAGGTTTTTAAAATTATTTGTTTACTCTTCATTATCCTTAGGAATTATGACAAGGAATATGAAATATCACTGTTTTTATTTATTTATTTATTTTGTGTTTTTTTTTTCCCGGTACCGGGAATCGAACTCATGACCTTGAGCTTGCCAGGCAGGCACTGGGCTGCTGAGCTAAATCCCCAGCCCAATATCACTGTTTTTAAAGTAAATACATAGCCTAGTGTACTTGACATACTCTTAGTTTTGAAAATTAATCCCTTATGCTAAGGTAAAAAAGCTGCAGTCCTCATAATTGGAGCAAAACACTGCTCAGTCAGAGATGTATTTCTGGAGCTACAGGTTCATTGCCAGCCCTCAAGTAACTTGTTCTGCAAGGATAACAGAATACAGAAAATGACAGGGGAAGTGTTGGCTTAATAGAAGCTCCAAACAGAGTGTAAGTCAAAATCAGCATGCGAAAGTAAGTGCATTGATCACCAAGTGAGCCTTTACTCACACATACAGAAGTAAGTCAGTGACTGAGTTGGAAATCAGAGCTCGTTCAGTGACTAGGTGCGCTTTCCATTGAATGACATTGCCTTGGCACACAAGGCCTTTCTGTAGCATTGGAGAAGTGGAGGATATGTGCCTAGGTGGTGTGGCAGGCACGGCTGTGTCCCCATGCCTCAAAAGGATAGCAGGTGTTGAACTCTTTAGGCTTATGAAGTCCAACGACTCCTCACTTGACTTTTCATCATAGTGATGTCACTGTGTGAGACTCTCCTAGCCTGAATATTCACATCTATGGGGATCCCCTGTAGCACCCCCAAACCTGTTTGAGTTCGTGCTTTCTACCTAACAAGAGAAATATTCCTCTCCTAACTCTTTAGCTTGCAGAAGAAAATTTTCACATCACCCCTGCGTTTGTATTTGGAGATTACTTCTTCCATAACTGCATGGTGCTCCTAAGGCTTCTTTTTGTCTGCTTTTGCTCTCAACTCGCCAGGAGTTGTCTAAATGGCTTTTAATTGTGGAAAGAGTAGCCGCATCCCCAGTCAGCTTCTGAGCTTTCAGGATTTAGCTACCGAGATTAAATCTGTTTTAATGAATTTGCTGGTATATTCATTAGGACTGCTTTGTTTCTGGCTCTCCACTTCTTTAATAGAAAGATTGTTGTCTGCCTTTTGGCATCTGCATTGCATTGCAGGTACTTTGCTGAATGTGTTAGCTTGCTACTGAGTGCTCTTTAATGGGATGCTTATTATGAATTCATTTTTAATCACACATCTCATGTGCATGAGAAGAGAGCTAGTGTGGCACTGGATGCAGGGAAGGCATTTCCCCAGGGATCTTTAACAATCAGAGGCAGTTACGAAATGGATCGACACAGCCAAATGCTTAGTAAAATAAACTTACAGGTAACAATTTTTGCTATTGATTTTTTATAAATTACCCTCAAGCAGTGAGCTGAGATGAAAATAGGTTACATGGTTGTAGCTTTCCATTATTAAGTAGGGTAAAATGCATTTAACTCACTTAGAGGTTTCTCAAGCAGCCTATCAAATTGTGTTATCTGAAAGAAACACAGTACATAATATGTGTGGATGAGACAGGATGATTTGTAGAAAAAAACCAGCCCATCCAGAGTATCTGTGGTTCCTGCTTCCTAAGAAACATAAAGGAAAGGAATAAATTGATTTTTTTAAAAACACAAAATAGCTGATTTTATGATTGCATAAAGATATGACTGCTTTTTTCAACTAGGTTTATAAAAAGACATGTAAATATGAATTACCTTGATTTCTTTTCATGAGTCACAAAAAGATGTAGTCTCTACTGCTTAGAGGAACTTGTTCATATTAGTTAATATATCTCAAAACATATGTTTAGATAGTAGTATAACATCTGATTATAGTTTGTAGTAGTTGACAATTTGGGAAGTTTTCATATTTATTTTAAAGTAATGTTAGGAGGGAGTTTTGCTTTCAGTGTTGGCTGAGTAAGCTACTACTGAACTGACCTAACTAGAGAAAACACCTTAGTTCTAGATGCAGTGCCAGAGGCAGCTGCATGAGGGTGGAGGAGCTTGGACTAAAGCAGACCCATCAGGCCAAGGCAGGTGTTTGGAGGGAAGAGGCACATAGGATGTTTGTCTCCCTTTTATTCCAGACAGCATGTGAGATGACTAAATGTGATGTAAAACTCACACTTTTCCGCCTTCTTAAGCCAAATTATGGAACGTGGGCAAGCACAGGCACCTGGAGTTTCAGAGCGGGGAGAGCCAGGAGCGGGAAACCACAGATCCTGTGTTGTTATATCTTCGGCTCATCTTCGAATGTGTGTGTGCCGGGCAGATTCCAAGCAGCCTGAGTAAAGATGAAAGAACAGGGCTGCAATTGGAGTTGCTTTCAACAGATAGAGTTTGTAGTCGGAGTCCAGCCAAATTAATTGCTTGCTAAAATAGAAAAATTGATAGCGTTGGTAGGAGTATTACAATCCAGAGTCTCCACATCGTAACATTTATAACACATGTTCCAACCCAGAATTGCTTAAGATGTGAAGAAACTGGAAAGTCAGATTATTTTCTCAGTAGGAAAGACAAATAAAAGAGACCAAAATGAGCATGATCCAGATGTTGTTTGCAGATAAGCTCTCCCTGCCCAACCCCCACACCCACATACTAGGGATTGAACCCAGGGCCTTCACAGTGAACTAGATCCCCAGCCCAGCTGCATCTAAGCTAAGTGATGTAAAGCACTAGTTCTCAACATGTGTTCCCTGTACCAACAGCTTCAGCATTACCTAAGTACCTACTGGAAATACAGATTCTTTCGCTGCACCCATAATCAACTGAATCAGAAACTGTGGAATAAGGCCCAGCAGTCTGCTTTTAAAATGCTCTTAAAGTGATTCTGATACAACATGAAGTTTGAAAATCATAGACATAAAGAAACTACCCTCATTATAGAAAGAAATACAAATGGAAGCTCAGGGCTCTGAGGGACAACATCATGTATAATTGGAGAAGCAGAAGGGTGAACAAATAAAAATAAAAACAGATACTTCACTTATAAAGATATCGAGAAGACAAGGTCAGACATGGAAGCACACACCTATAATCTCAGCACTCAGGAGGCTGAGGCAGGAGGATCACTGCAAGTCCAAGACTAGCCTGGGCTTCACAGTGAGTTTAAGGCTAGCCTGAACTACATAGCAAGACCCTATTTCAAAAAAAAAAAAAAAAAGAAGAAGAAGAAAAAGATTCTTACATACATACATATCAATCTCAAAGGAAAAATGCTTACCATCATCAATAGAGAAATGCACATTAAACTACAGTGACATTCCACTAGATATGTATTGGGCTAGTTCTGAGAAACAGCAGTACCAAATGTTGATGAGGATTTGTGGTGCCTGGAACTCTGGCATACTTACAGTGGGAGTGCAGAATGATACAGGCACTGTGGAAAATAATATGGCAGTTTCTTGGAAGGTTAAACCCTCTTTTACTCTATATTCCAACAATCCCATTTTTGTAGAAGTGAAAACTTAGTCGTGGGTGTGGACTGGATTTCCCTCATTTATACGATCAAGTTTCACCTCCCCTGTGCTTCAGAATGAGATTGTGTTTGGAAGTAGGATCTTCAAAGGTAGTTAAGGAAAAAAGAGATCGTGTGGGTCGCTTTATCCAGTGTGACTGGCATCCTAGTAAGAAGAGGAAATCATGGCACAGTACATACTGCAAGAAGACCATTGAAGACACTGGGAGTAGACAGCTATCTGCATACCAAGGAGCAAGGCCTAGAACGAACCAACCTGTTAGTACCGTGCAGTTGGACACACCACCTTCAGGACTATGAGAAAATAAACTTCTACTGTTTAAACCACCAGTCTATAGTGTTTTACTGGCAGCCTGTGTAGGTTAACATATTTCTGTTTCCACAGAAATTTGTACCTGGATGTTTATAGCAGCTATATTCGTAGTCAGCAAATACTGAAAATAGTTCAGATGCCCTTTAACTGGCAAATGGATACATTGTGGTACAGCTCTATGAGCTACTAGGCAATGAAATAACATAGACTACTGATTTCTGCATAGTGTGGGTGAATCGTGAATGTATTCTGCTAAATAAAAGAAGCTCAGCTGAAAATGCTCCAGATATAGCGATGCCACTTATATGACATTCTAGAGTAGAAAGAAAAGAGTATAGGGAGACTGGTGGTTGCTCACAATTGAGTGACGAGGAGGAATGGATTAGCAGGGTTTTTTGGTGGAGAAGCTGTTCTGTGTCTTGGTTGTGGTTATTGGTGCATGACTATACGCGTTGGTTTAGCAGTCCCATTTTCCCAGAAGAAGACACCCAAAAGAATGAATCTTACTATGCATGAAATTTTAAGTTAATTTGGAAAGTAAATAAAAATAAAGAAAAAGAACAAACACAATAAAGATAATTTCAGGTAAGAGAAAACTAAAGGAATTCACCTCCAGCAGGTGGGTACTGAGAGAAACGCTGAAGCACATTCTTCAGATGCCTTTGAAAGAAAATGATGCCAGATGGATATACCATCTTCCTATGTCGCCACCCTCACGAACACCTAGGGGTCATTTAGGCAGTGAATAGCGGGGAGTAGAAGAAATGATGCATCCGTCAGTCATTTCATAGACATAAGGCGCCTATGGAACTGAAAAGAGAGACTCTTCTCAGGCCTTCACTCATTGACTGAGTATTATTAGGAACCCATTGTATGCCAAGCACAAGTAATTCCTGGAATAGAAAGGTGAAGACTCCATGGTTCTTTCCTTGTGATTGGTGGGAAGGACAATAGTGCAACCAAGGCTGTGCACCTCATAAGTGAAATTGTGTGTGTGTGCACACGTGTGTGCATGCACGTGTGTGTGTGTGTGTGTGTGTGTGTGTGTGTGTGTGTGCGCGCGCGCATGTCTGGTTCTGTATCCTCTCGCTCTATTGCTGCCCGTTATCCTGCCATGGGAGCTAGTAGCTCAGCGTCACTTCTCTTTCCCTTCCAGACATCATTCAGTCGGGGTTTCACTAAGAACATGAAACTTGAAGCTGTGAACCCCAGGAACCCTGGAGAACTCTGCGTGGCCTCCGTGGTCAGCGTGAAGGGGCGGCTGATGTGGCTGCAGTTGGAAGGTATGTTTGTGAGAACATAGGTCTGTCCGGATGTGGCAGGGACTACACAGAAGAAGTCAGCACGCACCCAAGTCCCTTCCTTTTTTTAAACAGCTCTTAAATTATTCAGTGTTCTTAAATAAGTGAAACTAATCAAATATAAATTCATTCAGAGGCGCTCATCTTAACTAATAATTTCATAAAATGAGATGCTGGTGAGATAATTATGTTTGGAACACAGTGGTCTTTTTACATCTGTGATTGTAAAAGCTAATGTCACGATTAAATTAATATGAGTCACTAAAAATGGTATTTGAGGTCTTGGTTATTATGAGAATAAAATCATATATTTGCATTTTAATGTGAAGAATACCCTTTACTTTGGTTTCTGATGTAGATGTTTAATTTTTCCTCAGAATACTGACAGGGGAGAGTAACTTTCTCCCCAAGTAGATAGTAAACAAGATTAAGACTGGTTTCTTCAGTAACATTAAAGCTATTCTATAATGAACATATAAAAAACTATTGTACAGTTAATTTACAGATGTACAGAAAATTCACAGAAAAGTGAATTTTGTGTATAGAACCTTGATCAGATTTTGAGTTTAGGTAGAAAACTATTTTATAGATGGTATGCTTGTATTGAAAAATAATCAAAATAGATTAAATCTCTAATGTTTTCTCACCTTTTTCTCATGTATAATTTTTTGTAATGATTTCACAGAACTTAGTGGTGTTTGTAAATGTGCATGAAGGAAAATAGGAATAGACTGAGTTAGAAAATATTGTTACCCCAAGTTCTTCGGTGGGCCGGCGGTCTCATAAATATTGTCATCTAGTAGATTGGAAAATGTAGGGAATAGTTATTTTGGATGTTACTGTGTTGTTAATTCCAAGAAAATAAAACATTGTTGAGGCTTAGGGTTTCAACATCAATTGGAAATCCACGGTGATTCTTAAAAGTTTATTTCTTAGTGTATTTTCAAGTGGAATGACCTCTATTCATAATCAGCCGAGAGGTAGACAGAGTATTGCTGTTTCTCCTGCTACAGGAATAGAATGACTTCGTTTCCGTAGGGCTGATGCACTGCTGTTGAAGACACAAGATCTCTTCTGTGACTTCAGATCACTATATTTAACTTGCTAACACTAGCCATGTTGATGAAGTTGGAGACTTGTTTACATTATTAATTTGAAAACAAAAATGGCAAAGTTAGAAGCCCATGTTTCATCATTATTATTTAGCACATTCTGGTGAAATTCTTTAGCAGTCATTATTTATTTAGCAGTTTCTGCTTTCAGTGTGCTTTACAGCTGTTAATTACCTAACACAAACAGCAGTGAGAGTGTCCTGATTTTTATAGATGGAGAAACCAGCTAAGCTGTTAAGAACTGCCTGGGGTTCATTTTCACTGCTCTTGACATTTTCTCTGTTGCTTAATTCACTAGACCGTACAGTTTCCCACTTCTTCAGATAAGAGTGATGAGCAACGCTTAGTGTATATTTAACATTTTTGACATTAATTCCTCCTTTTGCTGGTCTCCTTGGGATATAAATTTTTGGTTTTAGAACAAAAAGGGAAGTAGCGTGTACCATTTCTTCTTATTCTCCAGAGTGCTTTGACTATGTAGTAATAAAAGGTGATTAGTATTAGCAAACAGGTTAGAAAATAAGAGTATCCATTTTTTCTTAGACCTTGCTCATTTTTTACAAAAAGTGTTTGTAAATAATCTGTTGAATACTTTAGTGCTATCTTTTGAGTATCATCTGGAATAATTGGAATTATTGGTCCAAATTATTTTTGTATCACTTAAAAATATATTACATGAAAATAAAGTAAAATTTCAGCATTTCCTTTTTTTTTTTTTGATTTGGCTTGGCTTGGTGTTGGCTCGTTACTCTTAAAGTGTTAATTTATGTTATTTATATAATAAAAAGTTTTCCTCATCAGTCCTAGGGATATAATGATAAAGACTCATTATAGTCACTTTGTGGCTCTTAAATTATTTTATATGATGATGGTTATTCTGATTATAGACCATTTATTTGACACTTGAAATATTATAAAGTACTGCATTAGTTTTATTAGTTATTTTAATGCCTTAAATTGATTTGAAGTCTTTTGAACACATGGCTGATTGACCACTTTTAGGTAATTAAAATGATCACTTCTAGTTAATATTTGACTTCTCTTGAAGTTAAATCATTCTTTAAATATCCTGAAGGGTCTGATGTTGAAAGGGAGCAATAGATATGATATGTGAGATTAATGTAACATTATTTTAGGTGCGCAGTGGAAAAGTATTCTGAGCTCTCACAAACCACTGATAGTTAGGAAGGGCAATTTATGATGACAGTGTTTAACGTTTGGGAACAGATGCTGTGGTATTTTCTCTCATCTCAACCGCCTGCTGTAGGTAATCACTCTACAGTTATGAACATTATCCATACAATATAAATTATTCTCAAGTTTAGGTCTCCAGCACTGCAGCCACACACACTGGCTCACACACTCGTGGGGCTGCCTTCTCCCGAATCAAGTAACTTTATATTCACTCCAGATCATGCCCTACAGGACAGATGTGGCTTGGGTGTTTCCCTTGCTCTCACAGCTCTTTAACCCTTAAGAGGGTCCCCCTCTTTGTGTTACCTTTTTGGTTTCTCTTGTGAGGTCTACTTTCCTAGAATCATTTTTCCTGACCACTTTCCGAAGTACAGGCTGAGTATCTCTCGTCTGAAATGCTTCAGACCGGAAGTGCTTTGGGTTCAGATTTGCATTTTTTGCAGTATTTGCATACATATATCTTGGGGAGGGAACCCAAATCTGAACATGAAATTCATTTATATTTCATATATACTTAGTGTACATAGCTTGAATATGGTTTTATACATTAATTTTAGTAATTTTGTGCACAAAACAAGGTTTCTGCCTGTGGTGTCATTGTAGAACTCAGAAGTCTCAGAAGTGAGAGCAGTTTGGATTTTTGGAGTAGAGATGCTCCACTTGAATGTATGTACACATAACTTTATTTCACACTTCACATATTTAGAGCTAGTACAATTCTAGCTCGATGTTCCAGTGGTTAATGCAGCAGATTGAATTGTTTAGCTGTGAGAGTGTGCGTGTATGTGTGTGTGTGTGTGTGTGTGTGTGTGTGTGTGTGTGTGTGTGATGGGAGACTGAATCGAGAGCATTTGCCCTAAGTTACATCTCTAGTTCTTTTGTTATTTTTAATTTGAGACAGTATTTTGCTACCTTACTAAATTGCCCAGGCTGGGCTTAAACTTGGGATCTTTCTGTTGCAGCTTCCCAGGGTGCTGGGGTCATAGGCATGTGCCACTATGCCTGGCTAGTAGTTTAGTTTTTTATCCATAGTTCCACAGGAGAGATTTTACTCTTAATAATTATTTTACTGTTTAAAAATTATAGTGAAACATACATAACAAAGTTTACCGTTTCACCTGGCCATTTGTGAGTGTCCAGTTCTGTGTATTCACACTGCTGCTGTGATATAATTGCTGCAGTGAACAGTGACTCAGGCCATTGCCTCACAGACTTAATGGGCGTGCAGGTCACCTGGGAATCTTGTTAGAATTAGATTACTATTAAGACTAGGCTGGAGCCCGGCGTCTACATTTCTAACCAATTCCCAGGTGATGCCAGTGGTTGTGGTTAGTGAAGCTGATGCTGGGTGACAAGGGATTAAACAGGTAGTTGTTTCAAGCAGCAAAAACTAGGGGGTTGCCAGAATAGAACTGGTAGGTCAGCCTGAAGGTCCAGCGCACTGGCCGGCTTCCTTCTATCTTTCCGGCGTAGCATTCTTTTAGTTGGTGCCATTTGTCCTCATTACAAGATGGGTGCTGTGGCTCCAGGGATTGTCTCAGTGTTGAAGGAACAAAACAGGAGGGATGAGGACAAGCACATTCTGAGTCACTGAAGTGTCTTTTAGAGAAACATTGCCAGTGACGCGTGCTTAAATCTAATTGTCTAAATCATATAACCCCTACCTGCTCCGGGCGTGTTGAGTAGCCCTGTTTGCCCGTTTCTGTAGGGACAGAGGTGGTGACTGAGTTTTGGGCAGCCACTGTCGAGTGTCTGCCACACTTAGCAGCACAGGAGTTGTGATGATGTGGGAGGTCTGCCCAGATAGCAGCGGCACAGGGCAGCGAGGGCAGAGCTGTGAAAAGGATTCCGTCCAGGAAGGCACGTGTGGAGAGAGAGGGGCCCAGCGTGGAGGTGACGATGCGAGCACAGGCAAGGGGCAGGAAGGTGTCTGTATCTTCCAGCGGACAGCTCTGCCCTTCAGACGCAGCTCCTACTGCCGGATGCTTCTTGCCTTTGATCTTGATGATAATGCCTGATTATGATCTTGATTATAATGCTGAAATTTCCTGATTGTAATGCCGCTGCCTGGTGCTAAGGTTGGAGAATGTCCTCAAGCAGACCGATTTTTGGTCATTTGCTCTCTGGCAGTGCAGGATCGCAGATGCTCAGTGCTCGGAGAGTTCACGAAGCATCAGAAATTACAGAACAGGGTGGTTCCTGGGGTCCCGAGTAGGCTGGCATTTCTCATTCTGTAAAGAGGGAATCTGTCTTGAGTTCAGGGTTAAGCAAGTGGAAAGTGACTTGGAATGGTCAAGGACTCTTTAAACGTATTCTTCATCTATCAGGATACTGGAAACTTGAACGAGACGAGGCTTTTTGGTCATGCTTACTTCTGACTCAAGAGTGTCATGTGTCTTTTTGTGGTTGTTTTGTTCATTCTTTTTTGTGGTGCTGGGGATCAAACCCAGGACCTTGTGCATGCAAGGCGAGAACTCTACCACTGGACCACTTCCCCAGCCCGCATCATGTGTCTTGATGTTCCAACTTTGTTAAAATCTCTGCATTAGCTTTCCATCACTGTAACAAAATTCCTGAGATAGTCGGCTTCTAAAGAGAGGTTTTATTCTGGCTCTCTGTGTTGGAGAGTCCAGTCCTTTATAATTTGTCTCCATTGTTTTGGGCCTGGAGTGAGATTGCACATCATGGTGGAGCAAAACTGCTCACCCCCACAGGGGCAGAGAGCAAAGAGAGAAAGCAGGGACCCGGGTCCAGCAGTCTCCTGGAAGGGCTCACCTTTGGTGTTTTAAGGGCCTCCCACTAGGCTCTGTCTGCTAAAGGCTCTGCTTCCTATGGATAGCGCCATGTTGGAGACCAAAGCATTTAACACATGGGTCTTTGGGGGGACATTGAAGATCAAACTGTACAACCTGGTCACCTAAAATGAACTGAAGTTGCAGGTACACTGCACAGGGAATGGCCTCTGATTCCCTAAGGACGTGGTCCCTGGACCTTGAGTAACAGAAAGCGGAAAGGCTGCCTCTCATCCAGGCATCCTTGCCTCTGTGTCAAGTGTGTTTTCTTCTTAGTGGAGGATACGCATCGGAGGGGGGAGTACTCAGCCCAGAGGTGGCGGAACAGTGCCAGGGTCAACCTCCATCACTCCTGAGATGCCTCCTCCTCCAGGGACTCATAGAAATGACCAGCCCTCTTCCTGCAAGTGCCAATGTTAAAGTGGTACTTGAGAAATTGTGTATGCCAGAAACTTAGGAAATATCATAGGAATGGGGGGGCAGTGAAGGCTGAGACTGTTCCAGTGAGTGGAGTCACAAGGACTGTGGAAGAGGTAGCATTTGAGCCTGAACTTGTGAGGTGGATAGTTGGGAGTGGGGAGAAGATGTCAAATTTGCTATTTAGATTTTAATTCTAGCTGATGGAAGCTGGAGAGAACATAGTTAAAGGAACTAAGACACAGGAAGAAGAAATTTAGAAAGAAGCCTGACTTTGAATTTAGGACAGTTGTGTTTTAACATATAGATAGGAATCCCCAGTGCAGGTGCATAGCTGTAGCTAGATTGTTGACACTGGGGTCCAGATCAGAAGCTACAGAGTATATGGGGTCACAGACTGTGTACTTGTTTTAAATGGAGAGACTCTCCCGAACCTTGGGACTACATGCCTGGGTTCTCCTGGGTAAACTGGAGCATACAGTCCCCATCACTGGGGGTCGGCAGAGAAGCTGCAGCACCAGCGGATGGCCGTACTCACAGCAGGGCTGGACAGAACTATGCCAAATGCAGGCTTGTGACTACAGTGCGGCTTCGAGCAAGTTTCTTAGTTGAGTCCTGATTTCCTCGTTTCTGTTATGGTGATCACTTTGTCACTATAGCAAGGACTTGGGCCGAGATAAAAGAGTCAGCATAATTCCCAGGAAACAAACTGAAGGGGAAGTTGTAAGAGGCCAGAGAAAGATGCGGTGGGGTGCCTCAGAGTGTACTCATGGTATCCCGGCTACCAGGCTGCTTCCTGGAGGCTGTGCGTGGTCAGGACTGAAAGGAGACTGCAGTGGGGTTTTTGTCATTGCACATGATGCCAGCATCCCTAGGGGACTGAATCCAGGCAGGGCAGGGATGGGAGTTGGGGAGCCAGCAGCATCCAGTGTCTGTGAGGGTGTAGTCAGTGAAGTCACACTCGGCACACTGCCCTGTGATGTTGGAACAGAACACTGCTCCCTGCAGTTAGTACTGCCTCTTGGTACCTACCTGGTGGGTGTGGCATGAGATGCCCTTGGAGCTCTGCAGGTGCACTCATGCCCTGCAGTATTGCTGGGGGTGGGTCCCATTCCAGTGTTTGATGGCACACAGCAGCACCTCAGAACCTCATTTATAAAGTGGGCAAAAATCATCCTGGCCTCCTATGATGAGTGCATTGCATTAACTGTCTCATGGAAATCACATAAAACAGTTTCAAACCCACAGGAAGAAGTTGAGTAATGTTCCATGTTTTTTTTATCCATATGATGATTCATATTAGTTTCCTCCTCCTTAAAAGATAGTGATACACTCTACATATCTGAACATTAAACCATTTTACCTAGGGCAGGAATTCCTTTTACCTCATAAAATGTTGATTTGCCCGCAACATTACCACTGAGTTATTTAACTTTCTTAGTTGCCTGCACAAATGTTTGAAGACAGCTCTAGAAGGTAAACAACAAAACTTGGTTTTGTAATTAGAAGCCTTGAAAATCAGAACAAGTGGGGAATTTGGATTTAATGTTTGTGCACTTTGAACATGTGGATGGAATGATGGCCCTGTAGGATTTTTCATCTGATCTCTTTCCATCCTAGTTTGTTGAAAATGAAGAGTAAACACATACACACAACACAAGAAAACCCAGTCTCAGGTCTGTGGGGAAATGCAAAATTTCTCCTACGATTCTTCCTTCTTGTACTGCTCTCTGAAATGAAAATTAGAGAAAATAATTCATTTCATAATAAATAGTGGCAAAACACATTCTTTAACTTTCAGTCTGTGCATCTGTGGTGGGGCCAGCTTTGCACAGTGAGGTTTTAGAGCTCATGAGTACGTCCACGTCGCTGGGCACAGGACTTACGGGCCCGGTGCCTGTGTGGGCTCTGATTTCTACGAGTGCCACCAGGAGCGAGGTTGAGGCTCCCTACGTCTGTAGAGATCAGCAAAGCTGTCTATAAATACAACAAACAGCAGCAGTTCAAGTTATATGTGGTAATCTGAACAACTGCTTTGTAGATAACAGTATGCATCCTTTGTTGATTTCCTATCGTCTTGTTTTGAAATTCTGTATTGTTTTTAATGTTTTTTTAAATGTTTATTCTCTTTAAAATAAAAAACCCAAACAGAGAACAAATGGTCTTGCCCTTTCCCGTCTGAAGAAATGCATGCAGTTTGGGACCGTCCATGGCATTTTCCAATTTACTTGATTTTGCCTGCACTTTTCGGCTGCGGGGAGATGGTCCCTGAGCACATGGCACGGTGCCAGGAGGGCTTCCTTTTCTCCACTTGTTCTCGTTTCTCCACCTTTCCAGGCTGACGTGCACCAAGCCTCCTGCAGGAGGAAGTGCCCGCTCTGGCTGGGCCTCTTCACCTGCGAGGGTTGCGTGTGTTCGTGGCAGGGATGGCAGAGGATGGTGGGCATTTTCTTTATCTCTAAATAAGATATTCTCCATCTCTTGCTTTCGTTGGCTGATTCTTTCTTTTTCTATCACTATCACTGTGACATTTTGTTTTATGTACATTTCTCTGTGATTATTTGTAATCTGCTATCTTGAGGTTGTGTCCAGTCCCGTCCTCTCTGTAGGAGTCTCTCGTCCCTCTTCCCCAGAGCCTTGGGCTGGGCAGGTGTGTCTTCCTGTTCTCTCTTCCTTCTAAGGTGAGTTTCAGAGTTCAGAGTCCCTTTTTTCACCACTGCCTATGAGCAGTCTCATTTTTCTCTGTGACTTGAGATGGTTTTGTGTTGATGAGTGTGAGTATGTAGCACTCACAGCAAATCCGTTTATTATCCCACTTGCCTGTGAAACATGTGCACATGGATGTGTGCATAAATGCAACCCCTCAACCTGGTCTTCTCCTTGACTGTCTTGCCTAACTCAATGGCAGCATTATTTTATCCAAGTTAAAAACCCTGGAATCCTCCAAGTTGGAAGCTGTAGCCTTTTGTCTGTTTGCTCTCCCCCAGCTGGTCTGTCATTTCAGTCCTTGTCCCCCTCTCCTATCTCCTCTCACTGATACAGTAAAATCCAGGTCTTTGTCCTTTATTCTTATAATTACAGAAGTCTCTCAGCTGCTCCTTCTGCCCTCTCCCAGGGGCTCTACGAGCCATCTTTGTAAAACATAGTCATGGCCTTTCTCTAATACAGTGTGTCTGTTCCTTACGGATTCAAGACTCAATTCTGAAGCATGGCGTTCGGCTCCATCCTTGCAGGATGGGAGCTCTCGAGAGCTTTCTGAGTTCACAGTCTCTCTTACCTTTGTACACCGCTGTAAAGTGTGTTTGAAGATAGAGCTGACCTTACACCGTGCTTGTGGGGACTGGCTGTGATAGCACCTGGAGAGTCCTGCTTGGTGCACGGTAGTAATGCCCAGTAAATAGGAGCTGCTGATGATATTGCTATTAGGCACACCTTTTCTTTGCAGCTTTGCCACCCGTAGGGCCCTGAACTCCACCCGAACGGATTGCTGGAGGTGTCTTTAAACAGCCCACTGCTGTCACTAGTGCTGTAAGCCATCACACATGGCTTCCGTCCTGTTTTTGCGTGTCACACAGCACGGTGTTCATACAGAACATCATGTGGTGCGCCTTGCTAAAGAAGTATGAAGAATAAATAAGATGCAAGTTCTTGGACCAAAAGGCCATTTCAGATGCTGTCTCCTATAAGCTGCTGTTTTGCCAGGGGATTTGTGGACAGTGAGATACTTCATGCTTCTCAGCTAACCTCAAAAGTGCCTTCATCAGTTTTTGCACAGACCTGCCTCAGTTTACCCTTCACATCAAGTTGGGTCATCATCAGATGGGGTCCACCACAGACCTAGTGCATCCCACGCCCTAGAGCGGGGCCCGGGAATCTGTGTTTTAAAATTGTCCTTCCCCGATGATCTTATGCGTACTAGCTTGTAAACCATTCCTGTGGGTCTGATGGGCAGGGTGTCTGTGTCTCACAGAAACCTTTTTGAGCCATCTCACTTAGTTATCTTCCTCATTGCTGAGACAAATACTTGACATCCAAAGTTAGAGAAGGAAAGTTTACTTTAGGTCACAGTGTGTATGCTTTCTGTCCATAGTTAGCTGGCTCCATGGCAGGGGAGAAGCAGCCCGTGGGAGGATAGGCAGGAGGCAGAAAGCAGCAAATCCAAGCAAAGCAGTAGCAAACCTCCCTTTCCCTTTTATGTCATCCAGCATGCAAACCTTTTGGGGTGGTGCAGCCCACACCCAAGATGGGCTTTCCTATTATCCACACCCAGAACTATGTTAAACCTAATCAGCAGGCTAATTTAGCTATCACACTCATAATCCATAGTCTCACACCCTAATCCCGCATTACACACCCATGATCTAGCCATCTCCCAAAAGCCCCACCTGTGACTGTGTGAAACTTTGGGTGGACATCTAGATACAGGCCATAATACCATCCTCCTGTGTTAGGAAAGGAGTGCAGAAAACAGCCCTATAAGCCTTGCCATAATTTGTGAAAAAGTTAGGTAAGGTTAGATAACCATTTTGCAGACACTTGCAAAAATGCCAGGAGGAAAAATGCAAATGTGAAGATAATTATATTGGAGGCCAGTGTGGGTGATTTTAACATCTGTAAAGAGAGGCAGTGTTGGCTGGGGATTTAGCTCAGTGGCACAGCGCCTGCCTGGCAAGCGCGAGGTTGTGAGTTCGATTCCCGGTACCAGAAAAAAAAACAACAACAACAAAAAAAAGAGGACAGCATGGCCTATATGAAACACGGCGGGGTGGACCTGCTTCCACAGATTAGGCTGTGGGAGCAACATTTCCAGGACAGATGAAGAAGGTGGCCCAGGAGCACCCGTGGGAAGAGGCCGTTCATATGAGCAAATGGGTTTGGTTCTGCAAGTTGATGGTGTGATAGGCTGTTGTGGGCCACCAGCAGCGCTGGCTAGGTTTTGTTGGTATTGCTTTTGTTTTCTGTGGTGCTGGCCTTGTGCATGCTAGGCAAGTGCTCTGCCACTGAGCTACACCCCTGCCCCGTCTTTGGCTCTAGCTGTCTTATGTAGAATAGGAATTATGCTGGAAGGCTGTGGATGAAAGGCTGGTAGACTCACTTTGCAGAGGTTTCTAGTTGTAATTGCGATGAAATGTGACTTGTGGGTGACCACGTTCTCCAAAGGCAGAACAGAACACCTGGAGAGAAAGCCTGGCTCCTTCAGGACGAAGCAGTAACCTCATAATGAGAATTCTGCAGGTAGAATAGGGGGCTCTTACAGGGTGGAGACAGATGCTGTATAGGCCATTCCCCCCATAAAAGAAGGAGGATAGGATGTGAATCTGCCCACCTCGGATGCTGTGCAAGAGTCCAGATCCTTGTCACCCAGTTCAAGTCCTACATCTTCCACTTACTGGCTTTTTTATCTCGTCCCTGTACCTTGGTTTACTCAACTCTAAAACAGGAATGGAAACAGTCTGTTTTTTAGGGTTGTTACAAGGATTAAACATGAGGAAAAGTGTCTGGCCGACGGTAAGTGCTGTGAGCTTTTGCTATCGTACAGGTTTCCACACTCGTCGTGTTCCCCACACTCCCTGTTAATCCCATTTCCGTGGCCTTCGTTCAGAGCGACACTGCGGTCTTGCCAGCCACAGTTTTGCCCAGCTCTTCCGTTCCTTAGGAGTGTCCTGGGCACTGCCTTACAGGCTGGCATCAGCACAAGGGGCACATAGGGAGGGGACTGTGCAGGGTGACCGGTCCCGGTTCTTGCTTGTTCTTGGATAGTCGGATTTACTTCATTTTTCTGTTTTCCCTTTTCATCTCACACTTGAGCTTGTCAACACTTCTTATGCCTTTCAACTTTCCGTGAGGATATTTAACAAGGTGAACTTGTTCCCTTACACCCTTCTTACCTTTCTTCCCATCCTGGCTTTTAACTGAGATGCAGAGGTACTTCTGGTTCCATTACTGAGGTAAATGAAAATCGTTCACCTTCCTCCTGGTTGTCTCCGTCTTACTGTCTCATATCCATCTCACCTGTGGTACCCCATACCTTTTCTACTCTCAATTTCACTCATGTTTGCCCTCTCTTCTCTGATTTGCTGGACGAGAAGTAACTACATAACTTTAGGAATTTGATAGGAATGTGTTTGGAGGAAAACTCGAAAGTTTCCTCGCAAGCCATTTTCTGTTTTCACCCTGATGTTCTGAGTAGAACAGGTGCATCATCTGGATTTCACTGACCTGTCACGTTGGTTGGATTGAGCTGGATACAAAGTTCCCTCAAATTCAAAAGAAAATAGAACTTTGTAATTAACTGAGGCAAGGACCAAGTTCTCAGGAGTGGAAAATTGCAAAAATGTTATAAGGTGCCAGTGTGCTACAAGTGTGTATGCATGTACATTTATTTATTTATTTATTTATTTATTATTTTAAAGAGAGTAGTAAATGAGAAACAAAGAAATAGAACACTAGTAGCATACCAGTATCACAAACATAAACAAATCAAAGCAAGAGCATTCAGAGTGATACAGAGTCTCAAAACAAAATGATACAAATCAGCAGTGGTTGTTACTTTACATATCACTATCCTCAACTGCATTGCTCAGATTACCAGATGTAAGAATGAAAGATTGCTCAAACCATTATAAGGAGTAAGAAAATAATTCTTTGATAAAACAGTAGAGATAATACAGAGTTTCACTAGACAAGATGGTAGGAGTTCACCACTGTAATTCCATTGCGTATTGTTACCTTCAGATCAGTTGCTCAGCCCACCAGACACAAGCATGCACAATCGATCAGAACGTAAAAAATTGTAATCATTAACTGTTCATTTCAATACACCATCAGACGTCAGCAGTACAGTTGCTGAAGAGGCTGTGGGGAGAAAGGAACCCTACTCCACTGCTGGGGGGAGTGTAGATTGGTGAAACCACTGTGGAAATCAATTTGGAGATTCCTCACAAAACTAGGATTGGAAGTCCCATTTAACCCAGCTATTCCTCTTCTGGGTATTTTCCCAGAATTAAAGACATCATTTATTTTTTGAGAACAGAAACTTTCACTAACAGTGAAATGATTCAGTTACATTTTATTTTCTTTTATGGTTACTTACCTTTCATTAATCTGGCTTCAGTAGAAACAGCCTATTGTATATGAGACACTTCCTTTTCTGAATCTCTTCTGTTGCGCTCTTACTATTTCTGGGGATAGCTAAGAATGTGTTTGCAAAACAGTAATTCATTCCCAAAAGCGCAAAAGCTGTAGAAGTGCCTTTGATTAGCTTCTCCCTCCCTCCCTCGGGTCCCCGCCCTCTGGCCACCTTGAGCTTTCTCAGCAGACCCCCACTGTGCTAGTAGTTTGCATCTTCTTCCAGATTTGTTATATGCACGATAAACATTATTCCCCCTTTTAAATAAATCATAGCCTCCTCTGCATGCCTTGCCTGTTCTTACCCCACAGTACATCTTGGAGGTCTTTAAGTATGTGGAGACCTTTGTCATTCTTTTTTATAGCTACAGAATATTTCAGCATTTGAGTACTTCCCCATGGATGGAGATGGTGCCTTCATTTAAGTACTTGCTTCATTTAAGTACTTGCCCGTGGATGGAGATAGTGCCTTCCTCATAGATTTTGAGATGAGGTTTCTGAGTGAGACTGAACAAGTAGAATCTATACCAATACGAGGCAGTTTAGACAGACAGAAATTCCGTATACTCTAGTGTTGTTGCATAAGGATTTTTCCATAAAATGAAAAAGAAGAGTGTGTTGGTCTTTAGTCAGGTATCCAGCTTTGCATATATACTTTTTGGTCATCCTAGAAGAAGCAAGGAAGAGGATTGTGTGCATTTTTATGGATTATTTTTAAGATATTGGGACCTCAGTCTTAGAAAGGAGCAGGTTTCCTTTAAGAGATTATTCTGACGCTAACCAGATGTATCTGGATTCATAGGGATGATAAAAGGAGATAACGAGTTTGTGTCCATCATCCAGAATGGGATTTGAGATGTTTAGGGTTGTGTAAACCTTTCTGAGTGATAAATAACCTATTTTCTTCATCTGTCCTTATTTAACAGAGGCCTTTGGAAGCTAGATTTGGGGTGAAGGAAGGCAGGATTATAACTTTCTTAAGGACAGGTGGCTGATACCTCGTAGCTCATAAATTTTGATTAATTGACTGGAAGGCATGATCAAAGAATTTTAAAATGTGGTAAAGATAGCCAGAGTGCCATGTTAATGTATATACACTGTACAGAAGCTTTAATGTGATGTGATGTTTGAACCAGCAGAACTTTGGAAGATCAAGTCATAATTTAGTAAGGAACTTGAAGCTATAAAGTTCAGTTTATGCTTCTTTTTGAAGTACTGTGTATAATGACCTTGCAAATCTTATTTGTAGCTAAGCATAAATCTGGAAGTATACATTTTTCTGGAGGGTGAATTTGACCTGTTTGTAAAATTGTTAAGTAGCCATAAAACAGACTGTTGTTAGGAGTCTGAGGAGGGGAAAATGACCTTGTGTACGGGGAAACAGCCCAGTGGCCCTTTGTGTTGAAACCTCGGAGAGTTGTGGGTGGGTTAGGATGGGAAAGTCACTTCTGCATTTGAAGCTACTGGGAGAGTCTCTTTACTTTTTTCTGTTTTGAGACATTGTTTGCTGTTTATTCAGTGATTATTTTGGCCGTTAGGTTAAATATTGGTTGAATTACACAATATTAGCCAGGCACGGTTTCCGTTCAGTCACTTTTTTTGAAAGAGAGGCTCTAGAAACATTCCTGATTTCTTTAACTTTTAGTACAGCTTCCAGACTGCAGACCTAAGCATACGGAAAGTTAAGATCGACAACCTTGACAGTTCATTTCTTGAGAAGCACTGAAAAGTTCAAAATGACCGATGATGATGATGATGATATGGATATAAAGAGAGCTGCTGTCACAGTGTTCAGGGCACTTCATATTCACTAATACACAGTTTTATCTTAACACTAAGTTAGGATCTTTCATGAAATAAAGTATCCGGTTCTCATGATAGCTGCTTTAGGATGAGAAGTAGGGAGACGTGGGCCTAGCGTTGGGGTTAGATCCACTTTGCCTTTGGTTGTTGGTCTTTAGCTTCCTAAAGTTAGGCTTTTGGAGGAGGGTGAAGATCCGATTCAGCATTCACGAGCTGTCTTGCAGGGGCGGGGCTGTCTGCTGGGCTCCCTGTGGGGTTTTCATCTTGGTCCTCAGTGAGGAAACTAAAGGGTCTTAGATTGAGCATCAGTGTCCAAGAGTCACTCTTCATAGCGGTTTGTTTAGATCCTTAGCTTGAGTCCTTCCCTCAGGGTTTTTTCTGAAGAACTATTGATCTAATATAGACTTTTCTTCTTGGAACTAGTGGGCTGGGTTCCAAATTGGTCTTTTCCATAAGCAGCGCTCCTTGAAGCTTTTGCTGTTCGTTGTATGCAGATTTCTAGTCGTCCTCAGAGTCTCTCAGCTGTGATGTTAGTGTGTCACGATTGCAGTTACGGAGCAGGATGTGGTGGGCCAGGCAGACCCCACGGGCATGACTTCTATGTGACGTCACCAGAGCAGACCACAGACAGTTCAAAACGAGCAGCTCCGTGAAGCTGAGTTACCAAATTCCCTGGAGAAGTTGCTTGTCTCTATTCTGCTTCTCATCAGCGGTACCATGTTTAGTTGTTGCTTGTAGCTGTAAAGCTTTTTTTAATTTTAAAGAGAATTTTGACTAAGTTGAAGGTTACTCTTTGCTTGGAGCTGGGTGAATCATGTCTCGGTGGCTGCCGGCATGTGAACCCCTGGCCCTCAGTCCAAGTGCTGCGCATTCCCCAGTCTCACGGGTCCCCTTAGGGAAGGCAGACGCACCCTCCCTCTCCCGCATGTCTGGCTCCAGTCCAATCTTCCCTAGACCCCTTTTCCCCCACTGTCAAGGGCAAGTATTTCTTTTTTCCTACACCTCCACTTCATTTAAAACTCCCTATATTCTTACTGTTTTATAATGCAGGTATTTGTCTCTGTCAGAAGACTGTAGACTGCTTAGTAATGTCTTCCATATTATGACTGTCCTTTTTTAACATTTAAAAGAAAATACTTGTCTATCTTAGCGATGCTTTTTTTTTCTTCCTGTTTCTTTGTTCATAACTATTGTCTTGGTTTCTTCTGACACAGGTCTGCAGACTCCTGTTCCCGAGGTCATTGTTGATGTGGAATCCATGGACATCTTCCCGGTGGGCTGGTGTGAAGCAAATTCTTACCCCTTGACTACACCACACAAAACAGTCTGTAAGTTTTGCCAGGGAACGATAACATTTGTGATCCTGGTGAATAAACAATTTTATTTTTAAAAAATACAGATGTAAAAAGTAAATGTTATAGATGTCCCAATATTTTTGATGTCTGAACTGTCCTTTAATAATCTGCGTAAGATGAATATTTGGATGAATTTGACAGGATGAATAAGGAGGCAACTGATGTTCACAGTGAAATGCAGAGGAGAAAAAGACCAGAAATTTCCCTGCCTACTTTTGAATGAAACCCATTATTTTGATTGGAAAAATTTTAATTAGATGCTATATCTTTTATATTAACGTTTCTTAGGAAGAACTAACCTTGTCATGCATTTTCCCCTAAGAGAATCATACTTGATTCCAATCACATATTTACAAGTACAGTACTGTACATCCTCTTAGCACTGCCTAACCAGTGAGATTTCAACTGTACTTTAAAAAGGGTGTTGGGGCTGGGGATTTAGCTCAGCGGCACAGCGCCTGCCTGGCAAGCGCAAGGTCGTGAGTTTGGTTCCCGGTACCGGAAAAAGAAAAAATAAAAAGGGTGTTTACTCACGTCCTTCTGACCACAGGAAACAAATAAAACCAATATTAGTGCTTTGACGCTCCAGTCAGGCACACACTCACGCTCACCCACATTTAAACACATCCAGCAGTGACTTCAACATATGTCGTCGCGGTCACTGCCACCAAACGGTCCTGCTTACAAATCATCAAACCTAAAAAGTCTTTGCATTTATTATTCCACGCTAATGTGTAGCCGAGGTATCATTTAAAAATTTAGGAGTTTTTAAAGACAATGGGTTTCAACTTCGTAGTGAAGGGATTATATTCCTGATATTTTGTTCGTGGAATTTCTCTGCCAGTTTTACTTCTCCCCCTGCTGCGGTGCGCTTCTCTGCATTCTCAAGACACTGCTGGAAATAGTTCTGTCCCAGCCTCAGCATCACGTGCGCTCATGGCCGCAGATTTTGAAGGGTCCCTCCGCTCAGCATTCATAGCGGGCAGTCTGGGTTATGATGTTTGTAGTTCACTGTTGGCTGTGCTGGGTGAGCAGGTTAAGCATCTGCTCATTTAAATGGGGACAAAAGAGGGTGTCTTCAAGATTAAGGTAATCATTCTCCACTCACAGTTTTAGAAACATTTGAAAGCGCGGAGAAGATGTGACTTCAGCTGCTCCAGACACCTTGAGTACTATCTTCCTGGGAGCGGCCGCGGGACTGGGGGAGCTTAGTTGCCCTTTCCTTGTCCATCAAGTAGGACCTAGTATCCTGTATCCCTTTCCTGCCTCCCTCACATGGAGATGGGAGGCTACACGTTTTCTGTGCTTCCGGAGCGCAGCCGCGCGTTGCAGAAGTGAGCATGGCTTTGTTTCCTCCTGATTCTGCGCTTTGCTTCTGGGCCTGTTCTGCTTGGCTCCCTGCCAAGGTGCCATACGGTCCGGCCCCTCTACCCTGTGCATTGGCCTGAGTCAGACAAGGGCTTCTTCCCTCTTTTTGCACCTCTAGAGTTCATAAAAGTTTATAGATTTTATAGTAACAACTGGAATTGAAAACCAAATAAAGTCAGGAGCAGGTGGAATTTTATTGAGTGTTTCTCTTACTGATTCTTGCACACTCCTTTCTTGTTTGTACATTTTGCTTTCAGAAGACAAACGCTGACCGTCTCCTGCCAGACGCTAACAGCTTTAGAAGTTTGGGTGGGAATTAATTTATGTGCTTATATAGGAAGAAACTAGATTATCTGAGCCAATTGGTTTCAAAAGCTCTGGGCTCTTTGTTAAGGTGATAGTAATCAATTAGAGCTATAAACTGACAACTTTCTTATTCAAGAAAATATCATTGTTTGCTGGTTTATGTCAGTATTTGGCCAGTCTATCTGGACAGCTTCCAGTTCTCCTTCCAGTAATTCAGTGTTTTACCATAAATGCATACTTCAGGCTAATTTGGGGGTGTATGACTATTGTAGCATTATTTGTCTTATCACAGTTTCTGTGGAGAAAATGACTAGACCATTGTGCTTATAACAGCTTATCTTAACTTGCATTTATGTAAGGTACAATATATGTGCTGTTTTTCTTTCTTATTAAAAACACATTTTAAAATAAAGTAGGCACTATAATGATAAGATTAAATGTACTAAGTTCTATTAAGATCTTATTTCTGGGCCGAGGATATAGCTCAGCAGCACAGCACCTGCCTGGCAAGTTCAAGGTCCTGAGTTTGATTCCTGGTACCAAAAAGAAAAAAAAAAAAATCTTATTTCTGATGAATCTTTATCTGTTTTATGTTAGAAGAATTGGTGTGAAATTATAGTTTGTCTGAGATAACTTTTTAAGTGTTTACATTGTTACTTTAAAGTTGGCATTTTTATTGCTTCTCAGCCTTTTGGCTAAGATCAAGTGTAAAATTGGCATTTTTAAAAATACTAAGCCATTTTTTAAAATGCATTTACCAGCTGGTGGTATGTGACTGTCTTCGCAGCACTCTCGGAGGTGAGGCAGGAGGATCACCAGTTTGAGCCCAGCCCGGGCAACGTTGTGACTTAGAGAGGCCCTCTTTCAGAATCAAAACTAAAAATGGCTGGGGGCGTAGCTCAGTGCACATACCCTGGGTTCCATCCCCTCTACCACCCCTCTAGAAAAGCATTTGCATACTAACAACATGTTTTTCCCTCTTTGCCTGTTTTACAGCGCAAAAGAAGAGGAAGATTGCAGTGGTACAGCCAGAAAAGCAGTATGTTGATTTTTGTTTTCTCCCAAACTGTGTGGTGATAAACTGTAACATGTTTTTGTAGTGTTGTGCCAGAGTTAGCTAATGAATAGCATGCTAATACCGGTGAGAAGAAAGTGTCGCTACTGTTATTTACTGCACCTGCTATGTGCAAAAATCCTGTGCCTGCTCCCTAAAGGACCTACAATCCACATGGTCATTTCTCACGTTTCATTTCATCTCAGACTTGAAGGATACCCCAACTCACTCTCCTGGAAGTGGTGTCCGTGCTAGGGGCTCGGTGCCCCCAGCGGCCCTGTGTGACAAGTGTGGTTCAGGGGCCTTGGCCTTGTTCCTAATGTTTAGAGCTGCTTCCCACCCCTGCGCCATGGCCTCGCCTAGAAGCAAAGGCTTCCGCCTCATCCCAGCTCTGCCACTTCCCAGCGGGTGAATCTAAGCAAGTTGCTTCAGTTTTCTGCATCTCGATGGCCTGATTACAAAATAACTATTTCTCAAGGGTTTATGAAGATTAAACTAGATTCCAGGTGAAAAAAAAAGAACATAGTCTTTGGATTGTTGAATAAATACAGCTTGCCCCCCATTTCAGTAGGCATTTAATGAGAAAAGAGGATTTAGGGTAAAGTGTGCTACTGTGGGCAGTATGTTTTTGGAAAGTTACAACTGCTAGTGTAACTCTTTTATGTAGCACGAAGAATTTAAAATACCCTGGAATCCACATGCATACCAAGTGATTGTTTTCCTGAGTAAATAAAAAATATGTGGATAGAAAGTTAAATGGAAACAAACATTTATCGTGTTCCAATGACTTGAACAACAACTGCATTGTTATTGGAATGAGAATAACAGTTTTGTGGGTATTTTTGTGCATTGATTTCTAAATGCAGTGCATCAGGTTCCTAGCCTGACTCTGCCTTCTCTATGTAACACCAAGTACGGAACATGAATAATAGACCAGCAGCCGGGTCCTATGCGCAGTCCATGGCTCGATGGTTCTAACCCTTTGCTTCTGTCAGTCACACAGAGAGCATATGCCAACACCGACTGCAGGCCCCAGCCCCAGTCCTTCTGCTCCAGGAGGCCTGGCGTGTGGCCTGAGAACCTGCATTGCTAGCAAGTTCCTGACTGATGCCAGCACTGCGCCTTTGGGGATCACACTTTGAGAACCACTACACTAGATGAGCCTTCTGAACCCAAGGATGTCCTTTAAACTTAGGCGGCTTTTCAACTGTGTCCTTTCCGTGCAGCTAGCCTGGGGACCCTGTGGAATGCAACTCACCTTTTTCCCCCAAAGGCTACATTTTAAGAAAAGAATTATTCAGCAGCTCTTTAAGCTGAACTGTAACAGAGCTCGGTTAGAGTACGTGCACTTCACATTTTAAGAATCATCAGTTAGTAGGTTTTTCTGAAGGTCTTTCTAGTGTGCTCACAGCATTCAGAGGCACGGAGGTCAGAATTCCCAGGTTAGCGGAAAGTGATTTTCAGTTAGACACTGCAGTGGAGAAGTCTGACATTAATTAAATGGAAGTTAATGTTGTCTTATGTTTAAAGTAGAATTGAGGACATTATCACAATTCTGTAGCAGTAGCCCAAGCTGAGCAGTAACCATTAAGCAGAAACCCATTAAGCAGTAGCACACATGTAATTCTATCTACTTGGGAAGCTGAGTCAGGGAATTCCAAGTCCAAGGCCAGCCTATGCAACTCAGTGAGACACTGTCTCAAAAAATAAAAGGGGCTGGGGATGTAGCTCAGTGGTCAAGCACCCCCAGGTTCTAGCCCCCGCTGTTCCGCAGTGGAGAAAAACCTCATGGATCTCTGGTGGCTTCTTGGCCTTTGTGCCGCAGGCTTTTTAAGGTTCTCAGAAGGATCTGAGAACACCTTTCTGAAAGGGTCCTTGTGTCCGGGCTGGCTGTTCTGCTGCCATACCCACATTGTGCCTCATGGTGCTCCTAGATTTCTGGAGTAGTCACTCCAAATTAGGAGGAGTGGACTCGTTTCTTCTCAAGCTTGTGACCCATGGTGGTTTCTTTTCTTTATCCACAGACTGCCGTCCACAGTACCTGTTGAGAAAATACCTCATGACCTTTGCCTCTTCCCCCACCTGGACGTGACAGGTAAGGGGGCTCCGTGGGGGGCTCTGTCCCTTTGCAGTTCATTGCTGTGGGTGACGACCTGCACAGATTTGGGGGTCACTAGGAGCCTGTCTCAGCTGCAAGTCCATTCTGTTTTTCTGTTACTGCTTATTAGCAGACACCTATCTGGCCTTTTGTTTGTTTGTTTTAATCTTTGAGAGCTGAAGTCTCTATACCTTTTCTGCGTCTTGGACAGTAGCTCTGGACAGGTCTCCTAAACTGCAGGAAAAGGATCCATGTGCCAGTTGGAAATTTCACATTTTAGCACTGTGTACCATGGGTCACAGTGCAGGACAGAAAAAACTTGGAAATATCATCATCAAGCATTCTTTATATATATATTTATATATATTTTATATATATATATTTATATATATTTTTTTATCTCAGTTCTACTTTCATTTTTACCCTGGTGATTATTACTTACATCCACACTGGCTTTTGAATCTCCCTTAAAACCCTCTGAGTTGAAATAGCTAGTTGTAAATAATACTTTTCCCAAGGTTTAAAAATCTTATTCTCATAATAACTTCTGAAAATACAATTGTGAGCTGCCCTTTGACCACCAAATCCGACACTACACGTGTTTGTACATTAAGTAATACTTGATTAAAAATTCTAAGCCAAAATGAAACTGTAAATTCCAGGATTAAAAGCTGTGTGCCGTGGAAGAATCCTATTAGATGAAGCTATCTTTGTAGTGAAGAGGGCAATTTTATGAGTAGACTTAACTAAAATGATTTTTTTCCTAAAGGTCTTGGCAGGATAATCCTACCAAAAAATGTATAAGTACAGGCAGCTGTGAATTTAATTATTTTGCCTATTGTATAGAATTCAAACTTTAGAATGGTTTTACAAAATCTATGTCAGCTGTCCTTTCAGAGCCTGTAATGGTAATTGTATTCTCTCTTTCTTATATCCACAACGATGACATTTCTGCTTCCTACATGTTGGTTTTTTGGTTAATGTCTTTATGAAAAAAGGTTTCCCTAGATTGTTAAATTACCATCCTAAATCAGTAGCAGCATTTATGCAGAGATACCACTATTAGTGTAGCTTAGCTTGGGGCAGGAGCTGGGTGGGCTAGTGGAGTGGAATGATTACCTAAGCCGAAAGTGAAACGTCACTGTTTATAAACATCCATCAATTATTGTCATTTAATCATCCCACATTTCGTCCATGGCATCTTGAGATAGAGTATAACCAACAATGTGCCATCTAAACTAAACTGAAAGAGTAATAAGGATAATGCAGAGGTAAACCATTGTGAGGTGCATTTCACTTGTCAGATGGCAGCACAGTGAAGGCTGATGATGTATGCTTTTGCTTGGATGTGGGACATCAGGGATTCTAATACAAGGCCGACAGGGCTGTCGGAAGGGATTATCACATTTAGTGAGGCTCAAGCCCTGCAGACCCTGTTGGTCTCCTGCTTTGTCGTTGTAAGAATCTCCTGTTCAGATGGAGAAATAGATCTCCTCAGCTGTGTTTGTTCAAATGTGGCTGGCATTCTGAAGAAGTAGCAATAACTGTGCATCTAAAAGAGAATAAATGACTAAACTGCAATATCTTCATATAGTAATGTACAGAAGGGCAAAATGAATAAATGTTCTAGCATTTGTTGGCAGATGTTTCATATTTTTGCCTTAAGAAACTTAAGCAAATGAACAAAATGTTGTGAAAAACCATCTATAGAATATTTTTAAAAGATCCCAAATAAAATACAAATCGCTGGTGTGCGCATATGACATATGCGTGCAGGAAAGTTTAGGAACTTGCGTGGGAATGGTGAGCCCCAGACTCAGGGTGGTGGTTCCCTCCAGAGAGAAGGTGGGGAGACCGTGCTGTGGAAGAGCACCCAGGCGACCTCAGCTCTGTAACCGATGCTTCTCCTTGAGGTGTGTAGTGATGGCTGGGGAGCGGTTGTCATGGTCTTTGTGTCTTTTTGTGGGTTGCAAACACTGTATAGTCAACACAGAAGCTTGTGAAAAAGTATGTAGAAACAATAATCAATTCTTAAGATGCGCTGATGGGTTTAAAGTGTTCCGATGTTAAGACATAAGGTGCCTTTCTCCAGAATCATCTGCTCCGTCCCCTGCTCTCTGACCGTTGAACTCACGTGAGGGCTCCCACTTCAAGTTCTAACAACGTTGGCCCTCACCGCACTTGCGGGTTTCTGGAGTCCTGTTTCTCTTCTGTCTCTGTACTGCCTGTCAGTGCAGATGCTGGCCGGCTCCTCGGTGCGGTGTGATGACTGAGCCTGTCAAGCTTGTGTCTTGTAGGGCCCCTAAGTCCCAGGGCTGTGACCCCGCGCTGTCTCCCTGCAGGAACCGGCAACGGGAAGTACTGCTGCCCGCAGCTGTTCATCAACCACCGGTGTTTCTCGGGCCCATACCTGAACAAGGGCCGGATCGCAGAGCTGCCTCGGTCGGTGGGGCCCGGCAAGTGTGTGCTGGTTCTTAAAGAGGTAAAGTGTGCAGCCAGTCACAGCTGGCTTGTTTCATCGGACCTGCATGCTAAGGCCAGGTGCTAGACTTCTGAATCCATTCCGTTGTCATTTACCAAGTACCTCCTTTCCCACCTCCTGGGGCTGACAGCTAGAGGCAAAGATGGAAGAATGATGTTTCTACCCATGAAAGAGTCAGTCGAGTGAACATATTTCCCCGCCTGAGTTAGTTAGGGTCACACTGGAGTTGAATCAGTTGCTTTGGGAAGATGGGAGATAATTGTGTGTGGAGTGTGGACTTCCAGCTAAAGGGTGAATGTCTGTCAGAGAGGGAGCAGCGTGGAAAGGCAAAACAGGCGTCATGTATGTGGGAGCATTTAACACAGAGAATGCGGCACAGGCAGTTCCAGCCGTGGGTGAGCTTCCACTCAAGCGGGAAAGAGGAGCAGGCGCGTAGAATGCGACTGAGGATGCCAGGTGCAAGGACAGGAGCCGATGTAGATGGTGTGTGGTAGCAAAGGTGCCACGCCATCTGGGGAGATGAAACAGGCTCCTGGTCCAGGTGCAGAACAACACGGACAAGCGGCCAGAGTCTGGGGGTGAGGGGAGGGATGCTTATAGCACCTGAGGTGTGAGAACCACAGGCTCAGGAAGCAGCCAGACCTGCCTCGAGTCTCATGCAGGTTGGACGTGGCCCTTCGCCTACACTCTCACGTAGCAGGAGATGGGGGCTGCTTTCCTTCTCAGTAGCCCACCTAAATATAATTTGGCTCTATGTCTGGAAACCAGCCAGTACGATTGTGTGTGTCTTGAGTGATAAATAGATTGCATAGATGACAGATTTGTAGCTAAAGAAGAGATTGTGGGCGAGGGCAGGACACTTGGCGCTGCTGCAGATGAAGTGAAGCAGTAGGACCGCTGGTTAACCCTGACCGTATAACTTGACACAGGATGCAGATCCCTGCAGATAGGCTTGATTGAAAAAGAAATCCAGCCAGGGTTAGGTGTAAGAGTTTCTGTCTCCGTATGACGTAAAGCCCTATGTGAGAATTGCCTCTCCTCAGTTGGCCCCAGCTCTGTGCCAGGAGTGGACCTCTGCTGCATGGATGTTGTCTGCCTGTGCTGGGGCCTGGTTTTGAGTGAGAGCTTAGGAGCACAAAAACTGACAAAAACACAGTGAACTGCATGGGTTTCTCAGAAGCTGCCTGCAAGCCTCATTCACGTGGTAGATCACAGTTACAGCATGAGCTCTGCCGTTACCTGCCAGCTGTGTTAGCAAACACATGACCGTGGCCTCTACCTTTCTTTAGGGGCGGGCTATTTTACTTTACTAAAGGAGTTTTTCCTAGGTCAGAAGTAGTTATCGCCATCAGTTCTCCGATAGTTGCCAGCGACCACATTCAAAATCCATGCCAGGATAGTTTCTGATGACAAAAGTAGTTTTTGCTGCTGATTGATTGGCAAATACATGCAGAAAGGAAGAAGCGGGTGGGTGGGGGGCAAGTGCTTCAGTTCTGTGAGTGCAAAAAATAATGTGTAAGTTCCACTGAGCCAGTATTTATGCTAATGCTCTTCCTTCAGTACCAGACCCTCTGCATGGTTCAAATTTCATCGTGTTTAAAGAGAATGAGGTAATTGAAGCAAAGACAGAGCGTGTTGCTTCTCGAGGCCATCTTAGAAATTTGAACACTTTTGTATCTTCAGAAAATAGGAAATGAGAGTTGTTTTCCCTGTGTCCGGTCTGCTAGAAGTAGATAAGTTCTGTGGATGTGGATGCAGAGCTGGTCTTAGGAAATGTCAAATTTAGGCTGAGAGGGGGTGTCCGAAACACTACCCAAAAGGGCCATGTACTAGAGAGAAGGAAGTTTCTGGCAAAAGTGATTGCTAGTGCCTGTCTCCGGTCACTCTGGGTGTAAAACTTGAGTGGAGTTGGGAGGGTCCCAGACAACTGTCTGTCTGGCCTGGATTCCAGAGAGGGTGCATCAAGGTAAGGGAATGACTTGGAAGAAAATGGCACAGAGTCAATAAGTGGTCCATTCAGTCCCAGGCATCCTCAGAGTTGAACTCGGAATGGACAGGCCTTGGTCTTGAAGGGTAGGTCAAGCCAGCCAGTGGTACTTCCTGTGTTGGCGTATTTGACAGAGGCCAGAAGGGTGGACCTGACCTGTGAGGTACAAACAAAAGCGATGGTATTTACCATAAATCAAATCTGCATACTCAGTAGGCTCATCAGCACTTGGAACCATCCCTTTCCATCCCGAGTCGTTCTACTGTCACGCTACCACACACTATGGTAGTGTGCCAGGGTCCCCAAAGATAGATGAACCAGATCTGTGTAGTGTCATGCGACAGGGCGCGCAGGTGACAGAGTGTTATTGGCCATTGTATTCCTAGTGCATTGTACCAAGATGATAACATTTTTCTTAATGATTTAAATTCCTAAGTCACAGGTCTGCCTGTGGTGTTTACTTTACGTGCAGGGTATCAGAAAAGGGGCGAATGAGCCACCGTGGACACGAGAGAAGAACGAAGGGCAATGTTTATGGTTTATTTATTTAGATCAGTGTGTCCTGAGATGAATATGTCAGCTTCTGATCCAGACACATGACAAAATGGGAGAGGACCAGCCACATGCTGCTGGTGAAAAAGCCTCTGAAAACCGTACTGCAGGACCATTGTGGAGCCTCTAGCATAAGACAGACCCCACCGGCCCTGGAAAGAGCGTCCCAGGAGAAAGTCCCAGAGCTGCTTGCAGAGATTTGGGCAGCATCTGTGTTTCTCAGAAGCTGTTTGGTTCAAAATAGCAAGAAAGAGAAGTGCATATTTCAAGTGGGGACTGTTTAGCAGTCCCGCCTCGTGTGCGCGCCATCACCACTGGCTGTGTCCACCTGGTCGTTGCTCTATGATCACATTAGCTCCGCAGCTGCAGATGTGACCTGTCCTTGTTGGCAGCCTGGGTTCCAGAGACCAAGAGACAAACCCTTTCGAGGGAAAGCTGACCAGTTATACGCTTGCTGTTGAAAGGTAAAGATGTAACCCCTGGCTTTCTATTCCCCTTTTTCTTCTTTCTGGTAGGTACAAGGTTTAGAAAAGCACACGAGGCCTGGGCATGTAGGATGCTTGTGGAAGTAATAAATGATGAAGTTCCATGAGCTTATTTCCTCCTAGTGAGACATCCCACCCCAGTAGGTGAGATGACCCGAAAAGCTGATGAGGCCTGCAGCTTTGCAAACCATCGAGAGACCGTGTGATTCGGTAGTGAGGTAGGGTGGGCTGGAGAGCACTGCTGGGTTTGCCAAGGCGAGGACTTGTTCTTGATGGGAAAGCGCAGACACTCACCTAGCTCACATGGTCCCACCTCACCTGCTCGCTTATAATCTGCCTACTTGCCTGTCTATCTCTACCTGCCTGCCTGCCCTCTGTCAACTATATCATTATCATGTCTCTTATTTGTCTACCCACCCCATCCATCATATCCCATCATTATTGCCTCATTATCTACCATCGTTATTACCTCTTTATCTGTTATTGTCATCACCATCTCGTGTCTATCAATAATCTCCATCTATGATCTGTGCATCCATTTAGCTGTTGAAAACATCTTAGAGCCACTTGGCTGTTCTCATCAACAGCCTGGTTATGGAATGCAGAGGTCAGATATGACCTGTTAAGCTTTCCTAGGAGTTTAAGAAAATAGGTTATGATTAATTTGTAACAAGTGACTGTGAACATGATTCCCAGTGTGAGCACTGGTGTGAGATGCCCGCGGCTGCCCTGGCTGCTTGGGTTGCCACCATCTTCATCTCTCTGCTTCTTCAGTCTTGTTAGCTCTGCAGAACGTGTGAGGCCCTGTGCTGGAGCCAGGGTGTCATTGAGCAAGCTGCGGTGGTTGCCTCCCTGGGCTGACAGTCCTCCCTGCAGAGAGGACGGGGCTTAGCTTCCTATCCCACGAGGGCTGCCTTGTCTACCACGCCCAGCCAATAGCAAATATACAGGCAGAGATCTGTGCCTTGTTACATCATTTCAGTACTTGAGCCAGAGCTCTGTTCACCTGGGTCGGGAGAGTAGTTGTGGGCTTTGACAAGTCAGAGGATAGAAGTTGTCTCTTCAGGGAGGCACCACTTCCGGGACCCCTGGCCCATCTCCAGTCTCCATCTTAGTTGAGCTGCCCCCAGCCCAGGGCCAGACCCAGCCCTTCTCACTGTCTGACAGGAGTTGAGAAAATTGGCCAGCTCCGGCTCTCCTAACTATCTCTGACTTCTAGGGCGGTCAGCTGGAGGATGGGATTGAAATACTGAACACAGAACCTTCCTGAAGCAGAAAGCCGACATACCAGTGCACTGACGCTGGGGGCTCTGGGCCCTGTACTTAACCCTGCACTGCTTCACTGGCAAGTGAAATGGGTTTGAGCAGAGGCGCTGAAGACATCCTGGGGTTCCACAAGGCCAGAGCCCCGTTTGTTCTCTGAGCCTCACTGGCCCAGCCCTCGGTCAGAGGCCTGATTGCGGATAGTAACGTGACATAACCTCCTTCCCCTTAATCCCAAGAGGTAAAGTGACCACTACTCCTGGTCACTTGCAGTTTTGCAGCTTTCAAGTGGGACCCGGAAGTTTGGAATCTGGCTTGCAACATTGTTGGTGGCTTTTATTTCTGTCACGTGGTTCACTCACTCAGCTATTTCCTTCAATCTCTTTAATTTAATGAAAGTGTTTAATTCACACATTTGGGAAGTGTGGTGAGCGTTTTTAAATTTCTCTTTCTCTGCCTTACTTTCTTTCTTTTCTTTCTGTCTTAGCATTTTTTTCCTGGCAGCCTCTTTTTAACTTTTACTTAAAAGCTAGAAAAGCCTTCATCTGGAAACCCAGTCAGCTGTCCAAAGCATCCCTCACTGGTTAGCCCTGACGTTGTACTGCGCTTCTTCAAAGCAGCTCTGTGCTTACCAGTCAGGTGGAGACAAGTTGGTGGAGAAGCAGTAGGAATCCCAGTCTCATAATCAGGAATTTCTTCAAGTAACCTCGGACAGAGGAAAGAATCTTGCCTAGCTGAGACCTTATTAAGTCAGTCAGTCAGCAAAACCAAAGACATGCAGACATGCCTCTTGAAAGTGTTCTGTTGTGTTTTTGGTGCTCTGTCCTAAGTTTCTGCCGTGCATTAGTTCACCATTAAGAATGTGATGCCAAGCCTGAGAGCGCGCATCACCTACAGTACAGAGTATGAGGTGCAGGAGTCGGCGGGATGAAAGATAATGTCTGGGAAAGTTGGCAGAAGAAAGTCCCCCTGCCCCAATTCTTATTTTTGCTGTCAAAGTTCGGTATTATTTTCCTATAAAGAAGACAAGGTACATTTGTTGAATTTTCTCATCATACCACAGGGTATGATTTTATCACACTAAATATCGTGATCAAATGCCATCTCTTGGACCTCCTGCCTTTGCTGAGAGGGTAGGATATCACATCATTTCTTGGTATTAAATCAATTCTTGGAGTGAAACACTCATTAATGTTTAGTGAGCAGAATAGTTTCATCTAATTTCGGGGACCATAATGAATTTTATCAAAAAACTTCCAAAAGTAATATATAGGGTATTTGCTACTGCTGGCGGTAACTCTGAGCTACTATAAATGCAGAGCGTGGAGTCCTTGATGTTCTAGTTAGGGTATACAGCAAGGAAATGAAGCAATAAGTACATAATGTTGTGTTAACAGTAAAAGTTTATCAAGTACATAGTGTGTTAATAGTAAAAGTTTATCAGTGAGAGGGTTGGGAATGGTGGCAGAAAGGTGCTGGTGTATGGATGACGGTCAAGAGGGGGACCTCTTGAGCAGGAGCTTTGTAGTAGTGAGTTAAAGGAGAGGAAAGTTAGGCTGGAATGATGTCCTGAGTGTAATGCTCAGCTTCCGTTCACTATGGCAGTATCTGAGCTCATGGACTTGTAAAGACAAAGGTTTAGTTTCGCTCATGGCTTTAGAGGTTCCGGTGTTTGATGGCTGGGCCAGTTGCTTTTGGGCCTGTGGCGAGACATCACACGGCAGGGAGCACACGCAGTGCAAAGGTCTTCATTTCACAGCCAGGAACTAAAAAATAAAAGGAGGAAGGGCTGGGGTCCCACCACCCCCTCGAGGCCATATCCCCAGGGGACTGACAGCCTCCCACTGAGCTCCACCCCTTAAAGGTTCCGCTGCCTCCCAGGAGCGCCACAGGCTGGAGGCTGAGCCTTTTACACGTGCATCTTCAGGGGATGTTCCAAATCCAAAGAAAAGCCTTTCAGGAGCAGCCAGGCTGGTGTGGCAGGAGGAGGGTGGGCGGGAATTGGGCCTGTGGGCCTGGTTCCTCAGGCTGCAGGGGCCAAGCTAAGGACTTCCCTTTTGCACTGAAGGAGAAACACCTCTGAAGAGTTTTGAGCAGAGGAGCAGTGGGTGGGTGGGGCGTGGGATCTAGAGAGTTGTCCTGGTCGTTGTCTGGACAAGGGAGTACAGGAGGGTGAGGGGAGCAGGTGGCGTCACCAGTGATTTTTTCAGGGCTACCCAGTACCGGGAAGATGTGGATGAAGAAGTTGCATTGGACTGGGTGCCAGAAAGGACCTCGGGGGAAAAAGGATCCAGCAAGTATTGACAGTCCTTAAGGATTTTACTATTAAAGACATCAGGGAAAGGAGGCAGGTGACAACGGAAGAACTGGAGGAGGAGAGTTACTGTTACTCGTTTATATGCTAAGGCAATGCTACGCAGACAGGAAGGAAGTCCTGAGGGAGGAGGGAAAGTGTCTCATCTGCTCGCACTGCTGTAGCAAAGCCCCGCCTACCTGGAGCCTCAGCAGGGATTTGGGGAGGACAGTAGTTGATTCTATGGTGGAAAACCGCATGAGAGAAAGTGATGCTCTGAAAAGAGGTTCAGGAGAGATGGCGATGATGGCCTAGAGGTTCGGAAGGATGATAGGGTCAGGAGTGGGAGTCAGCCGGAGGGAAAGCAGGAAGCAGGCTGGAGTCAGCTGGGTAGAGCGGCTGTCCCAGGAGTGTTCGGAGGCTGCAGGACTAGGTGCGATTTTCCTGCTGGTTTCTCATGGAGGTGAGAAATCGAGTACAGTAGCCACTTTTGGGGCATGGCCTCTGACTGACTAGGGTGTAGGGGGAAAGGGGTGGCCTGCGTGTTAGAGAAGCAAAGCGCAGTGAGACCAGTGCCACCAAGGACGCCTTCTCTCAGGGGCGGCGGGCTGCCCAGTGTCAGTCACACTGGGAATCCAAATGGAAGTAGCGGTCAGAGCTGGCCAGGGTGACTGCGTTCTAGCCTTGGGAAAATGTCACAAAAGTGACTGTAGCTGCTGTGAGAGAGCAAGGAGCATTAGCCATGCTGCCAGCAGACCTCTGGGGAGTGCCTTCCAGCCTCCCTGTCCTTGGATGGCACACAGCAGTGGCCAGTTTGGGAAGAGACAAAATGAAACACCTCCTTCTAAGGGATTTTCCCCCTCAAAGCCCAGCCTGTGCTGTTCTTGGGCTTCTTAGAAGATGTGCATGCAAAGAAAGATTGCGCTTCTGTCTTTGAAGTGCATCTTCCTTTACGACATTCCTAGTTTGGCTGGCATTCCCGTGCCTGGGACTTTACGAGGGCCACAAGTGCAGACTGATGAAATGTGCCTTTGGTGTGCGAGGTAAGCGTGATGTGACTCAGAAAAAGGGAGGCGCTGTCTCACAAATTCCTCCGAAACGCCCACTCTGCATTTGCAGCGGAGTCCGTTCTAAATGAACAATCTCCACTTACATTTGGTTACAAAAATCAGACTCTGTGGTTCGCTGGAGCTCTCTCTGTGACAGCGGCACCGAGTGTGGGCCCTGGGATCGGGTCTCATCTCACCCTCTTGCCCTTTTCCGTGTAAGACTCCCTCGAAAGAGGGACGCTGGCAGTGGAGAAATCACCGATGAAACAAGACAGAGTCCTGTGTTACTTTGAAAACTTTTCATAAAATTAGCTCTATTCCCTTGATTTTGAAGTTGAGAAGAAGAAATATTTTAGGTACCTGAGGATCTTTGATGTCCCATGATTTCTGCAAAAAGCTCCTTAGTGTCCGTCGCCTCTGTGGCTCTCGGGTGGCTTGGAGAGCAGAGTGGCCGCGCCTGGGAGGCTCCTTTTGGTCTCCACCCTTCCTCTGACCCTCCAAGAGGAAGCATTTTCTCCCTCGTGTGTCCCTGCCTCTAAAACCACCTCACGAGGCCTCTCCCCACGGGCGCTGGGTTGCACAGCTTACAACTTGGAGGTCCTTAGTCTGTGTGCTTCCCATCAGCGAGCCTCTCCCTGCAGCTGTGGGAGCCACATCTGTATTCTGAGGTGTTTCCCTTGCTGTGTTTTTGTGTTTGTTTTCTCTGTGACCTGAGGTGTTTTTCTACCTTTGACAGGCAGAGAAATTACCTTCCAGCAGGTGGTTACCGGCCCTTGCCACGCTGCCGTAGCTCTAGGCGTGTAGTCTGGTTGAGGTTGGAGATAGCAGCGTTTTGGTGTTGTGTGAGACGTGTTCGTGAGAGGAGCATGAGAATCACAGAACAACAAAATTTCAGCAAGTGAACAGAAAAAAAATCCCGTTCCAATCTGCATAGATTTTTGGTTTTTGGTTTTTTCCCCAGTACTGGGTATTGTTGGATTGCACCCAGGGATTTGTGTTGAGCTATATTCCCAGCTGCCTGCCTGCCTGCCTTCCTGCCCTCCCCTGTCCTTCTGTCTCTTTCTCCCTCCTTCCCTTCTTTCCTTCCTCCTCTCTTTCCTCCCTCCCTCCGTTCCTTCCATTCTTTTGACAGGATCTCACTGAGATGCCAAGTTGCCCAGGCTCGGCTCAAACTTTCCATCCTCCTGCCTCAGCCTCCCAGAATGTTGGGATTCCAGGCATGCATCACTGTACCCAGGCCCTTCCTTCAGCTTCTGAGTGGTCACATCATCATATGTGAAAGCAAGGGAGGGTGGAAGGAGTGAGCTGAGCACTGTTAGCTATGTCTCTCCTTTCTCTGCTGAGTTAACTATGGCAGCACCCAAGCTCTCTTCTCCTGTTTGTGGCCCTCCTCCTTCACCTGCAGGCCCTAGTCTTCTTTCCACCGTCTGAACATGCCTTTGTGTCTGGTTGAGCCCAGTCAGGAGAGCCACAGGCCTGTGGAGCTGGCTGGAGGAGGTGCTGTGGGTGACTCAGGTGCGGAGCATGGAGTGCTGGCTGGGTTTGAGCATGAGGCTGTCAGAGCCCTCTCCAGAAGCACTGTTTTTAAGAGGGCAGTCATTTTTATTAGTGTGTGCTTTGGAATACACAGTAGTTCTATTCATTGTGGGGCATCAGTACATGTATGTAGCATTTCTAGATCACTTCCAATCCCTCCCCCCTCTCCTCCCCCTTCGCCAGCAGTTCCGCCTTATGCGCGTTTTAGGTTTCTCATATAGGGGAAGCCATAAGGTACTTAACTTTCTGTGTCTGGCCTATTTCACTTAACATGAGGGTTTCAAGTTTCATCCATTTCCTTGCAAATGACAGGATTTCATTTTTCATTTTAGTGTGGAGTTTGGACATTGGAGCTGGATTCAGGTAGTTGAGAATTTGAAGTAAAAGTGAAGAATTTAACAGGATAGACCACCTTTTTTTGAGAAGTTTGGTTCTGAAAAGGAGACGGGAACTGGGAAGGGAAGGAGCTGCAGAGATGCAGGACTGGGACATAAATACAGGCCCCTGGAGACAGGGGCTGCAGGGACAGGAACAAGTGTAACCGACGTGACCCTGAGGGCTGTGAGGGCTGCAGTGACAGCCAGAGGACAGCTATGGTGCACGTCCTGACTCTGCCAAGATGTACTTTCCTTATGACGAGGAGACTCAGTCTTACCCAGGGACCCATGGCTTCTAAAGGTGGGTCCCCTAGGTCTGTCTGCCTGGAAAGGTTGTGCTTCTGCTCTAACACAGCTGCATGGGAACGTTTTTATAGAAGTATGTTCTCAACACGCTTCAGGAACCCAGAGAAATCCAGTGATGTGGGCTGTATAACGTGAATTTCCTCCTAGAACTGCTCGCACCCACGTACACCACGCCAGCTTATTGAGAATATTGTTCATTGATTCACACCTGAAGTCTTGGTGGTTATTGAGGGCCAGGCTCCATGGTACTATCTGGTCAAGAACTATCGAGTTAGGTTCTGATGTTTTGAAAGGTGCAATAATTGCTCTTAACTGTGAACATAAGAGCAGCTGTCTACTTGGCTCTCCCCACGGGGTAACTATAATATTCTAAAGCGTCCTGCGCGTGGAAACCGTGTGGCTCGTGATTCCAGCATTGTATAGGAAGCTCCTTGAATTTGGAGGCAAATGATGTGACATCAGGAAAAGCCATGGGAAGAATAACCAATATCAGATGCTTTTTATAATTTAATTTCTACCTGTTCCCAGACTGAATTGAACTCTGGAAAGAATGCTTTTTTTCACAGTCACAAAATACATTTCACTATGCAGCAAATAACACGCAGCTCTGAGGTTTTCTCAGCTAATCACAAGGGAGAGAATCCACTGCAATTTTATTGTCTGTTGATAAACATTTTTTGCCTTATGGCAGCCAGTTCTAATTAGATTTATTTTTAAACCCAGGTTCTTAAATTATACTAACAGAAAACAGTAAAACGAGATGATTATTCTAATACAGAAAACATAAACGCACCGAAACTGCCTGTCCTGCCTTGCTGGCTTCACACCTGCGCTGAAGCACGCCCTGGGTGGGGAGTGACTGGGTCCTGGGAGCTTGGCAAAGTGCTGCTCAGGCAAGAGTCAGGTGCCGTGTTGGCTGAGTGGTGTAAATACTTGAGATCAGGTCTGTTGAGTAATAGGAAAAGCAAATCAAGTCTGGAGTAAACCAGGGTACAGACCAGTTACATTCCTAAATGTACTTCCAGCTTTTTCCTTCCAATTTGTTTTTGTGCTCACTACAAAGAAATAGTTGATACGGTGACACTAAGACCAGTTTTCCACCTTGCTGATGTATTATTCTCACCTTTTTTTTTTGGTGGTACTGGGGATTGAACCAGGGCCTTTTCACTGAGCTGCATCCCCAGCCTCCGCAGGTGGTCCTAGTGTGGGACTCAGTACCTGGAGTTTCTGCTTTGCTCCTTTGTGGTTATTTAGCTCTCGGTTCAGGTGGCAGCTACCAGGAGCTTGGCAGAGGTCAGACATGAGAAAAACAAACCCTGGTTGCTTGTTGAAGGTGAGTAGTCCAGGGTTCGGGTTCCTTGTTCTTCTCTTAAAGAAGCGCACTGAAGATTAGGCCAGAACGTCTTATCTCCCCAGAGTTTGCCACTGGGACTGAGAATGGAGATGCCTGGCCTTCCTGGGAGCCCCCCGGTGGCAGTGACCACCTGCTTATTTTCTTGGCCTTGGGACTTAGGAAGGAGAGGATGATTTGAGGAAGTAAGATACTGGATGGTGTTAGATGGTCCGAGCTACCTTTTAAAGCACGTCTCTGAGAGGACTGTCCTGCCCGTGAGTCCAGCTGGCATTAGATGCATTCAAATAATTATAGTTTCTGAAGTTCCTCCAGAAGTGTTGGCCCAAACCGATTGTCTCCGTTTCATTGGTTCCTTATGAAATGTATCTTTAAAAACAGAATGAAAGGGCTGGGGATTTAGCTCAGTGGCACAGCGCCTGCCTGGCAAGTGTGAAGTCGTGAGTTCAATTCCTGGTACCGGGAAAACAAACAAAAAAAAAGTGAAATTCTTAGTAGCCTATCCTGCCCAAAAGTAATCCAGGTGAAGAATAATAAACTGCTCTCCGGAGGGAATGGTGCATTTTCCCTGTGACCAAAAGAGCCGTTGAGTGTCTACCACCCCCTCTAGAGAGCACTTCCCACTTTGCTGGTGAGAAGTGTGGGTTTCACACCCTCTTTAGCCCCGAGTCAGCCTCCAGAGTCTTCTATCAGACTTAATCACAGCTCTTCGCTTAATGAGGGTGTACAGCGAACAACTCCTAAGTGTCAGTGTGCGGTTTTCAGAGCATTTTTGTTGGAGCAGGAGTGAATGCAGTTGTAGCTCATCGTGGTTATTTTTCCCCAACAGGTTCTTAGTATGATCATCAATGCAGCCTATAAGCCTGGGAGGGTACTAAGAGAGTTACAACTGGTGGAAGATCCGTACTGGAATTTTCAGGAGGAGACACTGAAGGCAAAGTAAGTGTTTTGAATCTCAGAAAGTAAGAGTTCTTCTAATACTTTACCGTTCCTTTTGACACTTGACCTTCCTGGTTTTGTATGCCTAGAGAAGTGAGAACAAATAGAAGAGCCCTGTTCCGCACTTCTCTGTGGTGGTTTTGCTATGCAGAGTTGCCCAGAGCCTTCGAATCCCTACCATAAAGTAAATATTTGCTTAGCAAACACTTTTATGGTACACGTTCAGATTATAACCTTAACTGTGTTTCTGTGCCCATAGATGATTTATTTGCTGATGAAAACACAGTAAGGAAAGTTTATCTCTTGTTGTCATGACAAGTATGTGTCATGATAGCTCTTAATAGTTGACCATGTAAGCTGGGCATGGTGGGCTATACCTGTGGCCTCAGCTCTTTGGGAAGCTGAGGCAGAAGGATCACAAGTCTACGTCTCATCTGGGCAACTTGGTGAGCTTGTGTCTCAGAGAACAAACAAAAAATAATAAAGGGGGCAGGGGCTCTAGCTCAGTACAAAAGCCCCTGGGTTCACTCCCTGGTACCACCAAAAAAAAAAAGGTAATGTAAAAAGAGTAATTTGTGCCAAATATGAAAGTTTTCTACTCTGGGATTTAAGAGTTTTCAAAGATGAAAGGAAACTATATATCTGCTTGGTTTGAGTTTTAAATAAAATGACTTGGGGCTCTGGCTTGACATATCATCCAGTACCTTCCTTCTTTTATTTGGAAATAAGCTCATTGGAAAAGTGAAAATTCTTTTGCTTCATTTTAAGTGTTTTGACCTCTGCAAATGAGGGCAGGAACTGTAATCAGTGTGCTTGAACTTGACTGTTGAGGAGGTAATGACCCATTTCTCAAGATAGCGTCGTGTTAAATCATTGCTTCTTCTGAGATGGCTTTCAACATTCATTTATGGTTTACCAATAGAGAAAACATTGGTGTTTGACAGCTTTTATAACAGTGTCCTAATTAATCTTTTATATATAATATTTAGGATGTGGTGTTTTGTTGTTGTTGTTTCAGACAGGACCTCACTGTGTAATTCAGGCTGCCCTTGAACTTACTATGTAGCCCAGACTGCCGTGAACTCAAGGCAGTCCTGCCTCAGCCTCCCAAGTGCTGGGATTATTGGCATGCACCATCATGCCTGGCTAAAATGGTGCTTTTGAAAGTGTGAACTACTTTTTCATGGCTAGAGTGTATCTGAACTCATCTGTAAAGAATGTACCAATCTTGTTGATACTGAAAATCAGGGGAATTCTTAGTGATTTGTCTGATCAGTGGCCTGTTTCAGTGTGGTTAATTCTGACTGTGCCAAGTGGAGACAGTGAGGTATCAGGCTGCTACTAGACAGCATCAGTAACGCACTCAGTATTCCTGATGTCTTTTTATAACACCTCTGTTATTTTAGATTCTGTAAAAATCATTTAAGGTCTAATGATAGGCTGCCAAGTCTCAGAGACTAAGAGGGATATATGTATAAATAAGGAGAGGATTTATTTGTATAAAGTTGCGTGGCAGTGAAAGGTATTACTACATAGCATCATTCTCTTCCTTCCCAAGAAATACTTAAATGAGCCTCCTCTCTAGTGCAGAAAAAAAGCAAAACACATGTTTTACTGCCTAATATTCCATAGATGTCTAACTTAGTTAAGGGAGAGATCGTCACCCACAGTGGAGCGTTTTCTTCTAAGGTCATGTCAGCCTCGGTGGCAGGAATCTTGAGTAAGTGTTAATGCGGATAAATCCTCCTTCTTTTAAAAGTTTTTGGTTCAGTTCAATGGAACCCAGATACAGCTAATAGATATGGAAATAGTGAAGAGACTGGAATCTTCAATCCCATTAAAAGCTCTCCTGCTTCTAAATCAGCCAGTAACTTGCTCCAGATACCAGAATGACAGTGAGAGTTCATTTTATGAGTGTTTGCACTTATTTTCGTGTTACCAGGTCGATCAGAGTTTTATTAAATCCAGCCTGATACAATCAAAACAGACACGATGAAATCCATCCCGGCTAAATTGTAAAGGCAACGTATTACCTGTTATTACTAAAGATGACAGGACGTTCCCCAGCAAAGTCTTACACAGCAACTTATAATGAGGAGACGTCTATCTGAGCAGGGCTTCAGCCGTGCTAGATCAGAGGCAGCGTCTCCAGGCAGCTGCTAATGATGACAGGTTTACAGTCAGCAGGAGCCTTCCCGGGGCAGCCCTGTGTGTTGAGTCACCTCTTTCCCTCTGGTGGAAAATGACAACTTTTTAGATTATGACAACTGTGCTATTTTCTTGGGTGCAAATGGGAGGAGACAGAGCTGGCTTCTTCCCATTTACTGAAAGGTAGAAATGTTTTCTGTCACGAGTAAAGTAGCAGAGCAGAGGAGAGACCTGCGTTTAAGGGATAAAGTGGTCATGGCTATTGTGGGGGCCGAGTTGGGTCCTCAGGAAAGGAAGGCCTTGTGATCTTCCCCGGGGCTGCGTGGTTGGTGTAGTCCAGTGTTTACTGGCTGGTGTTCTCCAAGGAACGAAGATCCTTTTACTTGACAGGTTGAAAGTGCCTTTGGAAAGGCTTTGACCTGTAAATACAACAAAACTAACACAGTCATGTACATTGTCTTCATGATTTGTTCTCTCTAGCCCACTAATCATACCTTTTATGCTACTGGGGAAATGAATGCAATATTTGAACAACAGGTAAGTTGTCTCTCTTGTCATCAGTCCTCAACGTACATCAAAAAGCAAAAATGTCCTAGCTGTAGTGTGAAGAAAAAGTAGATTCTAATACAGTTTATTTCAGCTGTTCTGGAAGAGAAGACTTTCTTCTTTCTGATGACTTTAGGTATTTTAAATTGACCTACAATTTTAAAAATTTCCGGAGAAGGAATCTACGTTGTCCCTCCAACTCTACACATCTAGAGACATTTAAATATGTATGTTAAGTGTCTTATAAAATCTTCATGGGGCAAAAAAATGTTAACTCAAATTTGAACAGCTTTTGTGCTAACTGTAAAAGCCAGGTGAAGGCCTAACAGATTTCAGGCCTTTATTTCAGGTATTCAGAATATTTAAAGAGGAAATATGCTGATATAATTTCAGTTAGACTTCATTATCACTTAGAGGCAGGAAGATAAATCAGATCTATATACTTCTAGGTAAGACAGGCTCAGCTCTCTGGAAATGTTTTGGTTTCTTTGTAATAAGCAGGCTAATTTTGTATGTGCTTTTGTTTATTCCACCCACTTTTTAAAAATTTTTTTAAAAATTTTGAGGCAGGGTCTTGTTAAGTCTGTCAGTTGCTCAGGCTGGGCTTGAACTTGCGATCTTCCTGTTTTAGCCTCCAAGAGTGATGGGACCACAGGTGTGTGCCACCACGCCCAGGTCGCTGCTTCTGCACTTCTTTTTTGGTTTGTTTTGTTTCACTTTTGTCCTTCAGTCAAGCCTATCTTTTATGAACAGTAAGATGTAGTGTTTGGCTATTGGAGATCGATGTTAATGCTTGTTTACCTTGCTCAGATGAGTGAGATGCGCTGTCCTGAAAATGGGCACGGCAGACTTGAGCAAGCAGATGAGGAAGCCTGACTGAGCTGCGGGCCCCACTTCTCCACGTCCTTAAATTCATCCTGTTATGGTGCCGAGTCCCTGGTGCAAAGGCGGAGCAGTTTAGGACGTTTTGAAGAAGAAGCACCTCTCCTAAAATAAAGGCAGAGCAGTTCAGGATGTTTTGAAGAAGTAGCTAAAATAATAAAATAAAATAAACTTGGTAGCCCCTTTGTGCATAGTTCCTCTTGAAATATAGGAAGTAAAAGGAAAGAGGGAAATTTCAGAGCAATTAAGTGTCACGAGAGTGAAAGGCGGTGTGAGCCGTTACACCACCCCCAGTGTAGATGGAGGCGGTGAGGCCGATGAAGTAAAAGCTTGGTTTTGAGGAAAAATCTCAACTGGTCTTACTGTGAAGAATGTTTTCCTTACAGCAAGCAGAGCTTCCCTGTTTCCTTGGTTTGTCTTTTACTTCTTCAGGCAGTCTTTGGCAAGGTGAACTCAGTTTAAGAATGGGAAACTGGACCTGCACGCCTTTACCCCCATCACCACCTGATGAGATTTTACTAAGAGGTCCTGAGAGGTGTCATTTGGAAGGTGAATAATAGACCTTAGGCCCCATTGATGACATTCTGTTTGGACTGTGCTGTTAGTTACGAATCATTACATTGTTTTGTGCCTCAAAATCCATTCGGTTTTTTTCCTCCAGTCTTAACCTACTGAAGAAAGGACCAGTCTTCCTAGCACCCCTTTCTCTCTCTTTCTCGTTCTTTCTACTCTAGCAATTAGCCCTGGCACAGGGCAGTAAATCCTTTCATGTTAGGAAGAAAAACCTGGAAGGCCATGCATGCTGCCTTACTGAAGTCAGAGAGGGGAAGAGTTTCCCACAGAACCTCTTAGGTTTTATGCCCAGGATCCTGAGAATTAAACTGACGGAAGACACATTCGCAGGCGACCCAGGGGAGCTGACCTATGTGTAGGAATGCTCAGTGATGAGCACTCAAAAAGGCCATTAGAACTTGAGGGTCCTGTAGCTACCTTAGTAGGATGAGACAGAGTGGGGAAAAGACTTCAACAGAAAGACGGGATTTCTCTGAGAAAGGAAAGTTGGATTGTAGGAGGACAAACAGGAGATAAGAAAGCTCATGATAAGGTCTGTTTATGCGGGTTTGAGTGGGCTTTTCATCTTTGCCAACATGAAAAGTTCCTTTGGAGAGGGGATTTAGGATGGGTCTGCTTGACTGTCTCTGCTGGGAGTAGAAGCTGCCCCAGAGCAGATTTATGGCAGTCCTCATGAAGCTGGCTGCTTTGTCCCTTTCATGTGTCTCCGTCATTCTTTGATATTTATTTATTTATTTATTTATTTATTTTCTGACTCAACAACGTGGTCCAAACCCCTCTCCTTTCCTGGCCCCAGTCCTGGAATTAGCCATTTCTCCAAGGAGCTTTGGTTTTCCTTGTGGTCTTGTGATTTGGGGGACAGGGAGGGGGGCTGTGATTATGCTATTTAGAACCTAAGGTCTGACAGGAGCTCTGCCTACTGGTAGTATGGTGTAACTGCTCCCAGGCTCTCGGTGGATGGAGCTGGGGGGTTTGTGTGCGTGTGTCTGTCTGTGTCCACGTAAATGCATTGTGCATCTATGCAGGCCTGTAGAAAGACCACATTGTGTTTATCTCTGTGTCTATTGGGTCAGGAGCCTGAAAGACCTCCTCTCTTTCAGACTTGCTGCAGATAATCACAGGATACAGCATACAGTTGCACTCGTGTCTGCAATTTGTGTGTAGTAGCGTCATAAGGAAAGTAAACACAGGTGGTCTGGAAGAACCTTCCTCCTGCGCTGTGTCTTACTCGGGGCCACATGGCAGCACGTACTCCTTCCAAAGATGCGGGAACACAGAGTTCTTAGGGCCGGCCGCTCACATGCCCTCTGGTGAGATGCCAGATGCCAGAGCTCCAGCAGGAAAGCGGGGGCCCCACTGCACCACATGCTTTCCACGGTGTAATCCCCACGCTCCCTAGTCGCTGGAAATCGGAGTTCCCGGACGCCAGGCCTGGTGCGCCTTGCCAGCTGGCTTCTCTAAAGACGGCAGCTCCGGCCTGCTTTGTCAAGCTCTTTCTGCCCAGTCACCACTGGACTGGGTCCAGGCCCAGTGCGGCAGGCCTGCTCCGCCCTGCCCTTTCCTTTGCCATGTTTGTGCCTCTGCCGTGGCAGCTCAGGGAAATGCATTGATCGGGCACCTGCCCCACCCCAGCGTCCCCACCCTCTCGCGCCATCCCATGTACAGAAGACTGCCTCACTCGTCCCAGCCCGAGGACAGGATGGGCCTTGCAGCCAACCCCTGGGGAAAGAAGGGGCAGCGGCAGGACTGGCAGGAGGGCCGGGACCACTCCGGGATTAGGAAGGCCTGTGGTGGTGGTTGTGAGCTGTGCCCTCAAGCCCAGCCTTTTTACCCACCCCCCACCCCACACACCCCACCTCCTGCCACGTACATACACCCCAGTTGCTGGATGGGACCCAGCCTGGGAAAGGCCAGGGCAAGGCGGCTTGGGCAGCTAAGGCCGACCCTCCTGGGGCTGCAGCTGGAAGCTGTCTGCCAGCAGCTGTGACAGTGGTCTCACCACCCAGCCCGGCACCCTCCTGGGTCCGGCCTTCTACCACCACTGTGGCTTCTGGATGGAATCATACAGGGAGGACAGGAAAGAAGAAAGCCACCCATATTTTAAAGCTCTGCTATAAATCTCATGTTCATATGTTTAAATGGGATTTTCCTCGTTATGAAAAGTTTCACTAAATCATTTGCTTCTACTGAGTCACCCCGAACGAGGAAGGAAAAGGGCCATCCACTTCCCACTTCCCACAGAATGTGGTCCCCTTGCTCCGCAGGGCCCCTGATGTGTCACAGTCACACATGCTTTGTAATTCGAAGATTTGGAGAGCAGACACGTTGTCTTTGCGTTTCCTCCCACAGTTTGACATCTAACCTGACTTTCACGACCCTCCTGCTTTTGTAATGTCTTGTTATTTTTTAAGGGACTTTAAGAATCTTAATGTTGGGCTCTTTTAAAACAGCGCCTTAAAACCGTAAAATGTACAGTGGATGAAACTGCAAGAAAAAACGGGCGCAGGCAGTATTTTAATTCTGCATTTTCCACCACATGAGGGATAGGCGGGTTCCTGGAGCTGCACTGATTTTGCTGTGAAATGCACCAGAAGACGCAAAACCCTTTCTCCCCAGAAGTACACCCTAGAGGTCCTCCTCTGGGACGTGGCGAGAGGAGAGTTTTTGCATAGGGTCCATAGAGGTTCTAGGAAAATCAACAGTTGTGCAAGGATAGAGGACTTAAAGCATGATCTTATCTACAAAGCATTGCTTTTTAGTTCTAACTACACAGAAAGACAAGCTGAGCACGTGTGAGAGACAAAGGAAAGGGAGGGCAGAGGTTCGGGATGTGAGTGAGCTTTGAGTAAATATAAAGTACTCTTTTCAAGTTAAAGTTTAGTTATTTTGGGTCTTCAAAAATGATTTATTAGGTAAAACATATTTTTCCAGTCTCTGCAGAGACATTTTTTTTTAAAAAAGGTTACAATACACTCAGTAATAGTTTTTCTTTTTTTTTTTTTTTGTTTTTTGTTTTTCTCCGGTACCGGGAACCGAACTCACGACCTTGCGCTTGCCAGGCAGGCGCTTTTGCCGCTGAGCTAAATCCCCAGCTCTGTTTTTCTTATTTATTTCTATCAGTACCCTATTGTTTGTGAACCAGGATGCTTTACCTACGAATTACAAAAGTAGAGTCTCTCTGTTTATACTGATACTGGCACGAATTTAACTGCCTGACATTCCTGTTACATACTGTTGTGAACTGAAGGGATTATTGTGAGAAACGGCAGGTTAGAGGAAGATATGGGGTCTTGCCTCACCAGTTGGCATGTCAGCTTACCTGGGAAGTTCATTCTTCTTGATTGTAGTTGGTTTTCCAAAAATTTACGTAGGTGTGTCTTCCGGAGTTGCCGGTACCTGCTGTTTTTCTGTGAAATGAAGCATTCAGGATTTCAACTTAAAAATAAGGACACACACATTGAAGGCAGAGTTTCATAGGCAGCTATTTTAATGCACCCACCTGGCATTGGCTTCTACATTTAGTGATCATGAACTAAACAAAAACCTGTGATCTAGTTCCAACTGGAAAGTTTGTCATTATTTTGCACCCACCCGTGATAGATTTAAAACGGTATTGAAATTTATTTCCAAATGTTCATTGTTTTCACCAGTTTTCTTTGTTTATATCGTATTACCATAAATACTTGGATAAAAGCTTCACAGCCTCTTTAAAACAAGAACCATCCATTCTGCTTTCTGTAAATCTAGTTGTTAGTTCTATGGTGATGACTTCATTCCATGTTTTTTCTTAGAAGCATCCTCCCTCTAAATTCTCTGTCATCCTGGGGAGTGCAGTTAATTTTTATTTTCTCTAAATAGTTACACTTCCTTTTGGCAGTACTGAGAGTTGAACCCAGGGCCTTCATCTTTATTTTTTATTTTGAGATGGGATATCACTAAGTTGCTAACTTGTCCAGGCTGGGTTTAGATTTACTATCCGCCTGCCTCAGCCTCCCAGAGTGCTGGGATTTCAAATGTGTGCCCCAACACTGGGCCTTAGTAGTTACACTTCAGCAGTTGGATAGCACATTCCTCTGTTGAAACCAGGTCACAGGGAAAACTGCAAGAGATTGGTGTTTAAATATCGCGGCAGTAAAGCAGCCATGGCTGGCAGCAGTGTTAGCTGTAATTTAAGATTTCTGTGCCATCAAATCCGTTCACTGTGGGTAAGTGTAGGAAGTTTGGATTGTCAGGTCTCCTGTTGTTGGTACCTCAAAAAGTTTTGCGGATAACTTGGTACCCTTAGTCTAAATTGTTCTTCTGAGGAGAAGAGAAAGACACTGACGGATGACCACAGAGGATCGTTACAGAATGTGAACAGAAAAGGGAAGTGCGCAGTGCGCAGCACCTTGATGAAGAAGAAAGCTTTGCTGGTGAAGAGCTGTCTAAGATCCTGTTCTTGTCCGTCCCTTGCCCTCTTGAGATGAGAGTCATGTTTGTCAGCCCAGGCTTCCGTAAGAGAATATGGCAGACTGAGCAGCTTCACCAGCAGCCATTCGTTTTCTTGCAAGTCTGGAGGGTGCAAGTGCAAGCTCACGGCTACGAGGGCTGTGTCTCCTGAGGCCTCCCTCCGTACCGTGTGGGTGACTGTCACCTCAGTGTCCTCCCATGGGCACTGTCTGCGCTCACAGTTCTCATACCTCTGCTTCCTCTTGTCAGGACATCAGTCCTGCTGTACCAGGGCCTGCTCTGTGGACAGTGTTTAATCTTCATTTCCTTACAGACCCCCTTTCCAAATACGGTTGTGTAGGGATTGGGGCTTGAACCTATGAGTTGGGGGAACACAGCTCATTCCATAACAAAAATGAAGGCCTCTTAGGTGCAGTCCCTTGGTTAAAATAACTACCTTGTTTTTTTGTTTGCTGTTTTGTTTTAAACTGGAGAGATGCATTTCATTATCCCTCATTTATAAATAAAGACCGTCACTTTCTGAAGACCTCAATGGAATAAGAAATAAAGATCCATACAAAGGACTGTTGATTCCCGTGCCTGTTCTCTGAACTGCCCTGTGACCTTGTCCACTGACTGGCACTCTGTCGAGACCTGAGTCCCTGAGGAGCTGCTGAAGGTGTGCACGTTCAGAGTCATATGCGCAGCTTTGGAAGGAGGAAACCAGAAGCGAGGCAGGAGGGTTGGGAGAGCACGTGCCTTCCGCAGGAGCAGCTTCCGTTCACAGAGCACCTGGCACTGTCCCATCCTGGAGAGGACGGGCTGTGCCACTTCACATGGCTCCCTGATACTCCTGGCTCACAGAAGCTTTTTCTGTAACTCTTGCTAGTTCTTTGGAGGCCCATTATGGTTCCGTGGGCACCGGAGCCTCTGGCTGCCTGCTGCTATCTATGCTGCCCGGAGCCCTTATGTGGACTGCTTGTCTTGTGTGGCTGTGCTACAGTTTCTGATTTTTATTTTTCTCCTGGAAAATCCATTGCGTTTTTTTCTCCTTTTCAATGTGATCTTGCTTACCTATCACCGTTCTGCACTGATGACATTTATGAATAATGGAAACTGTGCCCATTTCAGCAATAGCATATGTAGTCTTGACAGAGATGTCATTTCAGTGTTCTGAATCTGCATGATTTGTCAAAGTAGAATCATGATCCCACATGCACCTCTGTTTTTCAGAAGTGAAATACAGAGGCCAGAAAATACCCAGTAGATTTCATTAGCCTCATTTTGAGAACCATGCCTACTGGGTATGTACCACGTACTACTCATACCTGGCATGGGATGACAGACCGCACAGAGAGAACATGCTAAAGGAGAGTCTGTACTGCAGTGGATCACCACTGTTAATCATGTATTCTCTGCATGCGAGTTTGCATTTCTTAAAAATATTTTTGCGAGATTATAAAGAACACTGTAACAGGTAAGTGAAAAGCACACACGGTATGCTTTGTTGTTGGCAATGGAACGGCTCCTTTTGGAATATTCTGTACGGAATAAGTCTAAGCAATAATTTGATCTCGCCGTGGCTTTTTCCCTTTCTTACTTTGTAGGTACAGAGGCAAAACGTACAGAGCTGTGGTCAAGATCGTGCGAACCTCGGACCAGGTAGCAAACTTCTGCCGACGTGTGTGTGCCAAGCTGGAGTGCTGTCCAAATTTGTTCAGTCCTGTGCTGGTTTCTGAAAACTGCCCAGAGAACTGCTCCATCCACACCAAAACCAAATACAGTAAGTACGAGCGATGGGAAAACACAGCCACAGCAGGCCCGGCTGGCCGTGGGGTGCCATTTGGCTTCTGTTTTGTTTTTAACCTTTGGAGTAGTTTTTCATATGAATTGCACTGTAAAGAGCTTTTCCATTCCTTAAGATTCCTGTGTATTTGTAGGGCGTAAGGAAAGGAGAGGATGACTCCAGATAGAGGGTTATCCATGGCAGGCTCTGGAAAGGGAGAGATGAGGGTGTCACGGTGATGTAGTCGCTGAGAACTTGAACTGTCTTTTCCCTGAGGAGTCATAATGGTTCTTTAGCTGCTTTTCCCATCCAGGTACTAACCAGGCCCGACCCTGCTTAGCTTCCGAGATCAGACGAGATCGGGAGCGTTCAGGGTGGTGTGGCCATAGACTTCAGCTGCTTATCTTGCCACATGCCTTTCCTCTGCGTAGATGCAGCCCTCAGAACTCGCTCAGAACATGGGAGGATTCATTCAGAGGCACCCGTCCCCCCACTCTTTGTCACCAGATGCCTTGGTTTGTCCGCTGCGAGGCATGACCCCGCCTGACCCCATTCTGTCAACTATGAGGATATGCCGCTTCTGCCCCATCACACGTAAACACCTCTGTTCTCTGTACTTCTCTGTCCTCCGCACTTCTCCTTCTGGGTAGCCACCCCACATGCTCTACCTCCCCTATCCCAAGCTCTGAAAACTCTCTGAGTCACAGCTTCTGATCTTCCTGCATCTTCCTCAGCTGTTGTACCCCGGGGCAATGACCTGGAAGTTGGTCCTTCCACCCCACATTCCAGCCACATGGTCAGTGCTCTGTGAGCCTCCTGGCGTTTGTCAGCTTGAGTGTTGGAAAGGAATGCAGGTGTGCTTAGGCCAGTGTTCAGAATGTGACTTTCCTTCTCTTTGTCTGTTTTTCTCTGTACAGACACACACACACCCAAGCCCACCTTCTGCTTCCATTCTCGCTAAAGGTCAGCTGCCCTCTCTGCTAGTTGGTTCCCATTTCAGCTGGCACACGTGGCATGGTCTCAGGTGAGAACCATGGGTATGTTTATGTCGCCTGCTCCCCGGAGAACTCCTTTCCACATCACCTTCGGCCAGGGCAGGAATTCTGTGGGCACCAGCTGCTCCTGCACAGAAAACAACTGGCCTGACGGCTAAACTTCATCTTAGAAATTGGCTTCCTTGTACGTCTGGGACAAAGGCAATGAGAGAGAAGGAGCAGGCCATTGTTATTTTACAGGCGAGCGAAATGAGCTTAGAGATCATTCTGGGTCTGGGTTTATGAAACTTAAAAATCTCAAGTTCCTATCAGTTACCTTAGAGCAGATGTTGCTACAGATTGCACCTGAGCGCCAGTGCGAGGATGACAGAACCCTGTTTGGGTGGATTCTGGAAAAGTCACGGCAGGGGCCACCCATCTCATGTAAGGCTTGAACTTAAGCCTTGTTGGTGCCAAGCTTTGTTTGCATTCAGTGAGCCCATTTCTGATCTGGCCGCCGGTTTCTGAAACCCAGACCGGGTCACCTTTGCCGTGCCTGCGGGGGCCTTTGAGCATGAGCCAAAGCTTAGTAACTTGTACTATAGCGGAAGCAATAGTGAAGCAGCGTTCTTCCCGCAGCAATGTGCTCTGTTTATCCAAGAGCGCTGTCCTGGTACAGCTGGATCTGGGAAGCTGTTCCAGGCTCTCCCACCGCCCTGAGTCCTGGTGAGAGAGAGCAAGGGTGCTTTCTGTGAGCCCCGGGACTGCTTCTGGGCCCTTTCCGGACAGCCTTGGTGAACATGCTCCTTGTGGACCCAGTGCCAGTGAGAGGAGTAGGGAATAGAGAAGTCTAGGCTGAAGGAAGTCTGTGTCAGGCACTTCTGGCGGTCCCACCTTGCCAATGAGGAAATCGAGGTCCGGGAATGGCAGGAGCCTTATCTGTGAGACGAAGCCAGTGGTTTGGCTGGGGTGGGATGTGTGAGGTGGCCTTTCCCTGCACCGTAACCAAGGAGCTGCACATTTTGATAGGTCGTTGTTTTATCTCGGTTTTGGCTTTTGGTTTTGCTTTGGCTCACTTCATCCATGGGTAAGGATTCCTCAGCTGCATTTGCTTCCTTTATGGGCTGGTGGCATCCCAGTGGGACAGTTGAGATTTCAGGTAGTAAATGAACCTTCATGATTGTGGTCATAATTAAAACCTGGGGCCCTGTTAGTGTCAAATGAGTTGATTGTACATTTAACTTAATCATCCTTAAAAATTGGTAATAATTTTCCAACTAGTGCTTTAAATGTTGGTAAATACGTAGATCCCTGCTGTGGCATTCAGAAGTAGTAAGTTTCCCCTGAGTAAGAAGACAGTAGTGTTCACCGGGGCTATTACAGGAAGAAGGCTGTTTGAATGTGAATTTGGCTGTTCTACTTAGGATATTAGTTTGTGTTAGTCAGATCAAGAGGTGGGAGAATCGACTCTGACCCAGTGGATGTATCCAAAGTGCTCGTTGACTGACAGTGCAAGTTCACATTGGGGAGCAGTGTTAGCACGCTCCCCAATTTGGGGTCAGGAAATGGAGAAAATGAACTTCCAGAAGGACTATAGGCACCTTGGACACCCTTCACCTGTCTGTCTGGTTGGGCTGCCACAACAGAATGCCCTAGGAGCCAGGTGACTTAAGCGACAGATATTTGTGGCCCATAGCTCTGTGGGCTGCAGGCTAAGGTGTCAGCAGATCTGGTTTCTGGGATGTTCCCTGCTCACAGACTCCTGCCTCCTGCTGTGTCTTCGCGTGGGAGATTCACTGCGTGTGCACATCCTGGAGTCTCTTCCCATAGGGACAGAGTCCTGTTGGGTTAGGGTTCCACCCTCACAATCTCACTGAACATTAATTACCCCCTCCAAGGCCTTTCTCCTGATACACTAATAGTAGGGTTAGGTCTTCAGCATGTGGGTACTGGAGGGACCCGAGGTCCCTAACACCTTCTAACCTTGAAGCATGGGAGAAATGTTTACTCTGTGAAGCTGTTTTCTCAGACCAAGTTCCCGAGGTACAGGCAAGATGTCAAAGGTACACTGTCCAAAACGAAACAACCACTCTCTCCTCCCTTTTATCCCTCCTCTGTCCTCCCCTCCTGTCCTCTGTCTTTGTCCACATATATGTGTGTATCGCCTAAACATTTTTAAATCATCTTCCTCCCGATAGCTTATTATTATGGAAAGAGAAAGAAGATCATTAAGCCCCCAATCGGGGAAAGCAACGTTGAAAGCGGCCATCCTAAACCATCCAGAAGGAGGAAACGACGGAAATCCATCTTTGTGCAGAAGAAGCGGAGGTCTTCCGCCGTGGACTTCGCAGCGGGCTCTGGGGAGGTAGGGTCTGCTCCGCAGCAGTTTCCAGCATTTGGTTTTGACTTCAGCCCTTGCAGCCAGGAGGCTGCGGCACTGGTGAAGTCTGCTTGCAGAATGGTTCGAAATATGACCTAAGAAGCCCTTTTCTCCTAAGGGGATCACGCGATCAGCTGCTTTGACTCAGGAAGGGTGGCGTTAGGACTGTGGTGGGGACCCTCAGCCGAGGTCAGAGGGTGTCTGGGACAAGCCTGGGTGGGAACGGAGCTGGGATCAGAGCCCACTGTGTGGCTGGGGGTGCAGGCCAGGCCGCTTGTTGCGTCACAGGTGTCCTTTTCCATCCAAGTCTCTCTTCCTCCCAGGAAAGTGAGGAGGAGGATGCAGATGCCCTGGATGACGACACTGCTAGTGAGGAGACGGGCTCCGAGCTCCGAGATGACCAGATAGATGCCTCCTCGGCAGAGGTGCCCTCGGCGCGGCCCCGGAGGGCCGTTACCCTGCGGAGTGGCTCGGAGCCCCCCCGCCGGCCGCCCGTGGAAAGGGCACGAAGGGGCCGTCCGGTGCCTGCCGCTCCCTCTGCCGAGGAGGGGGACAAGGGCCCACCTGCCAAGCCGGAGGGCTCAGAGGTGAGCTTCAGGTGGGGCGTGTGCCAGTCTTCTTTATGAAAATCGTGAAGCCAGGTGTGGTGGGGCACACTAGGAATCCCCACACTCTGGGAGGTTGAGGCAGGAAGATCACAAGTTCAAGCCCAGCCTAGACAACTAAGTGATTGAGTAAGACCTTGTTATTAAAAAAAAAGAAAAGTCTGAGGACGTAGCTTGATGCAAAGTCTCTGAGGCAGTCCCCAGCGCCACAGGAGAAAAACCAAGGAGAAGAACAATAGTTTGGGGCACAATTTTGGGGAAACCTCTTGAAAGTATCTGCGAGGGTAGCAGCTGCTCCAGCAAATCCTAAGTGTGAGACGAATGGCCCTGACCTCACCTCTTGGTGACAGTGTCTTTACGGGGTGGCTTGATCGCACCAAGCCTCCCTGCACGCCAGGCTTCCAGAATGTCGTCTCCAGTCTCCAATTTCTGCCCTTGCATTTTGCCCTCTCTGTGTCCTTGTGGGGCATCTCTGTGATGTCCTCAAATAGCAAATCACTGTGCCACGCGTCTGCTAAACCCGCAGGTGGCAGATAATCCCCTGAAAAGGTGACCGGCACCATCGTCACAAAACCCAGACACCGATCCAGTTGGAGTCCCTCAGTAGGCCCAGACTTTTCCGAACTAGGAATTCAAGATCGGCCATGGCTGAGCCCTGTGTTCACCGCTAAGGCGCATGCATCACTGTGGCTTGGGAGAAGACTTACTGAGACAGTTGCTGCAAGACATCCCAGAGACTGAGTTACTGGGATTTGTTCGGGCGAGGGAGGTGGTGGCTCTGGTCTAACACGGTGACTGGGGCCTGGAGGGCATAGGAAAGGACCCAGTGACCACACAGGGTGCAGTGACTGTCCCCTGCTCACCGTCCCCTGCAGGACACGAAACAGGAGGACGAGGAGAGGCTCGTCCTGGAGAGCAACCCATTGGAGTGGACAGTCACCGACGTGGTGCGGTTCATTAAGTTGACAGACTGCGCCCCCTTGGCCAAGATCTTCCAGGAGCAGGTACAAGCCTTACGGTGTGGTGTGGTGCCCGGTTTGTGTTAGGAGGCTCCAGATTTTATAGGAACCCCCTGCCTTTTCTTAGCTTCTGCATCACTGCCCGGTGGAAGTTAAAATCCCCCTGCAGGTGACACCTGCGTGAGCCTCCTGGGTACGGCTGAGCAGGTGTGGGAGACCTAATGGGGTCTCCGCAGGACCCCATTAGAACTTTGTTCCCATTTCCCACCGGCCTCACTGATGTCATGGCGGTGACGTTCCTCTCATAGTACCCCGAGCACTGCCCGGCAAGGGGTGGGCCTCCAGGCTGCGCACTCAGTCTGCACTGACCCACAGTGGGGGGCTCACTCTTTACTGTCAGGCAGGGAAAACAAAGTGCAAGCTCTAGCAGGACTTAGTGGTATAAACCTGTAATGTCGGTGCTTTGAGAGGCTGGGGCAAAGGATCACATGTTCTAGCCCAGCATGGGCAACTTAGAGATTTGCCAAGACCCCATCTCAAAAATGCAGAATAAAGCAGGGCCAGGGATGTAGTCCCGTGTGAAGGCCCTGGGCTCAATACCCACTGGACGAAAAAAGAAAGAGAAGAAGATAGGCAAGAAAGAGGATCTCAGGGCTCTGCTTGGCCTTCTCAGATGCTGCCTTGTTGAGGGACTCAGGTGCCTAGTTGCGGCCTGGCCGAGCTGCTTGCTAGGTCTTGTATTTGGCACACACAGGGCTGGACTGGGTTTTCCCATGGTGTTCATCTGTCAGTAGAGCTGCTGGTGTCTGCAGGCTTTTCGTGTTGCTAAGCTGCCCCTTTGCTAGGCTATGAAATGCAGGCTCGAGCGGGCCCTCCTGTCTGTGCCTTTGGAAAACCGGGTCACCAGGTTCTGCTCTAAGCCTTGATTATGTGGTTCACACAACCACCACAAAAACAAACAGATCGCTCTGCGCCATGTCATTCACTCAGCTCCCATGGCCCCAGCTGGCCTGCCCTTTTTGCTCCACCTTTCAGAGTCCTCCGTTTGGTTTATAGATAATGTCAAGTGGTTTTAGTTACGCTTGGCAGCTGAAGTAGGAGAAAACGTGTCGGCTACACCTGAATTGAGTGGCTACTCTCTGTTCGCTGTGTTCATTTAATGCTGATTAAATTATTGTTTTCTTACTGTCTTCTTTCATCATGAGATAGTGAAAACCTGTGGTCTTGTGACAAGTATAAAAATAATTGATGTACCTTATACCTAAGGAAGTTTATAACCCAGCAGGGAAAGTACCTATAGTTCGCTAAAGCGTAAGACATGGCATGATGTGCTCTGAGAAGGTTTTCATGTATATTTTCCCATAAATGAATAAGAAAAGAAATTGCCATTCCACATACATACTACCACATACCATTCTCCCCTGGGCTTGTCTGAAAAGTTCAGGTTTAAGCCTGTGTGTGGGTCTTTCTCTACTGTGTGTGCACCATTTGTTGAAATTTCTCACAGTGTCCCACAGTGTAAAAAAACTCTTTTAAGCTCTCATGTTAAAAAATACTGTTTGCCATACAATAAATTAAAGATATGTTTATTAAGTCTGTTTTTAAAGTTAAACCAAAACTATAGAGAGAGAATTTTTCAAGGCTTAAACAATAAGAAAAAAGAAGGTCTCTGGTTTCCCATGCACCCAGGGAAGTTCTCAGCTTCTTTCCCAAGTCGGTGCAGTGCTAAATTGTACAAAGTGAATTAATGCAGTCCCCAAGGAGAGTGCTGTCGTTCCTTCGGAGTTCTCACGTCCTGTCTCTAGGGAAATCCATGAGTGACATGATCATCCGATCCACCCTGAAACCTTCTGTAGACACCCAGTAAGATCATGCCGTAGGAGGGAATGGGGCCAGGCAGGCGGTCTGCTCCCTGCTTCCTGACATTTGCTGCACTTCGTCAGTGGGCAGCACCGAGAGATGAGTGGGGAGAAGCCCTTTTTTGACCTAAAGTCCTGGGCAATGACCTTGTCCCTTCATTGTAACGCACAAACAGGAAAGAGAATTATAAGTCGTGTTAGAGCTGCTGTGATACGGGGCTTGTTGATAAGGCACTTTGCAGGCTTGAAAATAAAAAGAAAGCAATAGGTTGAGATCCCTTGGAAAACATTACCTAACGGCATTTTCCCTGACTGCTATTTATGGATAAGTAGGGCTGCCAGACAAAAATCAGCATTGTATTCCAATACATGACAAGTGATGATTACACAGCTTAAATATGCTAACGTGTATCTGTTCATTCGAATATACAGATGAGCACCTGTTAGATGCCTTACAGTGTCCAAAACGGGGTTATGGAATGTAGTTCTGTATATTACTGCTTTTGTTTTATTTTTTTTTAGGTTCAAAGGCAGTTTTAGGTGAGAAATATTTTTTAGTGGAGCCAGCACAAAGAGCCCAGATTTTCTCACTTCTAGTTTGCAAGTTAGGTTTGGAGCTTGAATCCATTCATATAATGAAAGATTACCACACTACCTTGTACAAATTCCCAGTAAAAGAAAGTGAAACAGAGCTAGTTTGAAGAAACCTGTACAAAGCCTTATTTTATTGTACTCCAAACCCAACTTCTAACAGTGCCTCAGAATATTTCAAAGAAATGGGATGTTACGGCATGTCCCCAGCTGTCAAATGAAGCCATGAGTAGGGACCTCTCTCATCTGTATTATCAGTTAAAAGCTTGGTCCATCATTCAAACTTTTTTCTCTTACGCGAGAAAAAAATAGGCATTAATTGATCAAGGGTCTTAATCCCATCTAATTTTACATTTCACATTAGGCAGTTTCACCTGTTGTACTAAAGAGCTGTTGCCCGCTGGGCTGTCTGCAGCGCGTGAGCGCTCAAGTCCTTTCCTGTTCCATCAGACCTTTAATTACTCATTTTTACTAATTTGTTCTGATATCTTTTAGCCTAAATGCCATGGCTGTGATCTGGCGAGGCCTCCAGTGAGTCACTGCAGGGATTGTCTGTGCTTTTAGGTGAACTAGCAGGAGCCTGCAGGCATCATCCACCTGCCTGTACGCAAGATCACAGAGCACACAGGATAATAGCTGTGTGTGTTCACGCCTCTGGGTGTTGTACATTCAGAGACTGTTATAATCACCAGGAGCATTTGCAGAAATTACAAGCTTCTCATTACCAACATATATGCCTTTTATTTCTGAAATGTTGTGGCAACCTTTTTAAAGATCTATACTCTATAATTTCATGCTGCAAACATGTACATTATGCAGTAGAAACTACACATCTATCACTAAAAAGCCCCCACAAGACTGTAAATAACATTGGCCAACTCATTCACCTTTTGTGAATCAGTCTGCTTTTGTATTGTAAGCAAATTGTCCAAATTAGTAATTTAATAAAAAAATTCTCAGGCTAGTTTACAGGTTTAGTTTTGATTGAGACTATCACCTCCTCTTCTTCTACAAACTGGAATGCCCCTGCTAAGGGGCTGCCAGATCCTAAATGGAACTCTGTTATCAGAAGAAATGCAATATTGACGTGTAGCGGGTGTAACTTCCATGTTGTATGTTTTGCATTTCATTTCTTTAAAGTTGGTAGTCTGCTTCTGGTGATTCTGCTTCTGGTGAGCTCTGTGGGACCATATCTATAAAAATTAAGTCAGCTGTGAGGACTGGTGTGTTACCCACATAATCCTTGAAGAAAAAAAAGGACCTTTCAAACCACAACAGAGGCTCCTCCCACAGGGCGCTGACATTGCCTGCACACTCTTTGGCCAAGTGTCGTTTCTGTTCGGTCTCCCTCCTACCCTGCTGTGAGTGGAACAAGGGTAGGCGGTGCACAGCGGACAGCACACGGGAGCGTGAGGCAGGGTTAGCGGTCCCTGGAGGTCCCCACAGTCCTTCCAAAGCAGGAAGTGGCTGACAGTGAAGCAGCTAAATCTGGCTGCTCTCAGCAGGCAGCGTGGTGCAGAGGCCTGATTTTATTCCTGGTGGCGTGGTCTTCTCGCGATGGTCATCCCAGGAATTCGCCTTGTATCATTCAGGGAGGCTGGAAGTGAGCAGAGAGCCGAGACTGGCAGGAGCTGGCAGCTTCAGGCCAGGCTACATTTTTACCCACTTCTCCCCTTTAGCTCTCAGGACTAATTTTTTGGCTGATTGTTCCCATATAAGAAGCAAGATGGAGCATCTCTATAATAAGTTAAGCTTCAAGCGCCCCTCCCCTTACAGTCTCCATCTTCCTGCAAATGGGAGTTTCCTTGCAAGCAAAACTCAGCTCTTGTTCTTTCCTCAGGACTTAGTCCCAGGCGTACAAGGGCCAAGGCAGGGGCTGTAGGTGAGCCAGCTCTAACTGAAGTTCAAAGGCGTGGCCTTCGTGCGCTTCTGCCTGTGCTGCCTGTGCTTGGAATTGAGTCTGCAGGGAGTGCGGACCATGCTCCATGCTCCATCTGCGGTGACAAAGCAGCGACGCCCTCTCGTGCCCATCTTCACCCCCGCTGCTGGCTGAGCAGGACGAGGCGGGGCTGAAAGCAGCTTCCCATTTCCTTTCTTCCTGGAGAAGTGAGGGCAGCGCGTGGGGCGGTGCGTGGGGCGGTGCGTGGGGCCCAGGCTGGAGGGGCATCTGAGCTGAGGTCAGAGGATGCCATGTAAGGTCCTGGTAATCACTGTCACATGTCTCCGCCTCTAGCCCACGCAGCTCTACAGCTCCGTCTAGTGCTGCGACCTCAGAGGCTGCCTACTCCTCCGTGAGCACACAGCCTGGCAGGCAGCGGAGTGCCTTCCCCCTTCAGGAAGAGCGCAAGGAACAATAGTCTTTGAGAAGTGATGTTGAAGGCTCCCCAATACCTTTTTTGCAAGCTTATTTTGGAATCAGTTTTTCATTTTTTTTTCCACTCTTCTATCAAAGTTTTCCTTCGAAGCCGTCATAACCAAAAACAGGGATAGGTTTGACTTGCATAATTTAAAAAATGCACACACATGTACCTAGTATTTATCTCGTTATTTTTCAGTGTGTTTGCTAACATGGTTTCACATCACTCAAATTAAATTTGATAGTTATTTTGTCAGCCGCATAGCTTTGTAGGTTAATAAAGAAAAATTCAGTGGGGTGTAGCAGGCAGATGAAATTTGCTTGTTAGCTCTTCTTTCTTTTTAACACCCTTTAGCTTAATGCCATGTTAATGTCTCTAGCTAAAGCTTATTTTGAGATTGCTAACCTGGCTTGCGATGGACATACCTGTTCCTCGGCAGAAGTGCTCAGAGCCCCCGAGCCCAGACTGTTTAACAATTCTCATCCACAGTTTCCCAAACAGAAGGCTCAGATACGTGCACGGTAATAAACCTCTCTATGCAGGAAGCCCCAGTCCTGCGAAATCTGGGGACACTCAGTGATGCCCCATTTGTAATACTACTGCTTTAATTGCTTCTCCCCAATCTCCCCCAATTTCCCTTTCCTATTCTTGCTCTGCGTCGTGTCACCCAGTATTTGAGCACGCACTTACTGGCTTGCCTTATGCCGGCTAATAGGAGGAAAAGACTTTCTGATGATCAAGATAGGATTAGTAATTGAGAGGGCCCTTGATTTCTTTATGGCCAATTATGTGTAACACTTTTCATTTCAGCAGGAAGATAGGGTAACCTCTGAGGGCAAGGTGCTTTATTAAAAGCTGCCTGAAAACACAGAAGGATAAGACAGCCCACACCCTAACTGCTTGCACTTAACTGGGGATCACAGACAAATGCACAATTGGCAGGTGCACGGAAGAGAACAAAAGAGAAGGCATCGATGTAAACAGAGAGATCAGGGAAGAAACAGTACTGAATTTAGCCTCGAAAGTTGATGCCAATTGCCGTAGGCCCGGCAATCCCTCTTCACTTCCACAAAAGCGGAGGCCAGGGGTCTGCGTAGATTGTTGAGCATGAAGTAGGCTTGGAACCGAGGCTCCTGGAGCGGGCAGTGGCTGGGAGGTGGGAGGCAGGGGCGTGGTGCTGACAGTGAGGATAGCACAGGCTACACCAGCCTTTCTCCTGGAGCATCTGGGGGTGCCGTGTCCTGGGAAAGAGAGTATATTCTCTTTCCTGGCTTTGGAAATGAACTAGGCAGTTACAGCATGTAATGCCAAAGCCTGACTTTATTTCAGACATATTGTAGGTGATCTCTCCATTCAGGAAATGTTTTTGTGTCCTTTGTGCCTCCCGGATACCTCACGGTCATGCTGTACCCCTGAGTGGGCTGAGAGTTGGGCGGTGGCAGTCCCTCTGATCATTTCTATGTGGTTAATTACAGGATTTTTGTATCCAGCATATTTATCCCGGGAGGCAAGTACGTGGTGTTTGGGGGATAGTCTTTTGAAGTGAGCCAAACTCTCAACCAACATGTCCTCATGTTTGATTTAAGGCACTGTAGCATCCCGGGACACGTACTTGGGCTGTCTAGGAAGGAATCAGTGGTCTTTAAAGTTCCAGAAGCTCTGCGTTTATGTTCAAGGTCTATACGACAAAGGCTGCCCAGCTGTGGACAAAAGCCCCTGGAATTTTTAAGAAAGCTGAAAGTGAGACAGCCGTCTTCAAGTTTCTACCTGGAGATTTAGATGCGAATTTTTATTTTGAGCATAGATACACAGATATGTACATATACACCTATTTACACACTTACATACATGTAACTTCACAGAATTAACCCTTGTCTTCCTCCTTTCTTCCCATGTAAGAGTCATGTAAAAGGAGGATTTGGGGGGAGCCTAGGATGTGCCTTAAAGGCTCCTCCCCTGGTCCTCTGTCAGAAAGCACTGGTGTGTGTGTTCTAGCTCGCTGGAGGGCAGCTCTCCCTGCAGGAGCCTGTCACAGCGATTCTGACTGATCTGCTTATTTTCCGGTTTGATAAGGTCACATGAGTCTTTGTTGAGACATGGCTTGTAGTTCCATACATCATAGCTGGCGCTCATCTGTAATTTGAAAGTAATGAATTGCAAGTGCTTGTGCATTTGCACAAACATTAAGTAAATACTTAATTTTTATTGCTGCTGTGTTTATTAGGGCAGACTGTGGCCTTTGAATCTAATCAGATAATAAATTATTTTTGTCTCAACATCAGTCCTTTGAACTTGATCAGGGGATAAATCATGCTTACTGTTGACATCATTGTTCACAAGGCTACCATTTGCTTTAGATGTTTGTAAGACAGCTAAATAAACCATTAGTTTAAGAAAGTTAGCTCCTTGTGTGAAACCCATTGATAAATGATGTCTATAACGCTTGTATGCTGTCGTGTGGCTGTTTAATCCTTGTGACTTACGGTAGCTCAGGCTGTAAAACTTCCCTGAGTGGTGAGTTCAGTTTATGCTGTCATGCGACCACTGATCTTTTCCATTACTTAGTCCTACAGTCTGTTTGAGCCACTGTTACTTCTGGAATATAACAGAATCACAGACATCCATATGTGTAAATCAGGTTATTATAGGAAGCAAGCTAGTGAAGAGCCAGAGAAGTCCAGGAGAATGCATAGGCCTTGGGAATGAGTCTTTATCCCCTTGTTCCAGTAGCAAATTCAATGTAACAATCATTTAATGACTGTCTTTGTGGTATGGGTTTTGGGATAGGTATACTCATAGAAGGGGGCTAGCACTTCACTCTGGCAGTGTATGTCTGGGAATGAAAAGGTGTGTGTGTCTGTGTCCCTGTGTCCATGTGTGTGTTTCCGTCATGGTAGTTACCTTCATTTCCTTCTAGTTTAGGACTCTCTTAAGCATCTTAGCTAGTCCTGTCTACTGGAGATGAATTCCCTGTCACCTGTTTTGGGAGCTCTTTATGTCTCCTGCATTTCTGAACACAGCTTTGCTGGGTATAGTGCCTTGGTTGGCAAGTATTTTATTCTTTCAGAACTTTGACTATATCCTCAAATTCCCTCCAGGCCTATAACATTTCTGCTGAGAAATGTTCAGTGAGTGTAAAGGGGTTTCCCTTAAATGTGACTTGGCACTTTTCTTTTGCTGTTTTTTGGAATTCTGTAGTTTGACTTGGATTTTCTTTTCTTTTTTTTTTTTTTTGCTCTCTGGAATCAAACTCCAGACCTTGCACATGCTAGGCATGCGCTGTGCCTCTGAGCTATATCCCCAGCCCTTGACTTGGATTTATGACAGATTGCTGTAATATGGCACTTTGTCATTTTCTGAGTGTTCTGGATTTGGATATCCATATTTTCACTCAAATTTGGGAAGTCTGCAGCCATTATTTCTCAAATAGATTTTTCTGTGTATTTTCTCTTCTCTTCTTCTAGAAAGCTTATTCTTTGAATATTTCTTTGTTTAATAGTGTCCCATAAGTTTTGGAGGCTTACTTGCTTTTTTGTTTTTTTCTCTTTCATCTGAGTAGGTTATTTCAAAACACTTGCCTTCGGGTTCAGGAGTTCCTTCTGATTGATCTTGTGTAGGATTCTCCATTTGTATTACAGTTCTTTAAATTCAGTATTTTTCTTTGGTTCTTTTTCATGATTTCTATCACTTTCCTGACTTACTTATATCACAAGTTGTTTTCCTAATTTCACTGAAATATGTGGGTGTCTCTCATTTCTTAGAGTTTCCTTAGAACCATTCTCTTTCAGGCATTTCATGAACTTGCTTCTCTTTGAGTTGTATTTCTAGTGCTGCTGTGTTCCTTCGGCGTTATCCTTTTACTTTGCTTTCTTCATACTTCTTGTGTCCCTGCGTCGGTGATACAGGAAAATAAAAACTCCCAACCTGAGTGGTATCTGGGGTGGGTTCGTGTTCTCTGAAGTCGAAGAATGAATTTTAGGAACAACGGAGGTGAAGAGTAGAATATATTTGTTGAGGGAAAGAAAAGAAAGCTTCTGTTCAAGAGAGCGACAGAAGGGGGCCCAAGTGGGTTACCCCAAGACTCTGTCTTTTCTAGGGACTTTTATAGAGCAAAACCACGAGGTGAGGTGGGTCCAAGGTACGGGAAAACAGACAAAACTATGGTCGACCAATAAGAATTGTTCAGGTAAAATTTATTAAGTTGGGATCAAATGGGGAACTGAGTCACGTAGCAAGCGGGCATGAATACAGAACAGGGGATTTCCTGTAAGGGCTTGGGTCAAGGACTCTTCAAGGTGACTGCTACCCATTTAGAATATCAATCCCTGATGTCCATCCCTAGGGAGGTATGTGGGTACATTTGTTTAGTCCTTTGTCTTGAGGTCTGGCCCACAGCAAATACGTATCACTCCTGTTGGCTTCTTCAAGGGCCTGGCCCTGTCTGACTGCCTAAAATATTTCTATCTAACTCAACTGCCTATAACATCAGTATGTGTGCATCTGTGGATCCATTCACTCTGCCAGTTCTATAGGGTTTCTGCAGTATAAGACTTTCTCCCAAAGATGTGGCTTCAGGTGTCAGGTTGGTACACTCCCTTGGCTTCGGTTCCAATTGGACACCAGAGTGTAATCTCCACGTAGCTTCTTCCGCTATAAATAATGACTGTTATAGTGCATGTATAGGAGCATAGAGTGTGTCCATCTCCATAGGTATATAGCAGTGGGGAACTTAAGTGACCCAGGCAGGTGTGGCACACAGGTGTGTGTGTATGTGTGTGTGTGTGATGTTTTCCTCTATGGAAAAGCATGCTGGGTAGTTGGCATATATGTCTTCAGCATCTTCTCACCGCTCCTGATTGTGAAATGTCAGGCATTGGCTGGAAAGTAAGAGAGCTTATACTTTTAGTAGCAAGCTCTTCACTGGTGCTCACATTAGCATAGGAAGGACCTGGCCTGGTGGGGGGAGGCTGCTCTCTCAGGAAGGGACAGGAAGCTTGAGAAATGAATCTGGTTGCAGCCCACCTGGTCCATCTCTCGGTACCTACCATGGTAGGCTGGGCCTGTGAGTGTCAGAGTGTCAAAATGTTCTTGGCAAAAAAAATAAGTTTTTATTATCACAAAGATTAGACTATCGTCAAGCCAAGTTTGGTATCTCTGCCCACACTCTCCCCAGTAGCAGCCCCAGCACAGGCCCCAGCGCAGATGTGGTCCCAGGACGAGGGCTGAGTGGGGAATGCGTTCCCTGGGTGCAGAGAGCCTCTTCTTCTTTTTTTTTTTTTGGTACCAGGAATCAAACTCAGGACCTTGCGCTTACAAGGCAGGCGCTTATGCCACTGAGCTTTATCCCTGGCCCAAACAGCCTCTTCTCTAACCTGGCTTTGTCTCCTGGCAGGACATCGACGGCCAGGCGCTCCTGTTGCTGACTCTTCCGACCGTGCAGGAGTGCATGGAGCTGAAGCTGGGGCCCGCCATCAAGTTGTGTCATCAGATCGAGAGGGTTAAAGTAGCTTTCTACGCCCAGTATGCCAACTGACCCTCTCCGGAAGTGGCCCGTTATCTGTGCAGTCCCATACTTGTGAGTGTTTTCAAGACCGATACTTTGATTTTTGGGGATATGAGAAATGATACATCCACTGTGTATCACCAGGAAGCAGGAAGCCAAGGACCCACTTCACCCACCAGCCTGTTTGATATTTCCATCTTTTGAAAGCGCAATGAAATGCCACAGCAGTGACTTCTGGGGAGTGTACTTACAGCCCTGCGTCAGACTCTGCAGGGCGTACGAAGAGCTTCTTTGTATGTCCACGTTTCGCCTTTCTCCTACTCCAAACCAGGCAGCTTCTTTGGAGCAAGGTTTCCTAAAGTACGGGTCACATGCTATTAGAACTAAGTTGAGCACAGTTGCTATCTTCTGAAGTGTGACCAAGAAGGATACGGAATCCCTTGCTGATAGTTTTTGCTGTGATCCCTGCAGGTATATTTATATATGCACCTGTCCCATCGATACATGTGTATCACTATGGTTTGATCTTGGTGGCAGCTCCTTTCTCTGATGCAGCCGATGTTTGAGGATGTCCTTATAAAACACTGTGCTGAACCTCCGTCCTCAGAGGTGCCTTTCAGGAAGTACGGGGAACATCAGAAGCTGGTGTCGGGAAGTGATGAGACAGCTTTTCCCAAGTGACCAAACCTGGAGCATCCATGGAATGATTCTGCTAAAGAACCGCAATATTCTAATTTAGTTGTAACCACATCAGAGAGTAACTACTGCAGGGAAACGTGTACCTGGAAGAAGCAGTTCATCAGTTAGCCACATCCCCTTAGGAGGATCATTGCAGCTGTCACTTCAAACAAGTCTCTGCGCATCCCTTGTGCTCATTTTTGCTCTGCCTAGACACATGTATACAACAGGCATGAGGAACAAGACCCTGGCCAGATGCAGCAGAGTATGCCCTGGCGCTGCAGTCAACTGGTTCTCATCCTGGCTTTGCTAATGACCAACTGTGTGATCTTGGGCAACTTCCCATCCTTCTGCACCTCAGTCCTCGTAAAAGGACAGGCGTGAGCTTTCCGTAGAGTGTAGCAGCAAGCATCTGTCTCTCTTGGCCTCCTTCTCACATTCATGCTGGAAAGGAAGTTCAGGTTGGCGTCTGACACCAGCGTTTAAGCCTGCAATTCCTGCAGCTCACCCTAGCTTGAGGTTGCTTGTGAAATCCCCTGGGCACTTGCGTTAAATCAGCTGAGACACTTGCACACAAATCTGTGGCTCTAAGGAGTGCTTGGCCTTTTATACCCAGCGCTTCATCTGTGTGTTGTGTGAGGGGCTCAGTCTGTTCATGCAGACCCAGAAAGACGGTTCTACTTGGTGGTTGCCTCAATGCCTTTTTAAACTGACGCAAAGAAACCAAACGTTTATTTTGTTCGGAAGTGGACACTCGCAGACGTTTCCACCTTCTGGGATTTGTACTGTTCTTTGTTTTGTTGTTGTTTGTTTTGTTTTTAACCATCATTATGTTGATCCTTTTCTTTGATTAGAGTCTCAGTCTTTCCAGGGACGCGGTGTGGTGGGTTTCTTAGCTGTTGCCATGTATTTTCATGCTAACCGTTACATTCTGTATCAGCTACAGATGAACACGAAAAACAGATCTTTTGTCATTGAGACTGTGTAGTCTTCCTTGCAGCAGACTTCTATAGTCCAGCTTTTAACACGTGGAGAATGAATCTGCCTGGGCACCGCTGACAGGAGGCGAGGATAGAAGTGTCCTGGTGATTCATGGTCGGCTGCGGTTACGTGACTCTCTTCCAGCCTACAGTGTGACCTCTTCTCACTTCCCTATCCCTGCCTTCTAGGCACGCGCTTTTGGCCTTAAACGCTCGTTCCCGTGGTGTTAAATTTCCCAGCATTGGAAAGGGTACCCATTTCAAGATCTGTGACATTTTGCCTGTGCCGACTCCTTTATCTTCCTTCACTCTGGCCTTTTCAATCTGAGCTGGTTCTGTGTGTTGCAAGTGAACATGAGGACATGTCGCAGCTACAGCACAATATTGTATTTTGAGAGTGAATGTTGCCTTTGTGTGCCCTTCCGGTAATGGCATGGAGGAGGAGGTGCTACATCCGAAGTCTAGGAGTCTCCTTAGTCTCTGCAGAGAGCTGGAGCATCACGCATCAGGAAGCCCAAGCAGGATATGCCTCCATTGCTGGGAGAAGCTTTTTGCTTCCCGTTGAGCCAAATGTCCAAGACTGCGCTTATCCTTTAGCCTTGCAGTTTAGCTTCAGTTTCTCTCTGCGTAGTATCAGCCACTTTGTGGACTTCGGCTCTGTGTGCATACGGCAAGGAGGACACGGCTGTACCCAGAGCGGAAGAGTGCCGGGCCGGGAGGCCATCAGCCTGGATGTTGTCTGTGTGCCACCTGCCCAACCCTCCAGGAAGGCCGAGACACTTTGCAGAATCAAGGCGAGCCGCCAGTGTCCCTGGACGTGGGTCCTTTGGGCATCCCACCACAGTGGGTGTACTTCTTCACATCAGCACCAGTTCTATGACAGAATTCTGAAGTAGTTTTCACTTCTCTCTAGATTCACCTTTTACCAGCTTCTGTCCTAAAGACAGAGCCAGTGTCCAAGGAGGAGTGTGCTGTGTTGTGTCTCTGTTGCTTATGGCAGATAAAACGGATTCTATACACATACCCCGTGCTGCCACAACCCATGAGCCAAACATTTCTTGCTCTAAACACCAACAAATGATGCCCCATCCCTGGATGGTACCATTTCTTTGATCTTCCTTTGAGTCCAAAGTCGTCTTCTTTATACAGCTGGACAGTGTACATCATGCCACTCGTTACCTCCTGGACCTGGCCAAGCAGGCACCTGTAGTCAGCACTGTGTGTATAACCCGAGAAACAGAAATGTCACTTCGTTGTTAATAACGAGAGTCTGCTGCTCAGTCCTGCCCCAAAACTCGCCGGCTGTTTCAGTCCCTGACTTCCTGACTGTATTGGTACTGTGTTGTAAAAAAAATCCTGTCCGCACACAAAAAATAAATAAAAATCCAACCTGAAAAGAACAGGGTACTACAGGCATTACAGAACGCCTTTGCTTTTCAACAGCAGCTCCTTCGCCATGGAGCTCCATGGAGAACTCGTGTGTCAGTTTAAAAATTAAATTCCTTTGATCAGAGTTTGAGTCACACATAGTATTTGATCTGTACAGCTACTTAGATTCCTCTACCTTATTTGATCACATTCAAAGATCATTTCCTTTGTGTTCACTTTGATTTGTTCCTCCATAAATTAAAATGATCCAGACCTTCACACTGCCGCTTCTGACCTTTACTACAATCTCTGGAAGGTTGGTTTTGATCTGCCTTTTGAAAATTGGTCCGTTTCTGAATTTATCATAGAATTTTGAGCATTGCGTGAGGCAAGTACTGAACTTGCCTTCCATGTTATACCAAACGCCCCTTTATAAGAGCTGTCCCTGTTAGTGTTGCAGGGACTAGGGCTTTTCATACTAGTTTTGTAGAGCACCCATGTGTATTTATTTCTGTACATAAGACTAAAACAAAACAAAGGAGTGTTAAGGTCTTCGTTGTGGTTTGACATCTCGCTGCTTTGGGATAAGATGGTGATTCTAGGCTCCAGTTACTCTATATTCTGTCTTTAGAAAGCTGTGATTGAGTGTGCAATTATTTGAAAGAAAAATTAGTAAATAAAGCTATGTGTAGTTTTTAAGGTATACATTCTGTCTGTGTCTCTTTCGTGCAATAACTAAATAATAAGGGAAGCTATATTCACATTGGCAACTATTACAATTTAATAATTCTCTTAACTCTGCTTTTCTGTTCAAAAGTTTTATGGAAATTACTCCCCTTGATTTGGTATAATTTAAGTTGATTAATTCTCATAGCTCTTATCAGTAGAATGGTTTACAGCTATCTAAAACATGATACGATAAAATCAAATTGCTCTACTTTTGACCTGTTTATTTAAAAATTGTGTAATTGCTGACATATGGTGCTGCCTTGGGTTTTGGTTAAAATCCTCTCTAGTTTAAGTGATAAATAACAGCTCAAACAATGTCCAGAGCTGGAGTTGTACTGGATCTGTACCCTGTGGCGAGCACCCAGCATCAGTGAGATGTAGACCATGTCAGATAATCAAGGCACCAGCAGTGCTTCATGGGGCCTGAAGAGGTACCCTGAAGAAAAGGAAAGTTTTAGGACAATCATTTGCTGAAAAACCACCTTAAGATGGGGAATTTGAGGCAAACTTTTTTTTGAGTTACAGCGGAAATAATCATTTCACTTCTTGTTCAGAATGGAAGCTAGCATGATCTCTAGAAGCATAAACTGTCCCTAGACGTGAATGTTGGAAGCCCTTTACTGTGTTACATTCCAATTTGAATAGTTTGTATTGAAATTCAATTCATATCTTGTGTGTTTTGGTGCATAAAAGGGAAAAATTAGTGTCTTTTGGAATTTGCAGGACAGGGGGCATGCTGTTAGTTTGCTGTAAGATGGTATTCTGTATATATGTTTTCATGTACATAAATGAAAATCTATATCAGAGTTATATTTTAATTTTTATTCTAAATAAAACAGCCTTTTTACTTGAAAAAAACTTGTAAGCCACATTGTTAAATAAAGCAAACATAAATTCTACAGGAGTGTTTGTGTCTTTGTTTTAAAAGCTATTACACAGATTTTTTTAGGCGTTGAATTAGGTTTATTTTATTCTGTAGGTTTGTTGTATTTTTGCTGTGCCTGAAAGCATCTGTTTGTAAGCTGTTAACATCCCCTGGGCTCTCAAATTATCGTGTGACCTGTTAGAATCACCTACCAGTTCTGGAATTTTCTGCTCAAGGAACTTGCATTCATTCTATTTTACTGTTAAAATATTACTATATATACTCACATGACTATCTTTGACCTTCCCAATGTCAGTCATTCTAGCTTGTATACAATTACTTGATACTTTAGAAGAGAGATTTCTTTATTTCGGTGAGCACCATAGTTAAGAACCACATTCACATTGATCTTTTTCCCTTTATGTGTCTTGGGTGTCCCGGTTCGAGGAGGAGGAGCTTCCTTTGCTGGCATGTCCCCTCACCAGGATCTCAGGGGCAGAACATGCTCTTCTCCTCTCCACCACCATAGGTCACACTACCTAGGGACACAGCGCAGGTGACAGAGAGAAAGAGGCACCAGGGAACTACAGGTGGAGAAATGCCAAGCAGTTTATCCTCTCCTCAATCTCAGTACTGAGTATCTTATTTCACTTTAAATAAATTCTTTTGCCCTGCTGAGATTCAGATTTTGCAGATCGAAGTTTTTGTTCTGTGTTCATATGGAAGCTTTTTGAATAGCAAAAACAAAGCCTGCAAAAGCAAAATGGGATACATTGCTCATTTTCTCAAGTGCACTAGAAACAAATAGATAAAGCACTGTATGCCTGAATGAATAGGATCACTGCATTTCTATTTATGCTTGAAGATCTTTGTGAACAAGAAACTAACAACTGATTGTGTAAGAAAATCTGATCATAACCGTATCTTCCAATTGAATTAGTCAAGGCCAAAATAATTTATATTTGTGTCTGTTGCCACACACACACAAGAAAAACTATTTTTTTTAATTTTTCTGCTATCTAACGAGGCTTGTACAACTTTCAGTTCCCCAGGAGTTACTTCCCCTTTGTGCTGGGGTTTGTGCTGTGACTATTTTTAAAGTTTGTGAAAGAACATAATGCTTAGTTGAGGTTTGAAGACTTATATTTTAAAAATACTGTTTACATGAATTTGGCGTTGGAGATTCCATGTGAAGACTGAACATTTTATCAGTGAGATAGAAATACTACATCAAAATAATAGATGGGCTGCAAAGGTTTACTAGAGAGTAATTTTAATAAAAGGTTTTTACGATATTAGCCCAGGTCTAGGCTGCAATACATCCTGTGTGTGGTGGCTCATTTTAAAGTATATTGTTGAGTGTTCCGGAGCTGATGGGTCTAAACAGTATTTCATACTAATAACTAACAGAAAAATTCCCTTTTCATTCTGAAGTGATCAGCACAGGTCCACAGCCGCCATGCCTTCCAGTCTGGCCTCAAGTACAAACACTGCACTGGGCTCAAATACTTGGTCTTCCTGCTGAGTATGTGCAGAGCCTTGTTTTTTCGTTTTGTTTTTTCTCTATATGAGTAGCACATCCATGCATGTTTGATAGTAGAATGACATAGTGGGTAAGTACCGTGACTCCAAGCAGGGCTTTACATGGTAAGTGAATCATTCCCTGCTTCACTAGGTTCTCCCAACCCCGGGGCTCTTGGTCACTGACCTGTTGGGACATCTTGGCTACCTTGCTATTGTCCCTTTCCCACTCCCCTCAGTGGGAATGCGGGCCACCCAGACCCAACCCAATCACACACCTAAAAGATAGGTGCCAGCCCCCTTTTCTGGATTCAGATGAACTGTGTGGCATGCCATACAGGATCTGTATTTTCCAGCAGTTGACCAGAGGGCCTGGTGACACAGCTCCCAAGTTACAGCCAGATAATCTCCGAGTGCCCATGTGGACCACTGAAGGAGCTGGGAGAGGAGCTGGGCCCCCTCCTTTCTCCCTTCTAAGCTATTCTGAAGAATGGTACTTGTGCCTGGACTGCCCGCAGATGGCTCACTTGACAGAAATCACTTCTTTCCTTAAACTGAAGCCAGCTCTGTAATAAACCACCTTGTATTTGCTTTCCCTTCCTCCTTCAAGTTTATTTTCCCTCATTCCTGCCACCTTGGTATTTTATACCACAGTAAAGTATTCCTGTACGAGCTTTACCTCAGACTGTTACCTTCTGAACTCCTGACAAGACAGTGTCAAAGATTTTCTAGAAAATAGCCCATCAGGATGGGATTTTGGAATCACTTCCCACTGCATGTAAGAGGGACACTTTCGTTCTGAGTAAGTTGTGGGTAACGCACCTAGACACCTGATGGCCTAAGAGCCACTGATGCTCTTGTTTCTGGTTAATTTGAGGAATAGGTACAAGGCGGGGCAGTGGGAGTTAACATGGCAACTGCTTCTGGTAGTATGAGTGACACTAATAAAGACGCTGTATAGGTAACTGCACTTGACATCCTCAGAAAGAGTGGGAGGCTCAGGGAAGCAATTCTTAATCTCAAGGGCCTCTAAGAAAATGTTCAGAGACACTATGCAACCACAAGAAGACCCATTCAAAATCAGGCCCAGGATCTGAGTACAAGGGTGACAGAGCTGGGGGGAAAAAAACATCAAATGTGCTTGCTTGACAGGTATCCTTGACAGCCAGGGCTCCAATGAGGAAAGGATATCTGAAACCTCAGATGGATGATTGAACATATAAGTCAGGAATCTTGAATTTAAATTTTCCTAAACCTCCTAGTTGAAAGAAACACCTTTCCCCAGCTAGAACACCATGGACTGGCTTTACTTCACCTGACATTATTTTCAAGTTGTGTCTCCTTTTGGCCCATTGTGCCTTCCTCAACAACCAGATGTTGGTCTCAGCTCAGCCTGAGAAGGAAATACAAACTCTGGTCTAAGAAGAGCAGCCTGCACGCCTGAGGAAGTAGAATGTGGTCAGTGTATCCTGGTAAATGGAGCGGGTGAGGGTGTTAGACCACGCAGGACAGGGTATGAGACTGTATGTAGGAATAATCGGCATCAAGCACTCACCTCCAACCTGGACAGAATCCAGTGTTCTTGTAGGGACAGCTTGGAGCCAGTCTAATGATTATCCGAGAGCACGTACAGCAAACAAGATGGAAATGCCAGCATCTGCTTATCATATTGAGGGAAAGGTCAAAGACCTGAAATACAACAGGTATACCAGGTAAGGGGCTGGGGATTTAGCTCAGCGGCAAAAGCGCCTGCCTGGCAAGCGCAAGGTCGTGAGTTCAGTTCCCAGTACTGGAGAAAAACAAAAAAACAAAAACAAAAAAACCCCAGATATACCAGGTAAATTAGCTCTAGGCTAACTCCCCAGCTCTTTTTCAGGTAATCAGGGGAACTTAGTGTCACAGGAGCATGGGTCATCTTCAAATTTGCCTGGCCCACAGAATTGATAGCATCAAGCCATTTTGTGAACAGCCATCTTTACAAAACCCATGCATGCCGAAGGGTGGAAGGTAAACCCCACTAATATTTAGGGAGCTGGCCCATCATCCCCCCAAGTCCTCAAATTATGTCTTCTACCTCTTATTTGTAAGAAAGATAGTGCTTGGCGGGACAATTTCAAGGCAGCATGTACCTCACCTAGGCATCATGATTTGACCCATTTGTGTGGTAGTTTGGAAAGCTGTGGGTTGCTTGGGGCCCAGACAGAAAATAGATTCTCTAGTCCAAGCTACACTGTCAAACCTATAACCCAACATGGCCAAAGGAGCTGGACTTATCCACAGTGGGGAAAGATGCTGTATGGCATCTCTGACAAGCCTGGATGGAGGGGTCAGGAGGCCGACTCCTAGAACTCTGGGATCAGACCAGAGGAAGAACACAAAAACAAACAAAACCAAAACAAATCCTTTCTGTTTGAAATAACTCTGGCATGCCATGGGCCCCTGAGAGATACCGAGTGCATTTCCTTGGGACACTAGGTGACTTTTCAACCTGATCTGTGTGCTCTAAGATTTACCATGTTCAAAACAGCAGGGCAAAGAAAAACAAAAAAAATGAAGTAATACATTGTGTAATGGAAATTACACTTTAAGCACCAGACGTTAAGCACCAGACTAATAGATTTAACTACTAACTCCACTAGTTACGAACCTGTACTACTTGTTTCCAAGATACCAATACCTATCCTTCTATACACACCACGGCTTCATCAGAGCATCTCTTCAATCAGCTGATGGAGGAAGAAAGAACTCAACTGTGGATCATGGATGGCCCCATGTAATATATTGGCTGTATCCAGAAATGGAGCTAGAACCTCACTCAGTATGACCTGAAGGGGTCACTTCACAAAGAAAGAGAGATGGCCCGGACTATGGAAATACACTGCCTTCTGTGCTCTAACAGATGGCTTGGCTGTTGATCTTGGATCCTGAAGTAAAGACTAGAAAATTAGGGACAAGAAGGTCTAAGAAATACACTTGTGAGTGTACAATTAGGCACAAGCAAAATGTTGTGTACCTTTGTGTGTGAGGTTGACATTCACTAGAGGGAATCTGCTACAGAGAGGCATTCAGAATTGAGGTGGCTGTGATGACCTGTTCCTGGGATGTCACCCAGAAACCCCCAGTGATCACCACTGCATGAGGCTGTGAAGAGAAGACACACACAGCCTTGGGTGGGAATGGAAATTAAACATGGGCTCCACTACACGAGTTCCTTCTCAACAAGGTTGGTTTAGCCACTGCCACAGTTCGATGTCCAACCCTCCAGTGCTCGGACATTATCATGGAATCATTCTTTGGGCAAATTGGCCAGGTTCCTCTTTGCTAGTTGCTATAGCCTTGTTTCACTTTAAAGAACATAGTTATTCATCCTTATCAAAATTAATACATCTTCTGCTAGGGGTCTTCAATTCTCAGTGTTACAGAATGCCTGAACCATCCATAAGTCACCCACACAACACTGCTACAGGCATTGAACCCCATTTCATGACAAAAGTAGTATGATAATTCTTTTATTGTATATGTGATAAATTCACATAACTGGGGTTTTATGACAATTCACATGACAATGAAATTACCTGGTCAAGGGTGAATCCATAATTCTTGGTAGGTTATGAGTTTTAATTACAGTCCTGAGACTTGTAATGATAACAAGCAGTGTGGCTTTCCTACCTTTAGTCTTTTTATAAAGAGGGTCACTGGCTGACGCTTTGAAGAACTGGAGTGCATTCCCTCTTGGGGAACAGTGAGGGTGTCTTACAAGATGACAGTCGGAGATCATGAAAGGGTTTTAGTACCTCAGACTGCACAGGAATTGGTAGTATTGGGTCAGTTCATGGACTTTCCCAGGTTTACTTAGCATCAACTGCTGTTGATGGGTATCCCCAGCCTGGCCACTGTTGCCTCATCTTCTAACACTACTAACTACCTTGACCTCCTCCAAGGTCGCTGCTGCCTCCTACTTGGCCTTTCTTATTCCCTCCATGGTGGCAGCCTTAGCCACGCCGGCACTCAGAGCACATTGTCCCTGATCCATCAAAGCTTTAGTTCCTCTCTATTATTTCTGGACCTGGAAGAAGCAGCGGGGTATAGAATCTGGCTCCTCAGGTGACAGAACTTGGACGCACTAAGGAGTTAATGTCCCATGGGCGAACTTTGATCCCTGAGAACTTTGATCCCTGTCTAATCTTTGATTAGACAGTAAATGAATTCTTCTCCCAGATGGCACTTTCTCCATATGGTAGCTTCACGCAGTCTGTCCAGTGATCTCCTGCGTGTCTGAGCGATAGCCTGTGAGTTCTAGTGGACTTGCAGCCGACTATATAAAGCACTGTCAGCATTTTGTTTCCCTCCTTCCGTGCTTAACTTTTGCCACCTGAGATTATGTCTTCCCTTTCAGTAAAGTGTCAGTTTACAAGCTTTTTCTTGGAGTCTATTTTCCAGGGAACTAAGCTGAAACAAAAAACATTTAAAAGTAGCTGTTATTATCTTCACAATGTGCAAGTAATAATAACAAAATATTCTGGAGCAATTCAGCAGTCATTTGAAGCCTGGGAAACTGACCAGCCCTCTGTAATCAGGCCACTCTTACCATGAATCTTTTTGGAATTAGTTAAGACACGGGTTAGAGGTTAAAGTAAAAAATGTTCTTCCTGATTACTGAAGTAATATGTGTACATTATGGAAAATGTGGAAAGTAAAGGATGTTATTAAATTACCCATTATCTCATTATGTTCAATTACTACTTTTTCATATTTCCGTTTATATTTATAACATGATATTGAAATTAAGTTATACTGTTTGAAAAATTTTCACTGGTGTTTTGCAATCATGTCTGTGAGGTTGAATTAATGTTGTTATATATTAGTACTTTTATGTTAAATGTACAAATACATTTTAAAATAATTCAACCTGATATAACAAATCTGTATGTACCTCACATCCAACTTCTAAAAATTATCATTTTGCCATATTTGCTTGGGTATTAGTTAGTTAGTTAGTTAGTTAGTTAGTTAGTTAGTTAGTTAGCTTTCTGAGACAGGGTCTTGCCGTGTAGTTCAGGCTGGCCTTGAACTTTCTACAAATGTCTTGCCTCAGCCTCCCAAGTACTGGGATTACAAGTGTGGGCCACCACACATGGCAGGATATTTATGTTTTTATCTTGAGGGTTGAAATCACCTTGGTCTTCCAATTCTGTTTGTATCCCTTACGTTTCAGAGGTAACCACTGTTCTGACTTTGCTGTCCCAAATGCCTACGTAGTATTCTTAGGGTTGCACCATGTTGCTACTTGTATCATATTGTAAAATTGGTAAAATTCTTGATTCTTGTCTTTCATATGGTTCTTCAGTGAGGTCATATTATGATGTTTTTCTCTCTGAAAGTCTTCCATGTGTCTTGTTAAATATATTTCCTAAATATTTATGTTTTATCTACCTTTTTCTATTATGTTTTGTTCGCTGTCACTGGGATTCTGTTGATTCTGTACCGCCCAGCAATTTCAGTGAATTCAACTGAAAGAACTTTCCATCTTAAGTATTTTGGCCTTTTGTCTTAAGGTGAGATGATTTGTACATTTTTAGAATTTTGATTTGTAGTGTCACTGTTAATGGAAAATATTTTTCATGTTGCTTTTCCTCTCCTGCTTCTTTAATTGCTGCTCTTGTGTTCTCTCCCACCCGTCCCATTGGCCAGGTGCACAGAGCTCGGGAGGGAACCTTCCTGCCCTGGGCTAACGCTGGGGCTGCACCAGCCATCGCTTGCTTCACTTCCTACAGGTTAAGCCTGTCTTCATCCACCTGCTCCCCCAGCCCAGGCCACTAGGGTTTTGAGTTTTATAGTTGGCAAGGACCCACTAGTCTGAGCCTGGCTCCTGCTCACTGCTCGTGGATACGTTCTCCCGTGAGAACTGAACTCCATTTATAGCTGTTTGGGCCCTAGGCCTTCAGCCCCACTCCTCCTACCACTTCGTCCTCCTGTACTTTTTGAGGTTCACGAGATGTTTTCCTCATTTTTTTTATTTTAAAGAGAATAATAAAAAAAAAGAACAATAGCAAAATACCAACAGCAAAGATAAAAACAAAAGAAAGCAAAAACAATAAAAATGATACAGGGTTGCTGAATAAAATGGTAGGAATTAACAGTGGCTGTTATATCACATGTTGTTATCTTCAACGAAGTTGCTCAGATTACCAGGTGTAAGAATGCAAGATTGATTGAACCATTAAAGAGAATAAAATATAAAAACAACAACAAAAAAATGGAAATGATTTAGAGTTTCACTAGGCAAGATGGTAGGAATTCACCAGTGTTTGTTATATTGCATAATGTTGTCTTCAAATTAGTTGTTCAGACTACCAGATATAAGCATGTAAAATTGGTCAAAAAGAAAAAAAATTAGGCATAAGTATTCCTTTCAACAAACCATTAGATTTCCGCAGTAGTTATCCTATCTATCTACCTATCTACCTATCTGTCTATCTATTCACTTCCTTCTTCCTTTTCTCCTCTCCCTCATCCCAGCTGTTCCGTCCCTCTGAGCGATCTCTTTCCCTTTCACAGTATCTATTGTACGTTTTTGGTTTTTCCCTCATTTTTGAGCTCAGCCATCTTCTTGATTTTATTCTACCTGTTGCTGTTGTGTTTTAGAATTGGGGAGATGCATCCAAACTTAAACTTACAGAGACATTTTGATTAGAAGTCTCTCCATGTTACCTTTTCCTAAAAATACTATTCCAAGTAGTAGGTGTTTTTAGAGCATGTTCTGAGAATGAAACTAAATCTTATATTATGCTGGCTATTTAAAAATGAGATTTTTTAGCCCATACGAAAATTCCTACTGGCATAGGGTTCACTTAAATTACAATTCCCCAAATGCTCAGCTAGTTGACATTTCTAAATGTCTCTTCTGCATAGCATAACTCTTAGTAAAACCTCGGTTTGTTACAAATGGCTTGAAAAAACTCCTTTGCATAGTACCCCCTTCGTCTTCCTGTCATGAATCCCCGATGCACAGAGATCTGCGTTTGGAGTAGGGCAAGTGTGGCAGTGGGTCTGCTTTGTTCTATGCCGCACACTCAGAATGCTTCTGCTTCCTGGGTCCAGTCCCTCCTGCCAGCTCGTAGGAACGATACAGCATGTCTGTGTCAGTGCAGGGATGGTGCTGTGCACCCCGTCAGCCGGACCTACATGAAACAGATGACCTGAATGGGCTAACTAGGTTTTGATCAGACCTTTCTGCCCCAATAATCCCATGCAGTCCATTGCAACGAGCTGAGATGAAACATCTTATGAAACATTTACGAAACATAGGGAAGCTAACTCATGGTGTAATAAACTATTAAGCATGAATTTATAAACAAAGCATCCCATCCCAGAACAGCACAAGAGAACAGAATAATAAGTGGGACTTTAAAAGACACAATAAACAGAGTTTTAAAAGTTTAGTACTTGCACTATTGTGACAAATCTATCTATCTACCTATCTATCTATCTATTCACTTCCTTCTTCCTTTTCTCCTCTCCCTCATCCCAATAGCTGTCACTATTGTGACAAAGATTAATATAGCTAATATGCAAATCTTTAAAAAAAACACTCCTAAAGCAATTCTCCTGCCTCAGCCTTCCAAGTAGTTGGAATTATAGTTAGGTGCCACCATGGTGACTTAATAAATCATTCTTAGTAAATGTCAAGTTGCAAATGTAGCTCAGTGCAAAACTAAACTATTTTTAATAGGTAAGAAATGCAAATGAGAGTGTTAGTGAGCCAAAATTTCATTTTTCTGCCTTTATGGACAAAGATCATAGGGTGACTGCAGTGCATTGACAGCTGGTGGTCAACGTGTAACTCCCAGCTGAACTGAACCAGATTGGTGCTGGGCATGGGAGCCCCACCTGAGGATTGTTGCCAGCAGACCAAAAAGGAGAACTGGAGAGGAAGGGGTGCTGTTAAGGAGCTACTGTTCTCATGGGCCTTCTGTTGGTTCTCCTGGAGGAGCTCGTCATGCTGCCTTTCCTGATAGGAGCTCGGGACCTCACTGTCGCTGAGGATGGCTGTGGTACTGGGGGAGATCTGCTTCTTACTTTGAGCGTCACTTCCTAGCTCCAGTGCAGATCCCTCAGCCTGCTGGCACAGATCCTTCATCCCACCGGCACAGAGTTTTTAGCTTTCACCACCGACCTTGGGGTCTTCCTGGTGCGGATCCTTGGAACAGACCTGCATGAGATGTTGTCATGGGCTCTAAGCCTCAAGTTCGACTTGTGGGAGACATTGTTATGAGCTCTAGGTTTTCAGCTGGACTCATGCAGGACATTGCTGTGGGATCCAGGCCCTCAGCTGGATTCTTTTGGCCTTTAGTGTGGACAGATTTCCTGCACTCTTTGTATATGACTCTTTGGGTGACTATTATAGAATAATCTTATAAAATATGTGTCCTGCATTAAATTGCTTCCCTTGAAAACCCCTCACTGCAACAGTGACTGAATCAGTAGCAGTGAGTGTGTATAAAAAGTAACCTCTGCGTGTACCTAGATAATCTACCTGTTGGATGAGACTACCAACTTACAATGTGTTAGGTGTTAGAATTTGAAATACTCATTTTTTGATGAATAGTTACTTTCCCTGAGAATTTATTGTAAGGAATAAAAAAAGACAAAATATTACATCTGTTCTCATCTTGCTTTTTTTAAGGTCAGACACTAAACCAAACTAAACTCAAGAAGAATTGAAGATTGGATTGTTAAAGTAATAAAAGTGTACATGTGGAATAGATGCATAAGAGTGTTTACTGAAGCACTGTTGACAATACAGAAATTCAGAAACAACCTAAATGTCTATTTTAGGTATTGCTTAAATAAATTATAGTATAGCTGTACATTGAAACCCTATTATAGGGGAAAAGGTAGATATTCTTTCTTTACTGAGGCAGAATAGCTTATCAAGTGGTATTAAAAATGATCCTTTTGGGTAAGAAATAAATATATACACACATATGTAATTTATATTGATGTTTGCATTTTAAAAACCTAAAGCATATAAGATGCATTGCCACAGTGTGATGTACCCTTGGAATTACAAAATTATGATGATTATTTATTGTCTGTTCACATGATAAATATATTTCTATTTTTAAAAAATATAAAAAGAGCTTATTAATTCTTTACATTCCCCCCACACTCTCACCATGTATTTGCTTTCACCGTTCTTGCACTAGGAAAGAGGCCACTAAGCCCCTAGGTGGGAGGCACCTGAGAAGGAACCCTTCAGCTTATGATACCTCAGCAGCTGAGTACTGTACATGGTCTTTCTTTTCTCCATGTGACCCCATTGTCTCTCCAGCTCTACAAGAAGTCCTTTGAGAGCGAGTTCTCCATGCCGCCCCTCTCTGCTCAGCTCACAGTCCTCAATCACAGAGTGCACGTTCCCTGGGGTTAGGGGGCTCCCTCCCACTTCACAAAGAATTGACTGAGCGCTGAACAAGTTGAGTGACCTGCTCCAGATCATACTCTTTGCCCATCTTCGGCCACTGGGTGTTGACTAAGCAGTGACCAAAGTCAGAAGGAAACAGTTCAAATTTTTGAGACCCATGGAAAAAGGGAGCAAAGGATGCAGTCAGATCAGACCAAATTATTTCTTCTTGGGATCACAAGGATTTTGTTGGGCTGGAGGAAGTGGGAGAGAATCTTTCATCTCTTCTCACATCCTGGGCCGCCATGGACACCTGGATCCCCTGTGCCTCTGATGCTGGTGTAGTTTTCACTCAGTAAACAAGTATGCTGAGCCAGAATATTTCTGTGTGGAATTTGTTGTCATTTAAAATTTTAACTTCTGTGACAGGCTAGAGGTCTCACCTCCCAAAGCAAACAGTGCGAATGCTATCAACAGCACTAACCTCATTTGAGCAGGAGGTTCCCCTTGCGCCACTTGGATGGAACACAACGCTCTTTTATGTAATTCAGCATCTGATGAGAAGCAATTGTGGGAAACAAAGTAGTCCTTTCACAGGGACAGGTCCTTATGAACCATGCAAAAGTACCCCAGAGGGGAGGATGTGTGCTTGTCTCTAGAAAAGAAGCTTCACAAGGTGTGATCTGACCTGCACAAGGAACTAGACAAATAAATTACAGCAGACAGAAGAAATATGAATGACGATTAAATCTAATCACAACAGCGAAGTGTGACAGACCCAAGAGATCATCTCAAGTCATTATTCTCTGCAACGTGTTGGTTACAATGTGTTCTGACTCCTGAGGAGTGGAATAAAAATGCATGCTAATAAAGTAGTTAAAATGTACCGAGTATTTACCTACGCCACGCACTGCCTGTGTTGGTCTTTATGCAGATAAGTGGCCCTACCTGAGCTTCAGTTCCCTTCCTTACAGTTCGTTTTCTTCTCCATCTCCTGTTTTCTTCTTCCTTCCCAGCTTGTAGCCCAAACATCCCATAAGTCGTACTTGTTTATCTCATTTATTTCCTGTTTCCCTCACTTGAGCGCAGGTAATTCTGTCTAGCTTTCCCCTCTTCTCCTGTAACTTCAGCATGTGGTACAGAGTAAGTGTTCAGCTAATACTTGCTGAATAAGCAAATGAGTCAAAGTCTTTTTATGTATTATCTTCTTGAATCATCACAGCAATTCTTTGAGGTGGGTACTACACCCTTCCACTTACAGTTGGAGAAAAATGAGGTTTAGGAAATTCACTTGATTAACATTGTGAAGATTAAGTGTCAGAGAATCAGGATTAGAACGCCATCCTCTCCAAGTGTGGAATGTTCTTACTTCTCGGGAAGTTATGCGATAAGGGACAAGAGCAGGCGTTAGGATTAAAATGTGGACCCTTTGCAGAGATGATTTCACTTCATCATTAAAATGATTGAACTGGGCTGCGAGTCATAGGTCATACCACACACCCTGTTACTAGCGTGTAAGTAGTCACATCTACCAGGACTCTTAAAAGGACCTGTCTTGACAAAAAAGCTTCATTATCTTTTAGCCAGTGTCCTTTGCAGCAAAGGTTGGTGAAATGGAAGGTCAATGTTACTTGAACAAACATAGAGAGAGCAGGTGTTATTATGCCAGAATTTTATTTACTAAAAGTTTTATTTATTAAATAATTTATTTATTAAATACATTTAATTGTTAATTAAAATTTTATTAGCATATGTTTGCAATGCATCACAGTTCCATTTGTTTGGGGAACTGCTACAGGTATAGAGCCTGTCCTGATCATCTTCCATCTCTGCCCCTCCGAACCTCCCCCCCCTTCCCCCTCCTCCTGATCTCCTTCTGCCTTTCCAGCAAGTCTGCCTCTTGGCTTCCTGCCATCTCTCCTTTACTTTGTCTTATAATTTATTGATGTTTTAGGTTTCTCATAGAAGAGAAACCGGATATCATGTGATATTTCACATTCCGTACTTCACTTTCCCCACTTAACGTGATGGCTTTAAGCTCCACCCTTTTTCCTGCAAATGACATGATTTCGTTCTTCTTTGTGGCTGAGTATTCTTCCATTGTTTATGTATACTTTTTATCCATTTTTCTATTGATGGGCATTGATTACATTTCCCGAGTTTAGCTATTGTGAGTGGCACTGCTGTATCTGTGTGTATGCATGTCTCACTATCCTATGATGTCTTTAATTCTTTCAAGAAGAGACGCAGGAGAAGTGTAGTTTATTTTAATTGCATCATTTTATGTAATTTAGCATCTGATGAGAAACCATTGTGGAAAACAAAGTAGTCCTGACCACAACCCTATGAAACACGTGTGATCTAAGGTATGTTTCCCTCCTCCTGTTCACTCCAAGCCCCCTCAGGGATGTTACTCAGAACTTCTCTTTATCAGCAGTATTTCAAGTTTTGGAAAATGACTGACCTTCCTCTTTACACTGTGAATTTCTTGAAAGTGCTATAACCTGTCCCTTGTTGAATCTTCAGGTTCTGGTATTTTGCCTGTTCCCTAGCATTGAATGAATGCTTTAAAGAACTAAATGGATCCCATATTGTACACTGTCCAATTTGAAAAACTTGAGGGTTTTCAAATGTGAAAAGATGAGATCGTCCCATACATGAAAGAATTAGAGAATCACACAGGATGTTGTGGGGAGGCAGATTCCAAAGAACAGAAGGAACATTTTGGTCTGAGGTGAGCTCCTTCTTCACTTACTGAATATGTTCTAAACACAGTATCTCGTGAGCTCTCGAGTGTGCGGAGTGAAGGCCTCACCCTTGGCCGCGTGGCACCTACAGCATGTTCTAAGGGAAGACCGGAGGGGCAGGGGATAGTTCCGGAGCACATGCTCCATCCACCGCGCCCACCCCAGCTTTGTTTTCCTCACAGCCCCGTGTTCACGCCGCGTGAGCAGAGCAGGTTGGACCGGTGACTGGTAACTGGCTAGTTTCATTATGAAGAACTGGAACCAGGAGGCTCAGAGGCTGAAACTGGTGGCACTGTATACCAGAGCACAGCGAAGGCAATGTGAACAGCTCCGTGGGTCAGTAGAGAAGCGGGGAGAAAGTGGGCGGGTCTCAGCCCAGATGCCCTTATCCCGGAACCGGGACTTGCGGCCGGGGTTCTCATGGCGCGGTAGATCGAAGAAAGCTGGGGGACGCGGATTCTGCTGCACCTTGAGCCGGAATTCTCCCTCGCTATGCTGGGATGTGAATGGCATCAAAGAGAATATCTGAACAGGATTCATTATTCCGAGTGTATTTAAAAAGAATCTCACAAGTTAAAAGAGCAGAACAGAGGGAAGAAACCAGGAATGAACGAGAAGTCCAGCCTGAGTTTATGAGTAGATCGTAGAACGGATTCAGAATAAATTACTCACCCACTAGCCATTTGATGAATATGAAGCCAAAATGGATTTTAAGATATCAAGGCAAATTTACTTTTTGACATGATTTTTGTTTTAATCTGAAGAAAAGAAAATGTGTTCACTGAAAGGTCCTAATTATTTCTAGGAATACTAATTTGGCCACTGGCCAGTGTTTAAAGAGTGACTATGTTACTATGAACAGCATAACTTCCTAGTTCTGGGAATGGTCTTTTCACAAAGGGAGCCCCTGGGGCTGAGCTAATTCTGCCAAATAAGACGCTAGGACATCTGCATCTGTCACCCTATCTTGTTGCATTATATAGAGCTTGTCTCATTTAATCCTCCAACCACTGTATTACTCCTCTATTACTTCCATTTTGCAGATGAGTAAACTGAGACATAGAGAAGTTAAATCACTAGTTTATAGTTATGAACTAGTAACTGACAGACCGGGGCCTTAAGTGTAGCTCCAGAGTTCATGTACTTGACCTCTGTATTATGTTGCCTCTTAAAACACAATCATAATAAACCCTGCTATAAGCATGCAGATTGCTTCTAAATTTTCCCATATTATTTGTTGCATAGACATGGTCTTGAACCCATGAAAACTGCATAATAACAACGCCAATGTAGAAAAAAAATAAAGTTGCAGAAGACCCTATCAGCCTCACTATTAATCTGAGCTCTCTGGTTTGAGGAACTGGGACTTTAAAGAAGAAAGCTAAAGAAAAAAATCTTTAAAAGATCCAACAAACCAGCAGCTCAGAATATTTCAGAAAAAAATATTTTCAGCATCTAGCTCAAAAGAGGCGTTCAGTGACTACTTGCTGACTGGGTGGAATTAGGCAGATTTTCGTGATTGACACTACATGGGAACTAATTGCAAAACCTATTTGAAGAACAACTTGATGAAGCAAAACAAAATTAAATGGGCTGATGCAGAAGCGGTATAATGGTATTAGAGCCTTGCAGTTGCCGGGCCTGGAAAGGAGCCGAGGGGGATATTGTTAGGTGTAAACAATGTATAGGCAAAAACCAAATGGAATTTCTTTGACTTAATAATTTTTGAAAACTGTTTATGCCGTTGGTATGGTAAATGCTGTGGAAATTGTCTTGAGTCTTCAGCAGCTAGCTGCTACATTTAATCCGCCACATAAATCTGTGTGCATTTGAAATGCAATTGCGGCATATAGCAAACTTGCAATAACTGCATCTACTATGTGTATTATTTCAGCATTAAAATAATATTTAAGATTATATTCTTGAAAATGTTGTTGTGACAGGATGAAACCAAATAGTTGAGCTTCCAGGGAGGGACGGGAAACACAGTGAGAAGATAGCTTAATGAATGGTAATGCTGAGCTTATATGATGGAGAAATGACTATGGTCTTTTTAATTTTCAATTGAAATGCAGCCCTCTGAGATTCTTCTGGTGTTTGGGAAGTCAAATTGTCTTATTAAATTGTGCACAAATTGACAGATTCCAAACAAATAGAGAGAGTAATCATTGGCAAGTGCACAGTAATCTGGCAAATATGGAAATTATAAATTATAATATTTCCCCCCTGAGTAAATGAAATATGCGAAAAACAACTGTGTAATACAATAGAGTTCATGTAATCTCTGGGTAGCTACTGTTAGCAAGCTATTTTATCACAGTTGTATACTTCCTCAGTTAATAATGAAGGCATAAAATGAAGTTTAAAATGAATTATAAAATTCTTTTGAAGTTCAGTGTTTACATAAAATGCCATCAAAACTATCAAGGCGCTCTAGTGACCAATGGTATGAATCTTTTTAAATGTCTACATAAATCTTACTGAATAGTGTGAGATTTTTTTTTACTATAATGCTCTCTTATTTATGACAGGGAAGTTTTCTAACCTGTTTCAGCTTATCACATATACAGTAATCTTAAAGAAATCGTTCTACAACCTGATATTATTTTAATAAGACTGTGTCTCATTGTGTTTATCTGTAGAATATGATTAGAAATATAACACCATTTCCTATCATCTTGTTTTGAAATTCTGTATCTTTTTATTGTTTTTGTGTTGCTATATTTTTATCTTTGTTATTGTTATTTTGCTTTCTTTTAAAAAGAAAAAACAAATACAATACCGGCAGCAATGACAATATTTATCTATTCTTTATTCAACAATACATCAATGCTTTTTGCTTACAAAACCCTGAGCTCAGCTTTCTGAGATGTGAAATAAGCAAGGCCCAGAGTTTTCATTTTAGGCGTTTATGGCCATTTAACATCACATTCATGAGACAACACTCACCGCAAAATAATATCCTCAGTTAACTCTTGATTAATTGCAAACCTACCCAGCTTCCCAGCTGCTAAGACCAGGTCTTATTCATTTCATTGCTTATCCATTTCTCCCATTACGAAAGAACACAAAGAAGGGATCCTTACCTCAGTGTAGATCTGGGAAATCTGATAAAGTTCTCTAGGGAAATATCTGAATGCTGCAGGTATTAAAGATTTCCTTCTTTCTTCAAATGAGAAATCAGAATTTCCTAATTCAATGTACACGTCATGTCTCAGGTTTACCAAGTAGTACTTGGTGTGGGCCAACTATTTTCGTCTTACCACTCTTAGTTCTTGCTGTTTCCTATAAGTTTTTGTGTAAGTTTTAGTTTTTCCCCAAAGTAAACTGGAGCTTTGTGTTTTTAAGCAACACATCTTTTAATGAATATGAGTCCCATAAAATTTTTTCCAGAGATGGACTATCAACCCAAGAGAAGATTCTGGAGTTGAAGACAAGGGAGAAGCTGAGGCTGAAATACTGTAGTAGAGGCAACAGTCAAAGGACCAGGGCAGCCTGAGGGTCATGTCCTTGTGGTTAATCAAGTCTTAAATGCTCAGGTAGGTATCAAATGCCAGGGAAGAATAAACGTGCTTAGGGAAGCAATCACTCCCAAACATGTCCTCTAAAAGTAGTCCTAGACAAACAAGTGTATGAGCAACAGTTGTAAAATCACTAGAATCAAGGAAACATCATAAACACAGCAGGAGGGACTTCATTTGCATTCTGAGAGATGCAGAGCTGGTCACCAAGAAAAAACTTCTTTTTCAAATCAAGATTAATTGAGAGTAGTATGGGAGAATTTTATAAAATCAGACAAAACTTGAAAAGATCCTACCAGTTCCATCGATATCTCTGCTTTCTACTCAACCTTTGTAATGCTTAAAATGCATTAATATAGGAAATTGCTTTTAAAGGATGCAAGTTATATGAAAACAAATACTCTTTTAACTGAAAGGGGGGTCCATTGCATAATTTTTGTTCAGTGTTCAGAATTAAATGTAGGCAAATAGATACAGGGGTAAACTGAAGTAAAGCATGAACTTCCAAAACATAATAAAGAATGTAATTCAGAAATCATCTATCCTGTAACAATGTTTTGTTTAAAAAATTTAATTCTGCAAATACTTATTGCATAATGCTCTCCATTTTACCATAGATAGTGTTATGGCTTAGATTTGCAATGTCCCCCAAAATTTTCTGTGTGGGGCTTTTGGAAGGTAATGGGGTCATGGGGTAGAGTAGCTTATTGATGAGTGGACTGATTCATTAATTCACTGATGGGTTTATAGCTGAATGGGCTGTTAGGAGGTAGGGTCCAGTTGGAAGAGATGGTTCACAGAGGCATGCCTTGTAAGAGTATATCCCTAGCTCTGCTTCCTTCCTCTTTCTATGCTTCCTGGTTGCCATGGATTGCGCAACTTTCCTCTGCCGTGTCCTTCTGCCGTACCAGTTCTGCTTTGGAGCCAGCTGCCACAGACTAAACCCTCTGAAACCATGAACCAAATAAGCCTCTCCTCCTTTAAGTTCCAGGTGTCAGGTATTTTGTTCTAGAGACGAGAAGGTGACTAACACAGGTCGAAAAATGAAAGATACTAGTTCTCAAAGACCAACACATTAAAATCAATGAATAAACAGAACAATTGACCCAAATTATGGGAGCTGATTATGGCCTGCACCAGGGTATGTGGGAAGCTAATGTGAGAGTGATTCGGACAAGATGGACTTCAGGTTGAAGATTAGAATGCAACTGCTTGGGTGGGGCTAAGCATGGATGGAGGGAGAAGAGAACAGTGAGCACCAACAGGAATGAGCTCCTCTGTGGAACTTCAGCAGGAATGGTAGCAGAGGGGACAGACACAAACACACGTGCCGTGTAACTGGTAGTTCCCCACAGAGTTCCCCACAGGGAGTTCCCCACAGAGGGGTCTGTGGGGGTGTGTGCAGATGGAAGCCGGGCCAAAGGTGGACACTGACTGATTACCAGAAATGATTTTCAGGGTACTAGGAGGGAGAGTTCATATTACCTGCTGTGTTAACCTCTCTTGGAAACTTTGGAAAGGCACGTGTTTGGAAACTCCTAGTAAAAAACCCCCAAGACGAGCCTGAGATCTCTGAACTCAATAGTTCCTCTGGTCTTAATTGACTATCAAAATTCCACAGTTCCAAATTTTCTGGAGTTAAGGTCACCTACAGCAGAGTGGCTAGCCTTGTTCCTACTGTGTCCCTTTTGCTCAAGTTAGTGTTGGTTGAATTGATTTCCTTCCTGCCCTGTAAAAAATTGCAAAGCACACCCACTTTCCCCTTTCCGCATCTCCAAGCAGTTATCAGAGCTGTATGCTATTGTACAGGTATCCATCAACTTTTGAGCTCATACGGAGCACCTGACTGCCCATGTTGTTTCTGAGTATACACAGAAGAGGTGGAGTATTTTGAGTATGCACAGGAGGCTAACCGTGGTAGTCCTTCAGTTGCCCATGACCTAATTAGCAATCTAGTACCTACACAGCCCAGAATTACTCAGCAAGAAAACAGCCCAAACATCCACATTCCCTCAGCTCCAAGTCTTTAATGCAGTTCAAATGGAGGACATGGTACAGCACGTTTAATTACCCTGCCATTTTAACCAAATGCTCTTTGACTTAATTGTATCTCCACAAGTAGAAAGCATGGAGAGATTCTCCTATAAACATGGAGTTGCCTCTGACAGCTTCTGGGAAGGAGCCCCAAGGGGAAGGAGATGGTGACTTACGGAACACTAACTGTGCTGCAGAACAGCTTTGGCACCAGAAGCTTCTAAGACTTAATTACTGCCTTTACAATTTAAGCCAGAGTTAGACACTAAGCAGTATCAGCCTGAGGAAAAGAAAAAGCAGAACAGCGTGACTGTCTAGCTAACAAAAGACTAGTAAGATGTTGGTGTCATTCTGTCTCCTATATTCTATAAAGATATCAGACTAAGCCGGGCATGGTGGTGCATGCCTGTAATCCCAGCACTCAGGAGGCTGAGGCAGGAGGATCACTGGGAGTTCGAGGCCAGCCTGGGCTACAAAGTGAGCTGAAGGCCAGCTTGAACTGCATAGCGAGACCCTGTCTCAAAAAAACATAAAACAAACAAAAAAAAAGAAAAACCAAGCAACAACAACAAAAAGATATCAGGCTAAATACGTCATTGTTCTATGACCAGTTGAATCCATTCTTTCTGTGGCCTACATTTTCCATATAAGACTGCAACACCTTTGAATTTGAAGTGTTCCATCCGGAGGTGTCATAAAATTTATTTTCCTCTAAAAAGATATTTGGATTTTTTTCCTGGTCTTTCAGACAGTCTCTGACCAAGGACATGCAAATTCCAGTAGTCCCAGGTAATCTTTGCACACTTTTTATCCTGTGAACCATTCCTTACCCCTTAACTATTTAAAATAGGCTATATTATTAGGGGAACTCAGATTTCTGAAAATAAAACACTGAAACAAACGTACAGATAATGATGACTTGCTATTTTAAGAGATAATTTTATGAAAGACCAAAGCATAGACATATTCATTGCTTGGTGAGGACCCACCTCGGTGTTCAGAGGTGTCTTGTTGCTGAGTCCCTACCTGGCAGAAGGGGAAAGAGCTCTCTGGGGCCTCTTTTATAATTTGAAGTCTTTTTCCTCCTCCCTTTTCTTTGAAATGAGAAATTACTTTTCATTCACAGGAAGGGAATTATACCCCCCAAAGTTCTTCAGGTAATGGGAAAAGGGTGTCTGTTTCCTTCTGAGCTCAGTGGGCTGTGCTCGAAGAATTTATCAGCATTAAGCCTGGGGCAATATTTGAAATCCAGCTAGTGTCCAACAGTCCTTAGAGAGATGTAAAACTTAAGCGAATGGGTGCTACATTTCAAAGGCCTCCAGAAATTCTGCAAACTACTTTCCAAAACCAATCTGAACTGACTTTGAAAGTTAGGGACTCAGCAAAAGGCAGGGTGGCTCACCCCGTTGTACCTGGCTTGCTTCACTTCCTGGAACTCACCTTCGGGGCCAGGCTGTGGATGCAGCTCAGCAGCACAATGCCTGCCTGGCAAGTGCAAGGCCCTGGGTTCGACTCCCAAAAACAGAAGAAAAATCGCTTTCTCTGGTGGGGAGGGTGAATTCCTTGACCCTTGACTCCCCTGGGTAGCCAATGACACCTCTTTCTCTGCTTCTGTTGTATTTCATTATCACCTTTTGTCATGTCTAAATTCTACTCAGCTTTTCTCCGAATCAAGAATGAATTCTGGAGGTCCTAGACGATGTAGTTTCATTTCTGTAGCCAGACCAACAAGCACACAATAGGTGCTCAACAAATATTTACTGACTTTCTTAGCCCACTGGGGCTTTCATAATAAACTACTATGAACTGGGGGCCCAATACGCAATAGGCATTGATTTTTCACATTCTCCTAGCCCAAGATCGAGGTGCTGGAAGACTCAGTGTCTGCTGAGTCCTACTTCCTGCTTCATGGCCGGTAGTCTTGCAGATGGCCTGAGAGAGCTCTCTGGGGCCTCTTTTATTAGGGTGCTAATCCTCCTATTCATGAAAGCTCTACCCTGAACACCTAATCAACTCCAATGGCCCCACGTAATACCATTGCTTTGGGGTTAGATTTCGACACATGAATTTGAAAAGAACACAAACATTTGAATCAAAGCGCTGACAACAGAGTTGCTTACATGCGAGTCCTTGTATTCTTGACCTATCTCCTATGCTGCCGTTCTGTGTGTGTAACATCAATATTCTGGTATTATAGAGAAATAATTGGCAAAACATTTGCAGATCGTTTTAAACTCTCTCACTAGTGGGTGGATGGATGCTGACCTGAAAGTTTCTATCTTCCAGAGGACAAAATAAGAAGAAACTGCATGTGCCTAGAAGCAACCCCATCCATACCCTCAGTTATGTTACTATGTCATTAAATGGATAGTAGTGAAGGAACAGTTGAGAAGCCATCAGCAAAAGATGACTGCTACTGAGATAGGAAGAAAATAATTTTAAGAGAACAAAGTTGTGCTGTGCTACAAGCCACCTTGGCAGATTAAATGTGAGTCACACGGCCCTTAGTGGGCTCATTGTCCACTATCCCACCCAGTTCTTGGATCTTTGCAGCACACAGTGTCAGTGACATGCACCAGGATTTGTCTCAAAACCTCCTAGGAGCCAGAAGTTGCTCTGAGATTGTGAACCAGAAGAGTGAACTCCTGCATGTGAGCAGCAGAAGATGGTGTGCCTGTGTTTGTGTGTCTGTGTGTGTGAGATTTGAACAAAGTAGGTTTTTTTATATCTTTGGTGTCATTTGTTAAAAATGAATTCCTTTTGTGATAAAAGACTTGAGGGAAATGAAATTAGATCTCTTACTTGGTATCTAAGGGAGATGGCTACAGGACCACACCGGCAACCCAAATCTACGATGCTCAAGTCCCTTCTATAGAACAGAATAGTATTCTCTGTAACCTATGCACATTCTCCCGTAGAACTTAAATCATGTCTACAAGGCTTGTAATGCTTGGTACAATGGAAACGCTATGGAAATAGTTGTTACATTATGGTTTTCAGGAAATAATGGCAAGAAAAAAGATTGTACGTGTTCAGTACAGCTGAGGTTCTTTAAAACATATTTTTCATCTGTAGTTAGTTGAATCTGTGGACAAGGAGGGCCAACTGTGTACATTCATGGCCCATCAGGAAGCACTTTGGTAAAAGCAATAGGTTTTAGGTTCAGCCAAAGTGGGCCCCCATCTTGGTACCATCACTACTGGTTGATATTGAGAGCTGAGAGCATGTTCTCTCGTCTGTAGAGGAAGGAGTTTAAACTTGATGAGCTCTTTCTACCTCCAAAATTCTGCAGCACAATGTCTCTTAATATTCTGAATGCTATTATAGAGCATTTCACTTTTGCCCTCCAGGAGTTATTTTATGCTATGAAGGTTAATAAGTAATGAGCTAACTGGATTTGAACTCTAAGTGTTCATTCTGTCCTAAATGTTTTTGCATATATCTTATTAGATAAGGACATAAAGGTGGAGAGACATCAAATTAAATATGCTGGATCTTCATTATGTTACATCATTTGTGATTTGAAAGATTTGGGCAATTTAGCTCACTGAAGTGTCTAACCTGAGCAAAATCTTTGGCAGTCAATTTTGAGGAATTATAGTCACTAAAGCACCAGGCTCCTTTATTTTAATTCTTCCATATCTTCAAAATCACTATAAGTAATGTATGACTGATACACAAATTGTTCCCAGTTTTACAGGGCTCCGTGGTCTTGGCAATCAGTTAAACGGGGAATGGAGTGAAGTCACTGCAGTTTTGCAGGGTCTCTCATGAGTGGAATATGTTTGTGATCACAGATAGGAAGTTGTTGAATGAGTGGGCATGGGCAGGAGAAAGCATAGAGGTTTATTTTTCAATATGAAAAGAAATGAGCAGTGCAAAGTGGAGGGCGGGATATGTCTACATTTTATAAACGAGTGAGCGGAAAGTACTTGTTTTTTATTTTATAGTCATTTAATGGGGTGGGCGTGTGGAGGACCACCTGGTGACTCTCTTTGAGAGAGGAGCAGTTGTCTCCCTTTTGACTGAGCCTGACCCTATTTCCATGTATTGACATATACAGAGCTGACTAGGACTCTTCCTTATGCCGTCAATTGGCTTTAGGCAATGCATGTTGGTCTAGCTGGAGGGGTTGATGGTAGTCTTTGAAGATGGCAGGCGTGTTTCCGGGAATCCCCACCCATTGTTCCCTTGTGTGAGCTGAGATGAAACGGGATGAAAAGCCAATGCTCCATGCTATAGGCTGGGGATAGAAGCTATGACTTCCTGGAGCTTGAAAGACTACACATCAGAGCTGAAGCACCAACCCTAAAACATGAGATACTATCTGATTGTGTGATGCAGATTACTCTTTCTGCACATCTCTCTCTCTATACTTTGCAGAGGCGATTTCAGGCCTCCCACCTAGCCCAGTTCATGGCACTCACATACTTCCTGGTACTCCCTGCATTCTTGCAGTCACTCATCCTTAAGCCACTCCTTTCTTCATGAATGAATAAAACCCTGGTTCAGTCCTGGGTCGAAGCCTTTGTTCCGAATAGCCATCATCATGGTTGGACTTAAACCCTTTTGCTCCCCATAACTACCAATATGCCTTATGTCTTTATTCTGGCCATGGGTTGCACTGGAAGTGGCAGATTGGAATTAACTTACTAGAATTCCAGTAACTCTTCCCGGGATTACAAATATAAACTTCCTGGACTGTGCTGAGGACCAGGAAGGGCTCTCTATATGGCAGAAGGATGGGGTATCTGACTCTGATCTTCAACCTCTAAAACCTAGAACTGGGGCTAATTACTCTGGGAGTCCACATTTGGACTGGAAAATTCTACACATTGCTGTGTGGAAAGGAGTTTTAGTTTAGTGGGAAGAATGAATGATTGGAAATGGGTTTTTTAAATCTTTATGGTTCTATGAGTAAACAGAGATAATCGGTCCTCAGAACTTCTATTGCAACCTCTGAGTTCATTTATTGTGTGGCTATAACTCCAATATTATTCTCTGCACAGATCTTTAACTTTAACAGCTATTCATTAGTTCCAGAGACCTTTGCTTTTACATGAATCACAGTTTAGTGGGTATAGCAAAAGAATTCATTCTCCACAGCTGCTACCTCACTGATATCTTTTTTTTTAATACTCTGACCTTTTTGAAAATGAGACAGAAATTCCAACAGTTTTATTAGATAGTCTCTGAAAAGTTGTTACCTTGTTTTTGCTTCTCGATTTATAAGGCAGGTCTTATTCTAGTATGCAGATCCTCTCATTATAAAAGAAGACTAGCTATAAATAAGTGCCTTGCAAATGATATTCACATGGGCCACACGTAAGACCCTCTGTAATTCCAGCTTGCTGGGCAAGGAAATTCCCATGAAAGAGCAGCCAGAAGGTCCTCATTCTACAAAAGAGTGAAAGAGGAGAGGCGACAAGCCGGAGAAAAACCCCCTACATAGAAGGACCGTTGGCTATAATTTTAAGTATAGGCATGATGGTCCTTGCATTATAGTGGTCTTAGAGGTATAATGGAGAGAATATTATCATCCAATGCCAACCTGCAGGCTTATAAGAAAGGGTTGGGCCAGTGCTAACACTGAAGGCTGGGTAAGAAGGAATAAGAGACTGTGCTGTTCATCCTCCTGTTACCGTAACAAAATACCCAAGATGCTCAGTATGAAAGTAGGAAAGGTTTGCCTTGGCTCACTGTTTTGAGGGTTTCAGCCTGTGGTTGGTTGGCCACACTGCCTTTGAGTGGTGGTGAGGCACGTCACCGAGGGGAGTGTGGCACACGGTTCACCTCATGGCGTTATGCAAAGGAGAGAAGCATCCTCATATCCTCTTCAAGGCCATGCCCCCACTGACCAGAGGGTCTCCTACTAGGCCATTCCTCTTAAAATTAGCTTCCTGGTGGGCAACAAGCTGGGGACTAAGCCTTGAACTCATGGGCCTTTTCAGAACATTCCAGGTCCAAGTTATCAAAGGCAGAGACAGTAACTCAAGAACACAATTGCTCTTCCCATGCATGCTGTGGTAACTAGGGACAAATAGTGTGTTTCTGTGTGTAAGAAATTTTTACATATTATTTTATTAAACTCTTTATGTTCTGGCACCTGAAAGTTCATAGATGAGTCAGCAGTTGCGAACGGGATTCCAAAAATTGGCTTTACAAGAAGGCAGTGGAAATAGCAAAAGTGACCCAAAGCCAAGGCCAGATGCAGAAAGGTGTGCATGAGAAACTTCAGTGTATGGGAAGAAAATACTTGTAATTCTATTTATGTCAAAAACATATGGGTAATATTGAACATACAAACCTGCAGGGACGAGCTAGAGTTCTAGTTGCTCCTTCTTACCACTGCTTGCTTCCTGAACAGTGGGATACCATTCAGCTTCCTTGTGCCCAGGTAAGTGCTTTGAATGAACTCTGTCCACTTAAACCGTGAGATTAACATTACTGTGAAAAGATAAAAGTGACTGGGAAGATATCTTCTATCAAACACAGATTCGCTGCTTATTTTTAGCAAAGTATTAGAAAGATTATAAATGGAAAGATGTGTCATATGCATCTTTTTCTTTTGCAGAAGTCAGGAGCTCCAAATGCTTGTCCTTTTCCCTGCTGACAAAGAGCTGTGGGAGTGTGCTGCCTCACAATAGTAAATGCACTTCATCTATTCTTTTAGGTAAATGTAATATAACAGTGGAAAACAATAATAGCTCTTTGAAAGAGTCTCATGCCATGGGGAGAAAATTCTGAAAATGGATCTTGAGGGAATGTTTCTGTTCCTATGTGATTTTTTTTTTTTTAAAGTGGTTTGATGAATCACTTATGGGGATCTTAATATTTTTGTACTTAAAAATTTGGAAACACGCTTCTAGCTAGTTTGAAAGTGTTGAACAAGAAAGGTTTTTTAGAGGTTTTAGAACACATTTGTTAAAAACATAAAAATGCAGTACCTTCTTTTTTTTCTTTTTTTTTTTTTGGTTTTTCTCCGGTAGCAGGAACTGAACTCACGACCTTGCAGTTGCCAAGCAGGCACTTTGCCGCTGAGCTAAATCCCCAGCCCCTAAAAATGCAGTACCTTCTGATAAGTAAATAAATTGGTTGATGTCTGGGAAGAGAGAAATTTATAAGCTTAATTTCAACAAACATTTACTGTGGAAAATGACTAAAAACCAAAGTTTTCTTCCCGAAGCAGAGATTTCCTCCACCTGGGTTCAGCATTTTCTCCACCTGGGTTCAGCCCCTAAATCAGCATTGGAAAGGAAATTGGCTGAGTCTAGATGTAGACCTACAAATTGCTGAAATATGAAATATTTTTTAAAATTCTCAAAAATAATGAAAAATATCCATTCACGTTATTTTCCCTAAAGTATTAGTGATACTTGCTCTTCATAAAAACACAATTTGGTACATTCAACAAATTGCCCATTATTAACATTTTAACTCATTACATTCAAATTTCTGTGTATATTTTGTGAAGTAGGGTATTTGCACATAAGTACATGTACTGGCATAGGATAATATACCTATTTGGGTATATAGTGCATATGGATACATACAAGTAACTTATGTATGTATATGTATAATTTACAAGTAAATACAGATGCTTTTTCTCTTATGATGGAGTTACACTCTGATAAATCCATTGTAATTTAAAAATATTCTAATTCAAAGTGCATTAAATACTTGTAACCTACCAAACATCATAGCTTAGCCTATCCTACCTTAAATACACTCAGAACACTTACAGTAGCCTAAAATGGAGTGAATGCTCTAACACAAAGCTTATTTTATGACAAAGTCTTGAATGACTCATGTAATTTGTCGGATACTTGTATGTAATCACACCAGCACTGCAATACACCAAGAGTGTTGATTGTTTACTTTCACAGTGCCATGGCTAAGGGGGTGGGGCTTGGTGGACAGCTCATCCTGGTGAGGAAAGATCATCCAGTATATTGCTAGTCCAAGAAAAGATCAAAATTCAAACTACACTTTCCCCTGAATGCTTGTTGCTTCTACATTATCTGTTTGTTTGTGGTGGTTTTGTTGTTGTTGTTGTTGATGTTGTTTTTGAGACAGCATCTCAATATGTGGTTCAGGTTCACCTTGAACTCACTATGTAGCCTAATCTTCCCTCAAACTTGTGGCAGTTTTCATGCCTCAGCCTCCTGACTTTGCCACCACGCCAGGGCCTGCATCATTTTAAGGTTGAAAAATCTCAAGTTGAGCCATCATAAGTCAAGGAACATCCGCATCTGGATACTTAGAGAGTTCATGTGAAAATCATTTTGCTTTTTTTTTTTTTTTATCTTTCTGAGACAGGGTCTCACTATGCAGTTCAGGCTGGCCGTGAGCTCACTTTGTAGCCCAGGCTGGCCTCTAACTCACAACGATCCTTGGGCCTCAGCCTCCTGAGTGCGGGGATTACAGGCATGTGCCACCATGGCTGGCTTTGCTTTTGCTTTTAAAGTTAGCGATTACTGGTATAGGGGAAAGGCTGGAGTCAGGAGACATAAATTCTAATCCTAGCTCTGCCATGGTGACACAAGGGCCTTGTACAAGTCACATGACGGAAGCTTCGGGCGGAGAATGCAAGGGCAAATGCTGTGCTGCGGCGTTCTTACGAGGTCAGGGGAGATGTGACTGCATGCTGACTGCTTGCCGAGCAAAGCAGACTGCTGATAGCTTGTGGTGGCTTTTGGAAGGGACATGAGAGACCATCTGGCCTTTATTTAATTCTCTAGGTGGCGAAGCGGAGGCAAGAGAGGAGCAAGGTGTGGCTTCATGTGTTAGATTGAGTTACTGGGCAGCCACTGTTGGACTTCGGCTGAGAGTTCTTTAAAGATCTCATAATCCTCGTGTCTTGACTCTTGATGATTAATTCCTTAAAACAGTGTTTCCTCAGGGTTTCTCCTACTGCACCTTCTAGCATACTGCAGGGAACCATGTGAGCTGTATGCAAAGCGCAAGTCGCTTCTGTCTCACTGCTTTTAATACTAAAATGCCAGTAGGTTGACACTTTCTTGCTCTTTATTTCTTCTCTGTGAGTTTGTCTCTATGTCAAGAGCATTCTGTACAGACCAAAAGATGACAGGGTGGGACCTCAAAAATTCTTTCCCGCTCCAAACCAGTTCGGAAACTAGGGAGACACACATGTTTGTTCACTGTTCGGAAACTGTCCACAGTAAGGGAAAGTTGCTCCAAGTTAGTGAACTTTGTAGAAGTCTCTTTTCCCCCTGAGCATTGGATGAAATACATGAATCACACTCCTAGAAAATGCATATAACAGGGTGTATATATTTCACATAGGATTCTAGGGAATCGTGCAATCCTTGGAGCCCATTGGCCTAATACCCTTTAAGGTTTAATTCTGGCAGTCTATACCTTTATAATTACTGAGAGGAGGGAATTCTGTGCGTGTTTGAATATTCACATCCTTCTCCCAGCCTTGCCCGCCTTTACCTGTTTTCTCCTTTCATTTGGTTTGGTGGCATCAGTGATGAAATCAAATGTATTTGAAACATGTTCCTATTTTCTGTTTTGATCAATAACTCCCACCAGCATCTGAGCAAGGGTTTCCCAAAGTATATGGTCCTCACATAAACACTTTAATGCTTCATTTATTCCTTCTCTAATCTTGATCATTACTCTTTAAAAATATTTCCTCCTTAAGATCTGCACGTTTGACTTCTTTCATAAGTTTGGTATAATTGAAGCAAGTGATACCCCTTCAGAGTGCACCTGCTCTGGAAGAATGTGCGGCATTTAATATATTTTATACTTAAGAGAAGAGATTCAAAAGGTAGTGATTGCCTGCAGTATACCACACGCCGTACTGGGGCTTTTATTGAATTGTATCATTACATCTTTTAAAGTTACTATAAGATTCAATGCTACTGTTTTTATTTTACAGATAAAGAAATGAAAACTCGGAGAATGCAGGTAATTAAAAAATGAATTAGATGTCTGAACTCCTAGATTGCAATCCTGCCCTCTTGTCAACGTGCGACTGACTTCAAGCACATTACTGTCTCCCTGGATTTTTCCATCCGTAAATCATGCAAAGCTGTCTGCCACCAGCTCTTGTATGTTTACCCAGATGAGTGATTAGACGGGGAGGGGGTTTGACTATGACAATACCATCTGCTGCTTTGTTACACATCTAAAGTTTATTTATTAGTCAGCAAAGTTTTTCTCCAGTCTGCTAACCCCTGACTGAGGTTTTAGGTGTGATGCACTCCGAAGTAGTGAACATTTGTAGCCCTGAGGAAGCATAACTCAAACAAAATCTCAAAGCTATTCTAGTGTCAAGTTCAAAGAAAGAGAAATATGAAGTACTCATCGAGGGAAGGGTCTGCCAGTTTATTTGGAAACTTCATAAGGCTGTGTCAGCCAACAGCATCCAATCCTCAAAATTTTCTGTCATTGACTGACAAACATGAGTGAAGACATAATTATTTGAGCAAGAAACAAGCCTTTGCCCAAATGTATGCTTGCCAGTATATATTAGTCATTTTTTGTTATTAATTTTAAAAAGGAATATTCATGTTTGTGAATTTGTTTTTCTGCATATGGTAAGTTTAAGCCTTGAGAATAGAAACTGCAAGTTATGTAAATTCTCAAGGCTCCTCCACATGATGGGGATAACATGTTGCTTGAGATGGTGTTGGCTGAAGATAAGGAAGAGCATAAATTTTCTTAAATTTTTGATAGCAGTCATACCTTAGAAGCAATTTGAAGTAATGTATACAGTGGGATCAAGTAGAATAAAATCTGACATAGTAGACATGGGTGATCAAAGTATATGGTGAATGTTTAAATAAGACATTTTTTACAGTAACACACACATTGCCATTCATTAACCCCTCTCAAAATATTTCCCTTCATTTCAAACATATTTATCCCATCTTTCTTGCCATTTCTGAAGCAGTTCTGAATACTCTTTCATGATTGTCTTTATGAAATATGATAAAAAGTGCAGTGGATGCTGCTTCTGAATACCATCCAAAGGAAAGATAGGCTCATAAAAAATCGTGTTGTGTCCTCATCCATCTTAATCACTGGATCTGGCAAAGTGTGACTTCTGGCTCTTTGCCAAAGTCAAAATGACCACAAAAGGTAAATGTTTTTAATTGATTCAGGACACCAGAGCGGCCATGATGGCACAACTAAAGAAACTCACAAAAGAGGACTTCCAGAACTGCTCAGAAAGTGGGAAGAGTGCCTGCCTGGCAAGCGCAAGGTCATGAGTTCGATTGCCGGTACTGGAAAAAAACCAGAAAGTGGGAAGAATGATGGGATGAGTGCATTTGAAGCGGGGGAAATATTTTGAATGGGATTAATGGTAATGTGTCTTTTTCTGTAATAAAAATTTTAAAAAGAGTTTAATCATTTGCTGCATTTTTCAATCACATCTTATTTATTATTTACACATGAACCTCTGTCAAACAGTATTGACAGAGGTGATTTTGAACCTGTAGTACAAATACATAAATAGTGAATAGTGATTTTGAACCTGTCATACAAATACATAAATCCACCGAAGTGCCCACTTGTCAGTATTTGGAAGAAAGAATGAGGTTAAGGTTCTGTGCAATTCTCTAGCCTTTGTGAGTTGGAGTCACAGGTCATAGCAGGGGTATGTTTGGAAAGCAAGAAGATTGGAAGCCTAATTTCAGATGGAATTCACACAACTTCTACTATTAAATTAGTAACACAGACTTTTTATAGGTGTTCATGTAGACTGAAATGGAGGCCTCGAAAGGTCTCCATAAATATGCCTCAGTGACCTTCTCACATTGCACTGCTTTATGCACAGTGTGTTCCAGCTGTGAAAAGAAAGGATCCCTGTTCCACCAGGTAATCGATGAAACTGCCTAAATTCCAGCTTTGTCCAAAAGAGCTTTACATTCTTGCTTATACATGCAGCTATGTGAGGAAGACAGGCTTATGTCAACAGGATATTACCTCACCATGGGCCGGGGACTCTGGTGAGCAACTGTCAATATTGCTTGATTAAATATCTCCATCAGATATCATCAATTGAGACTCCTTTTAATATTTATGGATCACTACTTACAAGTTTGGCTAATCTATAAAGTAATGTATTTCTCTAAGAAATAACATATTGGTAAGTGACTTCTCTGCCCCATTTAAAATCCTGTTTTGTTTGTTTGTTTATTTTTTGTTTTTTTTTCTGGTACCGGGAGTTAAACTCACAACCTTGAGCTTGCCAGGCAGGTGCTGTGCCGCTGAGCTAAATCCCCAGCCCCTTAAAATCTTTTAATGGCTTCCTGTATTCATAGTGAGAGACCAACAGCCCTGCCCAATAAAGACTCCTCAGCCATTTCCAGCTACATATTGTTTTACTCCAACCATATACTGAATATACTCTTATTTCCTAATTCACATAGAAGCTCATTACTGTATTTCTATACCTATGTGTGAAGTTTACATTTTTCAGTGTTTCTGTTTTATCTGTTAATGCCTTGTTGGGAGGAGATAGCACGACAAAGTGTGGTACTGCTTTGCCAATGTACCCTGAAGTCACTTCAGTTTTGAATCCTTGCTTAGATATTCCTTATTGCCCTGATAATAAAGTGTACCTTTCCTGACTTACCATTTACAGTACTTCACAATATAAATTAAGTCTAAATCTGGCAAGTACATTTTATTGTCAATACTGTCACAGTGAACTACCCATTGTTCCTGAAAACTTTTCCCATTGTCCTGAATTTGTGTACACAGATCTTTTCTCTTAGACTATTTGTAGTAGACTATTGTGGGTCTTGCAACACAGCGGGTCGATGTCTGCTGGACCTGTTGGGGAGGTGGAAGACTGCTCCCTCCAGGAGTCCAAATGTCTTGAAGATGTTTCAGATAAAACAGGACAATCGGATAAAAGTAATTTTTCAGCCAAACTCTTACCATGCAATGCTTGCTTACCTTGCTACCTAAAACAAACATGTGTGCCCAGCAAAACTCTGTTGCCTTCGTTGTTGCTCAATAAATCTGGGGGTTTGAGTTAGTTCAGAGCTTCACTCCATTCTGGTGAGGACCCCTGGCCCTCCAACAGAGACCTTCTCTGTCTCTTGTGTCTTCATTTGTCTCTCCAACAGGGTTTGCTGGCCCAAACGCAAAAGACTAGTATTTGTTTAAAGTACTCACTGCTCTGGTCTGCCAGGACCATCGCTAAGGGACTTTCCTGATAGCTCTCTCGTTTACTCACGTCACATTTGGATAACTGGCTTGCTTTGACCACTGAAACAGGGGAGAGGGAGATGTGAAGCAGAAACTTTAAGCATCAGATTAAAGCTGCGATTCTTTCCTTTGTATTTTATCTTCCATGAGACTAGTAGGTCTCAGACAGTAGCTGCACTTCCAGCTATGTCCTAGAGTAAGGAAACCATGAAGCAGAGCTTTCGCCCACCAGCAGTGGGTGCAAACCGAGAGTAAGAACAACTACTGTGCTCACAAGCCATTTGAGATTTAGGTGTTGTCACTATAGGATGTTTCAGGCCACTGAGATGTTTAGGGTACAGTTTAACATAAGGTGACTGACCAACTCTTCCACCATTGTGGTGGAACATAAAGAACACAAGTTTTAAGGATAGCTGGGGTAAGTGTGTTGCTGGTGTCTGTGGTTTATTGAAAGGAACAATCAATGCTTAAAATTTTCTTTTTTTTGACCAATTTTGCATGCTAGAATCTGGTAATCAGAATGACTGATCTGAAAACAACAATATGCAGTATAAGAACCATTGTTGAATTCCTACCATTTTGTATGGTGAAGCTCTGCATTATTTCCAATTTTTTTTTTTTTTTATTACTTGTTGCTGTCTTTGTTTGATCAATCTTACATTCTTCTGGTAGACTGAGCAACTTCATTGAAGGTAATAGTATATAATGTAGCAACCACTGTTAATTCCTATCATTTTGTTTTGAGGTCATGTATTGTTTTTGTGTTGTTTTGATTTTGTCTTCATTGTTGTTTTGTTAGTTTTTTAAATCTTTAAAATAAAAAAACAGAAGTTTTAAAATCATATACACTTATAGTCAAAGCTTTTCTGCATTAATTGTATCTTAATCAAAGTAAATGTTTTCACCTCCATGAATTTGTTTCCACATATGTAAAGTAAGGATTAGCATATCAACTTTGTGGGATTATTGTGGGGATTAGTGATAGAGCAGGTACAATACCTGGTGTAAAGAAGGGCCCCAATTATGATACTCATTATTAGTATTGTTAATACATATTTTCTCTTTTTGCTGTTGTTTAGATGCCACCTGTTCCCTAATGCATCTGACATAAATTGTATCACAAGTATTTTTTCCTCTATGTGTCTCAAATGCAACAGATTAAAACTCCCAGGATACTTTCCAAAGCAGTGCTTCCTGGAGAGCATCCTAGACTACTGGTTCTCCCTCGGGAGTTCCCCAGGTCGCTGCACCTTGCTGCCCTTCAGGAGTCCTAGGGGCCAAGACTTCCTCCCATGCAGATCAGAAGAGCACGCTCAAAGGAGCAAGAAGCAGCTGGTGCAACATGAAGTGTAGAAACTCATGAATGTAACAGTATAAAAGTTACTATTTATTGAGTGCTTGTCATTGTCAGGTGCTATGCATACCTCGTTAAATCTTCACAACGACTTTATGAAAAGGTTCTACTGTATACTACTTAGACAGTTCTGGAAGGGAGGTGTAGAACAGTTAAATCACTAGTCCAGAGAGATACAGCTGCTATGGGGTAGAGCCTGAACTCAAACTTAGGCCTGATTGACTCTAAAAGCCCTTGTCTTAACCACTGGCTCTCACACCACACTCGTATGTTTGTGGCATCTGCTGGAAAAATAATGCGAAGCAAGAGTGAGAAACAAAAAGCTGTTTGTTCCTACCCTGTAAGCAAATAATTCCCCTGCAAGCCAAAAGAAGAAAAGAACCCATATCCCTTGATCTTTGATCCTGACAGAAAAGAATAACCATAAAGCCAGACTCTTCCTTGGCACAGGTTAGAGTGTACACATAAGACGCCGACTTCTCCACAGGCAGCGTGGCTGTCCGTGTCACCACTTTGAGAAGGAAACAGTCATTCTTAGGTTGTGGTTTCAGGACTCAGAATGAGCATAGGATCAGGGTGCCCCTGGGCTGTTCTGTTACCATAGTGATTTCAGCATTTATGAAGGAGATGAAGGGCTGAAATTGCCATCAACATTTGCAGTAGAAAGATTCCAAGTTGGAAATTGGATTTTCCTCTCTTCTTGCTAATGAGCTCTTTTCTCAAGGCGCTGATGCCAAGACTGTAAAGAGAGAATGGTAATTCTTTTTCTGTGTTTTACACCCGCTAATGGGTGAAATTTGAGTAAAGTCTCTGTGAAAAGGGGATGTTACATGAAGCCTTAAAAATATTGTCAGTGAAAGTGGTTTAGCTGGGGACACCGTAACAACTCTGTAAGTGGAATCTTTAATTTGACAAATTATGTAGTGTTTTCAAGTGTGAATACACATGCCAAGTTGTTCCACCTGAGCAGTTGCTATGGCTAGAAAAAAGAATGTCTTGTTTATTTCATGGCCTTAATGGTGTTAATTCTCAGGAAAGGTGTTCATTCTTCAGAGGGTTCTAGAAGAGCTTGTTCTAATGGTACCACTGCCACCATCTTTTCTTTAGTTCCCAGTGGAAAAGCCATGGGGTCCCTGTTTGTGGATGGAAACTGGACATAGGAAATTCTTGCTCAATAACAAATGCAATTCCACAGCTGGGAAAGACTCTTGGTACACATGACGAAAAAATTAGTGCAGCAACAACAGCATTTGGAATTCATTCCTGTGCCTTGTGGAAGTGTTTACATTTTGGTAAAGGCCATTGAGGTGAGTCTTGAGTCATCATGGGATAGATCAGAAAGAGTCTACCCATGGGGCTGGGGATTTAGCTTAGAAGCAAAGTGCCTTCCTGGCAAGCACAAGGTCGTGAGTTCGATTCCTGGTATCAAAAGAAAAATAAAAAACAAAAAAACAAACAAACAGAAAGAGTCCACCCTTCTCTTTTCCCATTGGTAGCCAGAAAGGGGCATGCTTCGATTGACACCTATAGCTTCAGCTTTCCTGGATACCCCTGGGTATCCAGGAGATTTCTGCACCAACTATAGCACACTTGAATTAGGAGTAAGCAGCAGCCTCACATCTGGACCAATCCCAGTGACTCTTCTTGCTCTGTATAAGTAGCGCTTTCCTCATACTCCTCAAATTAGCCTAGCAGGGCTTCCTCCAGTGCACTGATTCCACTGCGCTGTAGCATAATCCCGGTCCCAATAAGCCTCCCTCCTGTAAATCTTCCCCTGTAAATGTGTTTACGATTCATTTCTCTGGTAGTTTGGACTTGGAGCTTCCTGTAAATCTGCTCAGAATTCTTATCTTCCGTAGTGTGGGCACAGCTGCCCCTTTAAAAAAAGAGCTAGAAACATTAGGACTGCTAGCCCTAGTTGAAGAGTTCCAAAGCATGGCAGAGATCTGCAGAAATTGGTGGCAGGATGGGACAGCTGTTGGCATTGACCAGAGGAGGCTTCAAGGGGCAGCATTTGAAAGAGATCAACAGAAACTGACAGCGTCGACCAGCACTGACTGGTGTTGATTGACCAGTGGCAACCACCACCTACTACATGGTGACTGGCACTGACCAGTGATGTCAGGCTGAGACTGGGGAAAAGACCCAGATAGCAGCCAGTTGCTGAGAACCAATAGGGGTGGCTGAGTGTCACTGGCTCGTAAGCCCAAAGCCACTAATGGAGCTACACTTTACCAAGTTGTGATTTCCATCCAAATGGAGCAAAAGAACCCTCTGCTGTGGGCAACCGTCATAGCATTCCAATGACTAAGCCCTTGCAAGTTAACGAAGTGCATGATAAGAGCTGGAGAGTCTCACCGGCCTGTTTTCCCCCACTCTCCACTCCAGGGCTCCTTGGTAATCTACCCCATCCTTTCAGCCTGACATTTTGCTTAAAGGAAGTAAGGTATACTGGAGACAACGTTGATGAACTTCCTAACCAGAAAATTTTCCAACTCAAACAAGATAAATGTGGGCCTATTTTCAGAAAGGATAGTGTCTGACAGTCCAAGCATTTGAGATGATGGTGGAAAATGGTGATTTTTCACAGTAGAGATCTAGGGGCAGAGCAAAGCAGCATGAAGCAAGAAGCACTTCCAAGCCATTCTGAAGAGATTGCCACAATCAGTGTCCAGCTAAATCGTATGGATTTCTAACCCAAACTTCCTGACTTCCACGATTATAGCTAGGTTTTTGTATCAACTTATATGTGCTAAATCCATCCTGTAGAGATGAGACACCTTAAAGTGGCATTTATGAACAAGTCTACATCTCATTCCTCAGGGTGGTTTCCAATGCATTTAAATGTACTAATAGAGTTTGCATAAAGTTGAGCTTCAAAAAAACAATAGAGCCCCAGCAATTTTATAATTTATATTGTAAAATTGTATATTTATATTATATTATATATTTTCTGTTAGAGAAAAATTACTGAGCAGCCATAGGTACCAACTGCAAGTCTAAGCACTTCACATACCCTGCAAATAGGTATTATTCAGATGTTCCATGTTCTAAGTAAGGAAACTGAAGCTCAGAAAGGCTGAATTACCACAAAATTTTAAGTTAATGACCCTTTAGGATCCTAGAATATGAAATTCCCTTACAATGTAAGAGATTTGTTTTCAGGAAGAAATACAAATAGACAAAATTAGGCTTCATGTATTCTTATACTGTTTCATTTAAAATTTTTTTTTGTTTTCACAGTTTATTAATGTATAATCAATATACAAAACTGCACATAATGCACATGATTTGATGACTTTGGGCCTGCACTTATGCCTGCGATATCATTGCATAGTCAAAGTAAGAAATACATCTGTAGAAGTCATCTTGAATAGGCTCTGAGATAACATAGGTTGTACAGATTTAGAGCCTGTGGTCTGGAATCCTATTTTATAGAATCATGAGACTCAGGTAGCTCCTGATACATTTTCACTGGCCTGTAGCAGAACAAGGAAAGAGAATATGAGTTTATCTGAAAGCTAAATCCATGCCATTTAAAAAACTTTCTTTTATTTTCAAATATGTTCTCTTATTCTATTAGGTGGTATGGTTTTATTTTTAATGCTTTTATTTGACCAAAATATAAATCTTATGACAATACTCTAAAACTTTTATCCTTTGATAAAATAAAGTCTAGGCACCTCTGGTCATGGCCTTTAGCAAGCTCTCTGCCGAGTGAGGAGGCCTGGAGAGGGGGGCAGTGACAACAGGGATGAAGGATGCTCATCACCACCATGAGAACAGAGTAGCTAGTATGATGGAGGGCGCTTTCCAGAGACTCACTCATGTAATGCCAACAAGGTTCTCCAGGTGGGCGCTATAAGCGTGCTCTTCCTGCAAGAAGGATCTAACACATAGAGTTCTAGAACTCTGAACTTCCTGCACACTAGTAACAATTCTGTGACCTATTTTAGTCTTTACTCCTACAGCTGATTATGGGAACTCAGTAATTTAAGCACGAGAAAGATGTCCTTCTTACACTGTCCTGGATTCTCTGCTAAGAAACTTTTAATAATATCTTTGTTACTTTCTTGTTACTGGAGAAAGATACCTGACACCTGCAAGTGAAAGGAAGAAAGGTTTATTTTATCTCACAGTTTGCAGAGGTTTCAGTTCATGATCAGCAGTCTCCAAGCCAGGGTGGTGTGGGAGAGGGGCATGGCAGTCCACAGAATCACAGGCAGAAAGCAGTGGCCTTCCTTCTGCTTCCCTTTTATTCCATCCACACTATAAGCCTACTGGTTGGTGCCTTCCACGCCCAGGGTGGGGCTTCCTTCTCCAGTAATTCCATTGCCCAAAACTATGCTAAACAAGCCAGTTATCACACCTATGGCCCAGTATCACATACCCACAATCCAGCCACCTCCCAGATGCCCAGCCTATGAATGCACCAGGTTTCGGTGGGGACATCTACAATAGATATAAACCATAACAAATAGTGAACCCTTGCGGTCATTTACTAGGTAATGACACTAACTCAGATTTTATTCTGCTTGACTAGGCCACAGAGGAGCCTATACACGTTCTTTGAAAATCACTCTTTCTGTTAGTTCTGAGCAAACACCCAGGCAATGCAGTTCACGGCAAGATTGCCTGGTGAGCCCAAGGGTTCATCTGCATTGTGCCAAAGTTGAGAAATGGGGCGCTTTCACTCCTTCTCGATCCTGGTTACTTACTGCAAGTAGATTTCCCAGTGTGGAGATTAGTTTCAATATCTATTTGGAACATGACACATTATTAGTTTTAATATCTATTTGGGACATGACACATTATTACCATGTTCAGAGAGCTGCAAAGTATACTTTTCCTTCCTTCCTCCTGTATGGGCATGGAACTGAACCTCCCCGCACATCAATGAAAAGAAACATCCCCAAACATACATTAAAAAGAAAAAATTTCAAAATTCAGAATAATGTTAGACATCAGTAGATATTTCAGGTATACATTTGTAGGTCATGGATTTTTTCTTGACTTTTTTGGGCATATTTACACTGTGTGAAGAAGGGACTGCCTATCATCACAGTTCTGGCACTTTGCATTGTTTTCAAAATGCAGTTAAGGGTCCAGTACCTCTGCAAACACTGTTGTATAGCCTAGAATGTTGGAAATGCATTGTGTTAGGTCGCCCATTATGGAATGATTCAGTAGCAATTTTCTTTTTTTTTTTTCCTTTTGTCTTTTTGAGACAGGGTCTCAGATATGCAGCTCAGGCTGGCCTTGAGCTCACTTTGTAACCCAGCCTGGTCTCAAACTCACAGTGATCCTCCTGCTTCAGCCTCCTGAGTGCTGGGATTGCGTGTGTGCACCACCACGCCCGGCTTCAGTAGCAATTTTCATTATGTTTTTTTCAAAAAATTCTCTGATATGTTGCACTTCTGGAATCTTTGTCTTTGTCTTGTGTTGAGCAGGTAACACAAATAAGATGCAAACCTATCTTTTCAGAAAATGTTGACCCTGCTGGTTAAACTTAAGGCCTTGATAGTGCTCAATCCAACACATGTTCCCTGCTCTATGTGTTTTCATGTAATTGTAAAAAATGTACTTACTATTTGGCTCCTGGTGCTCCATGTCCTTTTTGGAGACAATTTGACAAAATAGCATGAAGACAATCATATGTTCTGAATTTTCTGAGCAGTGTTAGTTTAAAAGGCTTTATTTCATTGTCCCCAAAGTACTCTGAACTTCAGAAAGTACTTGTTTTGAATATAGCAACCATTGCCAGTAACCAAGAAAAGAATATTTTCTTAGAAAAAGAAATTTCAGGTAAAAGATGGTCTGTACTTGCCTATGTACAGACTGATTAGATAAAGCATGATCCCTCACACTGACTGAGAGTTTATGGGTGTTGATAATTGTGCTGAGACTTTGGCCATATTTATCTCTTCTTGCCTTTACAGCATTTCTAGGGGATTGTTACTAGCATTTCTCATGGTTTGCAGATGAGAAAAACAGTCTAGTGATGTTAAGTTCTTTGCCTGAGATTACACAGCTAAATAGTTGTTAAACCTTGGTATAAGTTTCAGAGCCCTTGATCTCAACTGCTAAGTTGCATTTCTATAAGAATTTGGATAACCTGACATCTCTTTCATTGTTTTAAATTCTTGAAGTTAAGAGGTTCTCATCTTCTCATCCCTTGCAAGTCAAGTCTTTTTCTTCAGGGAAGCTACCAGCTCTATGACCTTACAATCCCCTGCTCTTTGCAGGGAATCTCTGTTTTGTTCCATCTCTCTCACCTAGTGATGCTGCCTTCCCTCTGTGGCTTTGATGCCTGGAGAGAGTAAGAGACTCATTTGGGCTTGTTTGTGAAGCAGGCCCTCACCTTGATTCAGCCTTGAGACAGGAGCAAAGAGAGCGGAGGACTTTGGAAACACCTGCTCGTCTGGTAGATCAGAGATACTCTGAAAAAGGAATCAGTCACCAAAAACCCCTGCAGAGCCTCCCCTTGCATATGCTACTGTTGTATAATTCCTAAGTATGGATCATGCTGGCCAGATGAAAGGTGTCTTCCTCTGAGGATGCATCTCAAGTGCCCTCAGGAAAAGCAGCTGTGTACACAAGTCTACACATAGTTTTCTTTTATTATCTTTAAAGATTATTTTTCTTTTGTAAGCCCTAACTGGAGACTTAAGTTGCTTGGTCCTTGGTTTTAAATTCAATTTGCCTTCAGAGGCAAGTTCCCAACAGTATTTTGTTGCAAGAATGAAGTCATTTTATGCATTTAAGAGTCACTTCAATCATGTGGAGAATGCCTGTGTACTCAGACACTCCCAAGGCCTCTCAGAGAAGAGCTACTTTCATTATTCTGAAGTTAACTGAGAACCATAATCACTCTGCAGTGAAGGGAAAGGTAAAGGAGCTAAAGAATCTCAAGGGAATCTCAGCCAGCATTCAGTTTTTCCTAATAAGGAAACTGAACCCAGATATTAAAAGTGACTTGCTTGCAGGTAGAAAATGTGTCATCTAGCGAAGAGAGAGCCCAGAACCCTGATAACCTAAATCTTAGACCAGTAACACCTCAAGCCACTCCCTCTCTTGGCACTAACCACCACAAACAGAGCATTACTTGGAGGATTCATTCATTCATTAGTTTATTTGTTCATTCATTTATACTTCATAACTCATGGATTGACTCAAATCAGAAAACCTAGGAAACTTTGACTCTATGTTCACCATTACTCCCTATATTCTGTCATTAAATATTAAAAATTCTATCCCCGAAATATCTCTCAAATCAGTCCCTGCCTACCATCTCTGCCATTATGTTATGAGGCCCTGGTTGTACTTTACAAGACTAGCAACTTCCTATTCTAAAAATGACACTTCTCCAATTATACAACAAAAGAGATTGAGAAGTTTCTCTATACTACACAAGTACTAAGTGCTAGGGACCCATGATGAAGCATATGCAGGTTTCATACAAGATGCTCATGGTCCATGGGGGGAGACAGGTGTTTTCAATACATTGACACAAGAAGCTCTTTTGGAAGCCAGCACCATGGAAACACACAGATAGGAGACCCAGTCAAGTCCTGTAGTCAGAGAAGACTGGAGAAGTATATATCACCTAGAAATGGAAGATCCAAGAAGGTGGGGGACTGGGAAAGGAGTGAAGGTGTTCTACAAGAGAGGAATGGGCCTGTGAAAAGGACCAGATGGTGGGAAAGGAAATGCAGATGGAAACAGGAAGCAAAGAGTCCAGAGAAGGAAGCAGAGGTCACCATCTTTAAAAGACCATCAATAAACAGTGAAGGAAAAAGCCCTCTTCTAAGACAGATGCTGATGTAAAACCACAGCTCAGAGAGAACCTGTGGGGAAAGGAAGGTTCATGAAGACCATCAGGCGAAAACCTTATTACTGACCAGTACTTTTTAGGACATGAGAACAGTTGAAAACAATGGTGACCTGGCTCATGGACCATGCTTGTGTGTGAGGGGGTGTGTCCCACTGTCTGATCTCACTGGTACCTAGTAGAGGAATACACATGGGCATAATGAGGGAGTTGCTTTATATGTTATAGGAAAACCGAAACATTACTTTTTACATAGTTCTGCTATCTATGGTAGTACTTGCTTGGGCTACTGAAACCTAGTACTACAACAGCGACTGATTGTTTCTCAGTTTTAGACATTGGAAGTCTAAGATTATGGTGTCAGTATCTTGTTCCCTTTTGAGAGCTCGAAGGCAAATCTGTTCCATGCCTCTCCCACAGATTCTGGTGGTTTGCTGGAGATTTTTGGTGTTTCTTGGCTTATTGATGCATAACCCTGCATTATGTATGCATTGAAATTTCCCCTTTGTGTAAAGACACCAGTCACATTGTATTGGAGGCCACCCAATGACCTCATTTGAACCTTATTGTGTTTGTAAAGACCCCATGTCTGAATCCTATCATATCCCAAGGGGGTTAGGCCTCCATCTATGTTATTCTGGGGGGAGGAAGGGCACCATTCAATCCACAGGGACTCCCTTTTTTCCCCCATGCTCACCTCATATAAAAGCATTGAAACAAGCTAGAAGGTGAATACATAAAAATAATTATATATGACTGTAAGGGACTATTTGGAGGTGACATAGGCTAGTGGTTTTCAAACCTTTCTCTTAGAAGTTTAGATTTAAGCAAAAATGTATCAGAAACCTCCACTGTACATAACCAGGAAGAGCTTTTGGTTGGGCCTGGGTGTGGCTAGGTGGTAGGGAAAGTGACTGGTGCTTACCCACTTGGGGTCCCCCCTCCTCCCAGGGGAGCCGCGGAGCCCCGCTGCAGAACTAGCTCTTGCATGATATTTTTCTGCACATGGAAAAATTCATCCAAGACCTGGTTCATTTCCTGTGTCCTTTTGAGAACTAGGTAGTGAAGTTTGCCTGAAAACTTTTGAAAAGAGGCAACTTAATTAAATTTCAGTACACACAGAATAATGGTCAATCCCATGTGCTAGTAATGTAAAAGAGGTGGTCTGTGTTTCCAAAGGAGTTCACACTTCCTAGATATTGGTGCTAATTAAAATGTCCCTGGAACCCCCTGTAGCTTGCAGAAAGAACCCTGCTTACTCCTTGAGGCCTAGGTGAATGACTACAGCACTGTTTTTCTCAGCTTTCCGTGTGGACATCAGAGAACCTCTCAAAATCACATTCCCTCTGTCCACCTGATGATCTCACCACTGATCAGAAGAAGCACACAAGAACCACAGTACCCGCCCACTCCACTCCCGGGTTGGTAGCACTGTGGAGATTGGCAAACCCAGCCATGTCACGACTCCGTGAAAGCGTTATTCAATATACAGTACAATCTTCCTCTGTGCATCAGGTTTTGCACTAAAAAGGCCATTTGTTTTTTAATGGAAAATTCTAGAGGGAATGAGAGCCTTCACTGATGTTTTAAAGCTTGCAGTAGGATTTTTATTCATGCCCATTATCTACCATCTCTGGAACCGTATTCATTCCATTTGGCTTAGGCAGTTTTCTTATGACAACGGTATGAAATGGAAACATAGCATACAGGAATCAGCTGACATGGATTTCTGTGGAAATATGACTCAGATACTGAGATAATATTAGGGAAACTGGTTACAAAAACCACTAGTCATGACTTTCATGTTAAAATCAATACTTTTCATCTTTTTCTTTCTTTAACTTCTTGAATGTAAACTGAAGTTCTTATCCATAGATGGAAGTAGAGCTATGTTGAATTCCCATCCTTTCAGAGGAGCGTGGCGGGAGGTCTGCTAAAGTAAGGAAGTGCTCTCTGTCCTATTAGCTATGAGATTCCAGTAGGGACTTTGCAGGAATTCCCATCATGGTGTAAATCTCCAATCTCTGTTTCTCTTCAGAGGCTGGATTTTGACATTGAAAATAGGTAAAATGTCATTGTATGTTCCCTGGGGTTCTTGGGCTATCGTCTGTGTGTTCGTCTTTCCCTGAAATTCTTGTTGAAACCTAAAATCATAGTGACAGTATCAGGAAATGGGATCTTTAAGAGGTGATTAGGTCGTAAAGGGGGAGCACTCAAGAATGAGATTAGTCCTTCTACAATGTGAGGACACAACACAAAAATGCCCTCTGTGAAGCAGAAGCAGATTCTTACCAGACATCACAATTGCTGGCATCTTGATCTTGGACTTTGGGTCTCCAGAACTGTGATAAATCAGTGTGTATTGTTTACAAGCCACTCAGTCTATGGTACTTTATTATAGCAGCCAAGTGGACTAAAAGAGCTCACAGTAACAGCTCAGAGGCACTCAACATGGTGGGGCGCTCCACCTTCGTGATTCTTCAAATTTCGTGTGAAGTAAGTTTTTACTTTCCCCAAAGAAAACCCAGAAACTGAGGAGCGCCTGTACCCAAAGGGGAAATAAATGGAGGAGGAGAAGTAAAGCAAGAAGTAGAAAAGTAGACTGGATGAGCCGTGGGTCTGATGCCTTTCTCGTCCTCACCTCCCAGGCCAAGTTCTTCATGGAGTTCTCAGCCTAGCTGAGTCTCCCATCCCAATGAGATCTGTGATGCTAGTGCTTGTTTTTATTTAATGCTTAATGTAAAAGAACTTTATTGCCTTTGTAAGGGTGAGAGCAACACATATTTATTAACAAATTTAGGAGTCATAGATAAAAAAAGAGGCACATCAAAGAATATCACAAACCTCACTTCTGTAAAAGTAACCGCAGATGAAACTTTCGCTTATCTTCTCTAACTTTAAGAATGTCATGGTGTCCCATTTCTCTGAGCACCTGCGCTCCACTTTTCCGGGCACTCTATGTCTACCTCTAATAAAATCTTCTCATGTCTCTTTTACTGTCATGTCCTGAAAATTATTTTGTGCCGCAGGAGCCAGCAAACATGCAAATTTATTTTAAAAGGGTAGGGTAAGTTTCTTATTTCCGCCTTGGGGACCCTCAGACCAGCCCAATGACATTTATCTTGGTGACCAGGAAGCACCAAAAAAGAGACACGGAAACGGCGGAGATCTCAACTTTTGTTTGAGAAGTCCAGCCAAACAGCTGTATTTATTGTCATTTTCCTTCTTTGCTCCCCTTTCTCCTCAATCCCTTGGCCCTCTGAAGCATAGTTTTTCTCTGAAGCATAAGTTTTCTCTGAAGCAGTTTATCTTTTGTTCTTTTTCTCCCTCTGTAGCTGTACGATCTTTTAAAATTTCTTTTCCAGCGGTTAGGCTCCTAAGCCCCTAGAAAATGAGTGCTTGCGCATAGAAGCACCGAAGATGAGAGGTACTTGCTCCTTCTGACCAGAAACAGGAAGAGGTGTCAGGAGGCATGCTCCTAGATGTGCGGCAGCCTCACTAGGGATTCCCTTAGCTTAGCGCCCCCCCCCCCCCGTTAGATGGGACCTTAAATCTTGCCCGTCCCGGGAAACACAAAATAAGGATAAGCCCTCATCCAATGGGAAACTCAGTCCTGAGGCACAGTGCCAAGAACTGGCCTCCAGGTCAACCGAAGGAAGCTGTCTCAGAAAAGCATATGTATTTGTGGGGACCTAAACATATTCATCTTGAGGGAATGTCTCTAAACTGCTCTTTTGACCTTTGATCTCTATGTCTCTCTCTGTCTCTCCCTCTCTCTGTCGATCCTCGGCTGTCACCTTGCTTGACCACTTCAGCCTGCATGGCTTAGGACATGTTCCCAGTCACCCAAAAAGCAGAGCGGGCATCGGGCAGACTGAGGGAAGAGGGGAAGCGCATGACCTCGGCTTTCCTTGATGTGTGACCTGTAGTTAGGAAAAACCTCCAAACTTTCAACACCCTGTCTGAGTTCCTTGGTGTGTTACAGGCCCCCAGATAGAAAGACTTTGGGGGTAGAGTTTTGAGTAAAGGCAAGCTGTTGCGTGCTGCCTCTTTTTCTGTCTCCTTGACCTGTTTTTGGAATAGGAATGGTCCAGGATCAAGGATGACAGAAAAGAGAGAAGGGAGTTATCCCCGGCAGTTCCGACTCTGGGAAGCGGGGGGCTGTGCATGTGTGTGGCCCCAGTTCGGGTGCACCTGGAGCTGACATGGTTTGGGCTGGGCTGCTCCTGTGGCCTGGCCAGTTTGGGCCACGCCCACAGCAAGACCCCAGTTCCCACCGTTTCATTTTCTCATCTTCATCTCTTTGTACACAGGACAGACCTTAAAGCACAGAGAAAACCGCATATGATTATGGGAACTCAGTGTTATCACCTTTAAGTTACAATTTCTAAGCTTGGAACCAATTTAAGATAAAAGACTTTTAAAAGTTCATTTCTTTTTCTCCAAAGGTGAATTAGAGAGCAAAAAAGACAAAACCTCAAAGCTTTTCTTTCACCCTGCTGACTCTTACTGGTTTTAAGTCCATAGTGTTAACTAAAGAAAAAGGTATAAGAATAAATAGCTTATGAATAAAGGATTTAAAGTTTGATAGCATAAACGTTATGTATGTTTGGGTTGCTGTATTATTTTTCTGTGTGTCAATTTTCAGGTGTGTGGTTGTTTTAGTTGGCACAGTGGTACCTTGGTTCATGAACTTAATTCTTCTGTGATTCTGGTTGCAAAATGAATTGGATAAGAACTGAATCGAGTTCAATGGTTAGGTTCAGTGCTGATCTGATGGAGAAATTTTATTTGGTTCTTGTCCAATTAGGTTTATGATCAGAATTGTGGAAAGAATTAAGTTTGTGAACTGAGATATCACTGTATATGGATAAGTAGGTGCTCATAATATTGCCCAAGTACTTTTATTCACATGGCTTAATGGTGAGTTAACAAGACAAGAATAAAGATATCTTTAAAGTTCATAGCATATTCCATCCAAGCTATCAGCTGATTGTGGTAATATGAAAAGATTTGTTTTATGAATGCAATGTCTATTATTACCTACAATAATTTAAGAGCTTTTCTTTGGCCAAAGATTATATATATATATATATATATATATATTAGTTTTAAAAGTTATAGATATATGTATAACTTTTACATATATATAACTATATACATATATATAGTTTTAAAGCTGTTAAAACTCTAAAGTTATAAAACTATATTTATGTAGTTTTATATATTTATATAGTTTTAAAAGTGTTAACTATTAGGACTTGGCTCTGAGAAGTCATCTAAAGCAATTGTTAAGACATATTTCAGTTGGTTATAATTAAAAGGTTAAGCTTTATATGTCTAAAGAAATAAAGTTTTCTGATTAGGATACTCTTGGTTAAATTTACAAAACTAAATTAAAAAAAATAAAGGTTCTGTATTTCATTAAGCCTCTATTTCACACTGTGAGTCTTTTGGTTACTTAAAAAATTGAGCTTTAACAGTTAAAGATTAAGTATTGGCTTGTAAAATGTTTTCAGTGTTCAATTTATGATTAGTTGAATGCACAGCTATTATCTTAGTTAATGACTCAACCTATATATCTGGGACTAGAGCCATGTGGTCTAGCATAGACTGTGACCCATCCTGGCAGATGACACATCTGGTAGAGGAAAAACTAAAAGCACGAAGAGGCTCTGCTTGTGGTCCCAAAAGCAACGCCTGAGGTACCTGAACTGATCTTGATATATGTAGAGAGTGAAATGAATTTTGATTAACACAGGTCTTTCTTTGATTTGGTCTTTAGCACCCAAAGGGAAAGTAAAACCAAAGTTATAAAATGTAATAGTAGTATTATATTAAAAGCTTGGATAAATGTAAAAAGGGGACAACTCAGCCAACTAGCATCCCTTTGCTGGGAACAAAATATGGGGTGGATTCTTACCTAAACTTGTAATCACACTATTGTGTTAAGAGATTCTAACTTGTTTCCTATTGACTGGAGGCCAAGAGCTGGAATAAGATGACCAGCACTTCAGGTACCCAGAGGTTCTATGGTACAAATCTACGTCCTTGGTTGCCTTTTGTACCAGAAGATATACATTAGGGTATTTAGGGGTCCAACAGCACTGGGTTAAAACTATAGATGAATCAGCCAAACAATCAGGCATGAGGCATCAACGGACCAGATCAGCCTTCCACTGGCGTGGTCATCTTGCTGCTATCTTTATTCCTCAAATGGGACTTGAACATGTAACGTGGCACATGACATGTCTTACCAACCATACATAAAGAGGGTTTTCATTATTAAACTCAAATGTAAAAATGATGAAAAAAGTCATTCCACAAAACCAAATGGCCCTGGATATTCGAACAACACAGGGTAGAACGTGTGCCATTAGCAAAACAGAACATTATGTGTACGTTCCTGACAACTCTGCAAATGTGTCCTCTGCACTACATGATCTACATTCACAAATCAATGCAGTGTCAGATTCTGCCATAAGCTGTAATGGCTGGCTGGCACACCAGCTCCCTAGAACAACCTGGTGGGAGAAAGTTCTCATTTTTTCTGGTTATGATGCTGTGCACTGGAATTTTTGTTGTGTGATTCATTATTGTTATGAGCTAATGTCTCATATATCCTTGCCCTATTATTCAGACTATCAAAAATGATGGTTCTTCAAAAGAGGGAATCAGATATTCCTATGTCTCCTGTAGATCTGTCAGGACAAGATTTCCACTCCTTGGCTAGGTTGCCCCTCCTCAGGGAATTGCACTTCAGGGAAGGACTGCAGCTTCCGAACATAAGAAGTTTATTTACTTTTTTTCTCTTTCTCCTCCCCGAAGACAGTAAACCTATGCAACTGTCTTCCAGGTGACCTTTCTCTTTTTACTTGCAAATGGTCTTCCTTCACTCATGAATAGATCACTATTTTGGGATTTCCCACATGAACGGATCATTATCTCATTATGGGTGGCCATCCTCTCCTACCCAGGAGACAAGGTTAGGATTATAGACTGTTAAATACCACAGACTCCCACCACCCAAAATACGTAAAAGATTCCAAGTTCCAACTGCACTGTGCATCATCTTTCTCAGCATCTGTACTCTGCTGTTGAGTGTGTCCTATACCTACCTCTGATAAATGCTTCTCATGTCTCTTAAAAAAGGAAGAATGTCATACAAATACATTCCACATCTATACAGGCATCTGACTACTGATGTTTTTCACTCACAAGGTACTGATTTTCCATGTCAATGTGTAGAGATGGCCACTTTTCTTCCTAATGGCTGTGAACCAAAATTTATTAGCCAGTTACCTATTAAAGGATATTTTTGTTACTTATGGTTTTGCCCTTGCAGTCTTACAGGAGGCATCACTGTGCCCTTTTCACTGTGCCTCTCCATTGATCAATATATATATGATTATATATATATATATGGATTCATTTTAAAATATTGGCCCATGTGGTTATGGAGGCTGGTGAGCTCAAACTCTGCAGGGTAGGCCAGCAGACTGGATACCAGGGAAGAACCAATGATACTGTAGAAGCAATATTCAGGCTGGCTGCTGGAGAATTCCTTTTTGCTCAGAGAGATCAGTATTTTGTCCCATTTGGGTCTTCAGCTGATTCGATGTGGCCCACTCTATTAGGGAGGCAATCTGCTTTACTCTAAGTCCACATATTTAAGTGTTAGCCTCATCCAAAAACAACTTCACAGAAACATACGGAGTGGGATTTGACCACATATCTGGGGACTATGGCTCAACCAAGTTCACACATGAAATTAACTACCAGAGGGCAGGAGGTTGGAAGCAGGATTTTATATTGATCCACATATTCTGGTTAATCTCTTTCTTACTAAGATACACATGTGGTCTTATGCCACGTGAACCTGTGAGTAAATGACTCAAATATTTGACTGCATGGAGATTGGTAGAATATTGAGGCCATCCTACATAAGCAGACGATGTGAGTATCTTGGTGAAGTGAAAGACCAGGCTTCCCAAGACGGAACCATTTTTTCCCTCAGATCTGGTGTTTCAGCATGCTGGGAATATGGGCTAGCATTAGGCTTCTTTGGAAAAACCCAAGCAGCTCTTCCTAATGCAAATATTAATGGAAACTTTTAATTCATGAGAGTGGAAGCTATGTGGATTCAGATCTGCACTGCTTTTAGGCAATGCACTCAAGAGTTGATTTTGGAGATTTCGTTAAGAATCTGTATTTACTGTTGCATTCTAACTACAGAAGCTCCTATTTCTTATAAATCAATACCCAGAAGAATGCATCCTCCCGTCTGTCCCCAGCTTTAGAGCTTGTGAAAACTTTCCCAACAGCCCCCAGCTTTGATTGGAATCACAAGAGAAGACCCGCTTATAATTACATAGTTAATTTTAATTAATTGAATTTTAATTATTAAACATTGACAATACATGGATACATTTATATTTATGATTTTATTATAAATAAAATTCATATTTGTATAATTTTATATCATTATAATATATACTATACATTTATATAAACACACACATATATAATATATAATGTATATATACACATTAAAATTGAATTTGTTTTTCTAACATGCTTTTCCCTTTTCTCTTTGCTTCTCTTGCATCTACAGACCTATGAAGTTTTATGGGTAGTAAGAAAAATGAGTCAGTACTACTCCTAAATCTAAGAAATATTACTAAGAGCTGACCTTTCTTACCAGCACGGTTTCCTGACTTTGGGAACTATTACTAACAGCTGGCTTTGTATGGCTGTGCTGCAGGCAACATGCACGTTTCCTAGGAGGTTATTTCAATCTCCTAATTTCCATCATAAGTCTACTAATTTTTTATTTTATTTTGAAATAAAATCTCTTCCTCACAGACACCTTCCTTCCTCATTCTTTAGTCTTTAAATCCTTTTATCTCGCTTCATATTGAAAATAGTCATGGATTTTCAGCAAAAAGAGACCCATATTCCACATGATGTTCCTAAAAACCCAAGAAACAACATTCATTGAAACATTCAAGTTCTAGAAATTTTGAGGTTTAATTCAATTCAGAAATATTCATACAGTCTCATTAAATTAAGATTAGCTTGCCAATAATGTGTTCCACCTCAGCCCCATTTATGGCTTGTTAATTCTTTGCCAGGCACTGAAATAAAATTCCTCGTTAGCCTGAAAAGAAACATTTATTTCTAATTTCTAGTGGTTTTTTCTAGGGTATATTTTTTAAAGTTTGAAATTTATTACTCAAAAAAATTATTAAGATCAGCAAATGATTTAATACATTTGAGCCATCATGGGAAGGCCAGAAAGAGTAACGCAAGCTCAGTAATTCATGCCCTATATAGAGCAAATCCACTTTTTAAGGTTAGTGTGGACCCTATGAGATGATAGCAAGTAAATCTCCACAAAACTACCTTCTAAATTTCATCTAGGGGCTGGGGATTTAGCTCAGCGGCAAAAGCGCCTGCCTGGCAAGCGCAAGGTCGTGAGTTCGGTTCCTGGTACCGGAGAAAAACCAAAAAATAAAAAAATAAAAACACATCTAATAAACTCTGTAATCTGGAAGCACCATAAATGGCAGGTGAGAAGTAACAAAGAAAGGACAGTAAAAGTCTCCACTGTGTTTT